>NC_067476.1:55808799-56138799 GCF_947179515.1 Apodemus sylvaticus | reverse complement strand
AAGCCTTGGTTTTGTTTTCAATCATAAAAATAAAAACAATCCAGCCTGCACTTCACACAGTGACACTAAGAATCCAGCCAGATGGATATTGGATGACGCCATTCTTTTCTAAGGTGCTTACCATAGTACGAAGTAAGTTCTAATGCAAATTTAAAATGAAGCTATAAAGTAAATATTCTTATTAACAATAGTAGCATATGTTATCAAAGTCTGTTTTCATACAGTCTCACTAAAGAATCTTCCAAGCCTATATGCTAAGATGTCAGCAATCAGAAGCTGTCTGATAGCTGCATACAGGGGCCTGTAAACTCAGGACTCAAGAGGCTGAAGCAGAAGGATCTTAAGCCCAAAACCAGGCTGGGTTATACATGAAGACCCTGTTTCAGATCAAGCAAAGAGCCATTGATCTGGTACAATGTCGTGTTCAGAAACAAGCAGGAAGAAAGAGAGAGAAGAAGAAGAAAGGGTACTTTAAAAAATGGAAGAAAAGGAAGCTGACAGGCAGAATAAATGGAGAAAACACAAGAGGACGTGAGGTGGGGGTCTGGGAAAGAAGGAGACTTCCACTGCCTGCTTTGTCTTCTTGCCTCTCCTTTTTAATTCCAAAAGGGATTGGGGATTTGGTATCATCAACAATCATGTCTTGATTTCTTTAAAGATACTTCCCTAACCCAGTACTAAGCGTTTTCAAGCTGAGAGTGGTTTATTCAGAATCTAGCTATCTGGGCTGTAGCTTTACATCTAATTATTCAATAAGTTATTTTCTTGGGGCTGGAAAGATGGCTCAGTGGTTCAGAGCACTTCCCGAGCTTGTGAGGATCTGGGTTTAGTTCCCAGCATCCATGTGGCAGCTCACAACCATCTGGAACTCAAGTTTCAGGGAATCTGATGCCCTTTCCTGTCCTCCAAGGATATCAGGCCTATCCTCGATACACGGATATATGTGCAAGCAAAACACTCATACACATACAAATTACTAGTAGTATTAATTAGTAGTTTTAATTTTAGTCAAAACGCATGATCTTACTGTTTTCATAATAAAATCAGCTTAGAATCGAACCTTTTGGTCCTTTCTCTTGTTCACAGAGCTCAAACCTCTCACTAGGCAGTGTTCTTAGATGCAAAGGACTTAAACACAATCTCCTCTGTAGCTCGCAGAAGATCTAGCTCCCAACATCCTGTAGCTCGAATTCAGAAGATCTGAAGTCCTCTTTTAGGCTCTGAAGGAACCAGGCATGAACATAGTGCACAGGCATGCAAGCAAAACAGTCATATACAGAAGCAGCAAAACAGAAAAAGATTTCTCTCCAGCAAAGAGAAGGAAAAAAACAGGGGGACCAAGAACAGATGGGGGCTGGGGGCGGGGGGGACAGAGGAGGCCCAGAAATACGCCACTAGAAACTGAGAAGCTAGATTTTTAATTTTACTATTTTCTACAAATTTATTAATCACATATTGGTAGTGGATATTATATTAGACAGCATAGTTCTAGACGATTCTTTTGGGAGGTTGGATAAGGTGTCACAGACGCTATTCTAACCCTAACCAGAGAAATTTATCCAAGGGGTAATTATGTCTCCAGAATCCCCAGCTTAATGTAGTGACATTATTTGTCAAGACAAAGATGGCTGTGATGAACAAGGCAGGAAGCCTACACCACTACAGCGGAAACTCCTTCCAGAGGAGGGAGCCGGTCCACGGACTCTCGTTTAGCACAGGCCTGAGTCTGTTTCTCAAAGACACCCAAATGAACTCCACTCAATATTTTCTTTTTCATGCTTGCTTGTTTGTTTGTTTGGTCTGGGACAGTGTCTCTCTACAGAGCCCTAGCGGTCCTAAGACTTCCTATGTAGACTGGGCTGACCTTGAACTGACAGGGATCTGCCTCCCCTGGGCTGGGATTAAAGACCTGAGTCACCAAGCCCAGACTCCAACTTAAAGTTTTTTATGGTTTCCCAAATATGTGCCCACTGGGAGAGTTTTGTGTTTCTGTGCCAACTCCTTTTATGGAATACTTCCCGAAATCCCCCAATACCGAGACCTCTGAAACCATTTTTTTAACTAATGGAATTAGGAGACCATTGTCCATTGTTCTTTTGCAAGGCCCCCTGGGAGCCTTCCAAGAAGTAACCGCCCATCCATTATAAGAAAAGAGAACTAAATAGTATCTAAAGGCTCTTTGTTGAAAAATTGCCTTTTGACAAGTATGGTTTATCTAAAGGCTCTTTGTTGAAATATCTCTCAGAGATTGTGTTTATTCTGATTGTGTGCTGATAAGTTTCTTCTCAAAAATAGAAATGGGGTAAGAAGCTTATGAGATGAGGAACCAGCCATTGCCCTCACAGCTTTTGAAATAGTTTTGATTGACACCGCTCCAGCTTCCTGCTCCTACTACCCCAGATCCAGTGAACTCATGCCTGCCGTGAAGGGGCCACGGTTTGCAGAGGAAGATAGTCCGGAAGGCTTCTGGTAGCTTCCCTGTGTGCACAGCTGCTGCCACATGGAGAGAATAGGACTCACCGAAAGCTATAAGGACTGTGTTTATTTCCTCTATTATGGAAGACTGAGCAGCTTAGAAAGGAAGCTGGAGGCTGGGCTGCCTGAGGAGGGTCTGAGGAGGCCGAGTCAAAGGAACTCTGAAGGACCCAATTCTTGCCGAGAGCACTGAGCTTCCTGAATTTTCAGGAAAGTTTTTGGGAAACTGGAGTCTGCATTAAAAACAGAATTACTTTCAGACACTAACAGGCCCTGGGATGAATGAATATAGGCAAAGCAATCGCTTCCTAATCTGGAGCCCAGATAAAGGAGTACGCATCCAGATCTTGCCTCAGGTTTTGCTAAATGGCGCCAAGCAGGCTCTGTTGCCCTCACTCTGTGGAGGCCTTTCTGTCTGCCACTCTCCGCACTCCCCAAACCTATGTAGACTTATGGGGCCTGGGTTTCCATGACTACACTAGACCAACAGTTGTACATCTTAGTTTCCATCTTTCATAGTCTCCTTGCTTTGAAACTGAGAGAATACAGAGTCCTCGAGGGTCTCCCGCTTACTGGAATTCCTGACTCTGAGCTCACTTTTAAAAATATTATGTATTTATTCATTTATTTTACATGCATTGGTGTTTTGCCTGCATGTCTATGGTGAGGGTGTCGGATCCCCTGGAACTGGAGTTACAGACAGTTGTGAGCTCTCATGTGGCTACTCAGAATTGAGCCCAGGTCTTCCGGAAGAGCATCCATTGTTCTTAACCTCTGAGGCCTCTCTCCAGCCCCTCTGGCTTCACTTTGTATCCCCGGAAGTTCCTAGTCCACAACAGCAGCAGGCCCCTATGCATTCATGCTCCCTTGTCGTTCTATAACACAATTATAGAAGCTGAGGACTCCACAGTTTGTGCTGTGGCTATCTATCTATCCCTAGAGACCTCAGGACAGCTCCAGCCTCGACTCTATTGAAGTTGGCATCCCTTCAAGTAATATTTACTTAGTGACCACAGTATAGCCAGTCCCAGGGAGAGCCTCAAACAAGACTGCAGCTGAGGTGCTCTCATCTCTGCCCCTGACAGGAAGACCTGGAGGACTCGTGTCAGTGGAGCTAACTCAGTCCCATTAGCCCATTTATTTATCTTCCTTTCTGGAGAGCTGACTGTGGGCCTCCCATTTTCTGTTAGTCTAGAAATCCTCTTCTGAAGCTCCGCTTAAAGCTGAGCACTAGGTTATATGGGAGGGCTGGGAATGCTTGGGGGTGTTACCACAGCTAACCCAGGTACATCTGAGTGTGTGTGTGTGTGTGTGTGTGTGTGTGCATGTGTGTTCACATGTGCAAGTGCACATGCACGCGCATGTGTTGGACAAAGATGGCTTGAAGTCTTGAAATTCTCAGTTGACTTTGGGCCTAGTTTGCGATGTGAGGAAGGATTCTAGACAGAAGGGAAGGAGATGATAACTACAAGTGAGCTAATCTTTGTTTGTTTGTTTGTTTGTTTGTTTTTCGAGACAGGGTTTCTCTGTGTAGCCCTGGCTGTCCTGGAACTCACTCTGTAGACCACTGTAGAACTCACTCTGGCCTCAAACTCAGAAATCCGCCTGGCTCTGCCTCCCAGAGTGCTGGGATTACAGGCATGCGCCACCACTGCCTGGCCAAGTGAGCTAATCTTAAACCAGGTGTGCTGACGCATATGCGTGACTCCGGAACTTGGGAGGAAAAACAGGATGATCAGGAGTTCCCCATCATCCTTTGCTGTATGTGGAGTTCAAGGACCAGTCTTAAAGAGAAAAAAAAAAATGAAAAGAAAAGAAAAAGCAAGGAGAAAACAAAACAAAGCAACCTGACCGGTCATTTCCACTCCTGACTTGCCGTTCTCTGGACTGCCCTTTTCCCTGTTGCCACCGTTAGCCTGGCCCCACTCCATTTTGTAAAGCTCCTCCATTTTGGTTGAACAATGACAGTCTTTTAAACAAAAATATTGGTTCCCAGGATTAAGTAACTTGATTTTTAGATTCTTACCCTCCCTCATCCTATTAACCCCCAGGACTGGCCAACCACAAGAGATGACTACGGACCACCTGACTTCCCTTAACTGACTCACAGTTCACCCCGACAAATGGCCAGCCAAAAAAGGACAACTGTCGATGTCCCTGTCCCCTTTCTCTGGCCTATAACTACTCCAGCCTGGAAGCAGTCTGCGGGCTCTGACTCTACCACAGACTGTAGGTCTTATCTGTGCAGCCGTGGAGTTGCTCATCATTTCCTTGTCTGTCTTTCCTTTTCTCAGATCTCACACTGACCATCTCCACCCTCTCCTCTTTACTGGACTCTCAGTGGGTCCCGGTAGCCCCTGACCTTCCTTCTTGCATCCGTTCTATCTCATTCTGGTCCTTTCGCAGCTTTGCCCTCTGAGCAACCTTTAAAATGTTTTACTCCCTGGTAAAGACTGAGATCCTGAAAGGTACCCACAAGGCCACACACAGAGGCTTCCCCCACCTCCTTAGCTTCTACAGCTCTCTGAGGACCACCCACAGGAATGCTACCTCCAGTCTGCTTCCCATGACCCTTGCCCCAACTGTTCCCATACCCTCTGTGCAGTGCCCAGCCCCAGCATGGCTTCCCTAATGCCCCATGGTTGTTAGATGCTTCCCTAGCTCCTCCTCACAGTGCCTATTAAAGATGAAATTGCATAATTAATTGTTGGTTTCTGCAGTAAAACCTGTGAATCTGGGGCCTCTGGTTGTCATGTTTACTGCCTCATTCCCAGCACTGATGCCAGGCCAGCGCAAAATAGGACTCATTTAATATCATGGCCACATTCACATTGTAAAGACACGCAAGCTATTGCCTCTTCCTTGATACAAGGGTCCTAAAGCAGAAAGAACTTTTTTGTGTGTGTTGCTTTTTTTTGTCTGTTTGTGGGTTTTTATTTGTTTCACTTTTTACGTGTATCTGTTGGTCTGTGGAAGAAAGTCAGACATGCACGCAGTGTCACATATGTGGAGATCAGAGGACAACTCCTGGACAGCTTCTTCCATCACATGGCTTCCAAACCTGTGTCACAAGAAAGTACCTTTACCCGTGGAGCCATCTTGCCAGTCCTGGTTGGGTATTTTTCTGTTTGGTTGGTTTGGTTTTGGTTTTAGTTTTTCGGTTTGTTTATTTTTTAAAGATTTATTTATTATATGTAAGTACACTGTAGCTGTCTTTAGACACTCCAGAAGAGGGAATCAGATCTTGTTATGGATGGTTGTGAGCCACCATGTGGTTGCTGAGATTTGAACTCAGGACCTTCAGAAGAACAATCAGTGCTCTTAACCGCTGAGCCATGTCTCCAGGCCCAGTTTTTTGGTTTTTTTGATTGACTATAACAAGGTCTCACTCTGGCTACACTAGAGCTCATTATGTGAACCAGGCTGGCCTCAAATTCGAAGCAAAGCTCTTACCTCAGCTTCCCAAGTGCTGAGAATACAGGCACACACCACCACAACTGGATGTTTATGCATTTCATTTGCATATGAGCAAAGGTGAGCTTGAACTCTCAGTGGAACAGCCAATGGCCCTTGAAGCCATAGGAGTGTTCTCGGATATGTCCTTTCCTTCCCCATGTCCTGTGTACGGGAAGCAGCAAGGGTATTAAAGTGACAAGCCATTTTCTTTCTAAAGACTGTCTCTCCAAGTCAGAGTTTCTCTCTTCCTGAAGCATTTGATGTTCGCCTGGTTAGCAAGTGTGCTCTCTAGCTTTTTCTTGTAGTCATCTTGGTGACCATCTGCTGAGCCCACTACACAATCTTTCCCTCTCTCTCCAAACGTGCCAAGCTGATATACCTGTGAATCTCCTTTGTATCTTCAGTAAGCAGCACCGTGTTTGGTGTTTACTAAGAAACGTTGGCTTTTTCCAGGGCACAGAATCAGAGTGAGTGCAGCGAAAGTCTTACAGACTTACATTCATTGCTCAGCTCTGTTGCACGGCCCTCCTTGGTTTATGCTTATGAGTACACTGTCACTGCCTTCAGACACACCAGAAGAAGGCGTCGGATCCCATTACAGATGGTTGTGAGACACCATGTAGCTGCTGGGAATTGAACTCAGGACCTTTGGAAGAGCAGCCAGTGCTCTTAACTGTTGAGCCATCTCTCTAGCCCAAGTTTTTTTTTTTTTTTTTTTTTTTTTTTTTTTTTAATGACCGAATCCTTTAGACCTCAACTTTTTTCTTACTGTGAAACTAAGAAACTTATGGGGCCTCAAGGGAAGATAACAAAAAAAAAAAATCCTTAGTTCTCCCTCTTTAATGTTTTGATCTATTGTAATAGCAACCTTAAGATCAGTATGACCTTAGGATCAGCCTACAGCAGAGCACAGGGAACAGACTGACTAAGAACATGATTCTGTGGCTTAAACAAACAAAAACAAAGAAATAAAAACTACCAGCAGAGTTTATCTGCTGTCAATAAGAAATGTGTGTTCTGGACTGGAGAGATGGCTCAGCAGTTAAGAGCACTAACTGCTCTTCCAGAGGTCCTGAGTTCAATTCCCAGCATCCACATGGTGGCTCACAACCATCTGAAATGGGGTCTGATGCCCTCTTCTGGGTTGTCTGAAGACAGTCACAGTGTACTCATATAGATAAAGATAAGTAAATCTTTAAAAAAAAAAAGAAAAAAGAAATGTGTGTGCTTATGTCTGAAATCTGAACTCTGACATCATCCAAAAGTTTTTTTTATCAGGTTTATTCATAACCTCTATGACGTGAGAAACTGGATGATTGAAACGTTTCTGATTTCTATCGATGCTTCATGATCCTGAACTTATTGCAGACATTCACATGCGAGTGAGTATGGGAACCCTGACAACACCTGACCTTTGTTCCACTTTTCCTTTCATATCCTTAGTTGCCTCAGTCTCATGGCGGGAGGGGGAAGTGCCCAAGCCAAACTACCAGTATCAGGAGGGAGAGACAGTTTAAGGATGAAATTCTTCCCATCATAATAGATTTGAGAGCATTCTGTATGTATGCAGCCGGGTCATTTTTGCATAATTATTGTATGTTTATCATGCAGCGAGGTCAGGTTGGTCTCTCTTCGGAAAGGCTCGCCACATAGACTTTGCTTGGAGCCGCAGACAGCTGTGCCTCAGAAGGGCAACTCTGGTTTCAAATCCTGAGCAATTTCTTGCATCAAAGACAGGAAGAGGAAAAGGTTAATGAATTCAGCTGATTTCAGTTGACTTCGAATTTTTCACAATGCTATAGGGGGTCCAGAAAGATGAGGTTTCTCTACTCCTCCCGCAGGCCCGCAGAGAGTACAACCGTAGCCAATCACCTCTTAGGGCTACTCTGGGGCTGTGACAAGCAGAGGTGGGGCTGGGGCTCCTCAGCTCCCCAACTTCAGGTTATAAAGTTATAGGTAGTTTTCTGGTTCCCTTTCCCATCCTGGCACTCCCCCACTTCCTTCTCCCTCCTCTCAGTCTTCCTCTCTCCCTCTCCTCCCTCCTCCCTCCTTCTCTCCCTCCCCCACTTCCCCTTTCTCCCAGTCATTGGCTTACTTAAGTCAGAAACCACACAAAGCAAGGTCTTTAGTCTTTATACTGACTCTGTGCTGAGCCTATTAAAATCTGCACACACTTGACCTCCTCCTCCACATTCTTTCCCCTGAGGGCACACACCCAGCCTTTGGACACTGTGTCACAGGTCATCATCTAAATCCCCCAAATCACACTCCAAACCCTCTCAATCAAGTTACCAAAAAAGAAAAATCTTAATGTTTTTAAACAAGTTCGCGATTTTTGTGCTATGTCGCATTCGTAGCTGTCCTGAGCTGACTTCAGTCCGCTTTCATGAAAGAAAGCGGCCATTGATCCTAACAAGCTTCCTCTCTGACCTCTGTCTCCCGGTTGAGCTGATAGCCTTCCAGTGACAT
The DNA here is from genome assembly GCF_947179515.1 of Apodemus sylvaticus. Taxonomy (NCBI): domain Eukaryota; kingdom Metazoa; phylum Chordata; class Mammalia; order Rodentia; family Muridae; genus Apodemus; species Apodemus sylvaticus. The sequence continues at coordinate 56,130,399 of NC_067476.1, read as the reverse complement.
CAGGTCTTGTCTCACTAGTTCCTGTAAAATGTCAGTCAGGTCTAGTTAGATGCGTCCTACTCTGGCTTGATGTGTACTTTTTTGCAACACCTCGTACTTGGCCCTTGGCACTTTAGTTGGGAGGTACGATGTCTGACTGCCCTTTTATAATGCGAGCAGTACATGACTACGATGTCTAGCACCAATATTTACATTGTTACTACTTTCTGAATTTTTACTGGTAATAATTTGAGGTATTTGGAAGAGGTTGTGTGTGTGTGTGTGTGTGTGTGTATGTGTGTTCAGAGGGATCTCCCACTGGAAAGCATATACAGTCAAATTAGTGTATTTTAATATCCTTGGCATTCAAAGTAGGAAAACAACTGTCTGGAATCAACCAGAGTGGCAGCCTTCTGCTGTGCCATAATCGAAAGCTAGGATGCTAGGCAAAGGTGGGAGGCCGTGGGCTCATCAGCCCAAAGAAAACTCTTCCACCATTTTAAAAGCCTGTATTCTAGATACTGGCTCCAAGGCAGAGAAGCCCAAGGTCTGTAGATTCGCTTCTGATGCCAACAGAAAATCCTATAACTGCCCAGCTGTGCTCTCCTCCTCCTGACTCCTAACTCTACCCAGCTTCAGTCTGTGTCTGCGTGACCTTCATAATAACACATAATTCCTCTATAATTCAGGAAGTCCCAGTCAATAAAATATGCATCAAAACAAATATGAGGTGTGGCAGTTTGGGAACAATGTTTATTAGATACCTAAAAAGCAACAAAATTAAAAAAAAAATCTGAATATATACTACGCTACGAACTTGTAGTGTAAACAGACCTAAAAGAACCCATGAGGGGGATTCAGCTGCAGGGCGAGCAGGTTCCGAGCAGTTGGTAATTACAGTTGAAGGAAAATATCTTTAATTAAATACATTAATTAGATAAAATTTAATTGCGCTAGGATTCTTAATAATTAGAGTAGTCTGTGCTATTACCCGCCTCCAAAGGTCTCTTCATAAAAACCAGTGTCCTCCCCTCCCACTTCCCACACAGCCACAACCACTTTTGTTTGTACATATGGTCTTACTTCCCTGACCACACTCACAGATCAAGGACAGGCACCTGACATGGGACAGTAAAAAGTCAGAGACTTTTGATTAAAACCAAGAAAGTCAACCACGCGCGCTGATCCGAGGAACTGCTGGCGTTTACAGTTTTCACTTCATGAGGAATTCCGTGTACAGCTGAAATAGAGGGAGATGATGACTTGCAGGGCCAGACAATCTACTTGACAAGGGACTCAAATGTCAGCGTCCTCCTCTGACTGCCCCTCAGGTCCACTATAGCCCTGTACAACTTATGAGCAAGCTTTTTAATCCCTCCTTAGAATTTTTTTGCTATCATAAAACTACTTGTTAAAAGGGAAATATATAGAACAAATGCTCTGATAAATTCATAGAACAAATATATTCATATTTGAGTGTATCCATTTTTTTGACCATACACAATTCCTTCAACTTTTCCACTACTATCAATTTACTTTTTCCCTCTGTGTGTGTGTGTGTGTGTGTGTGTGTGTGTGTGTGAAAGAGAGAGAGAGAGAGAGAGAGAATCATACTTTCCAAAGCAAACACTATCGAATTCAAAGCAACTCATCAGAAGGCCCATTTATACCTCCCTGTGAAATTAACCAGAAGGCTCTTATTTTGTGAGTCACCCTGTTCCTGAAGTCCATCAGCTTCTAGCAGAGGAAAAGATGATCATTCCCAGCCTCTCCTGTTCATTTAGCATTCTTCCAAGCTATGCTAGGCCACACCCCACAAGTCATTAACAAATCTCCTCTTCCTCCCCCTCCTCTTCCCCCTCCTTCTTCTCCCCCTCTTCCTCCTCCTCCTTCTCCTCCTCCCTCTCCTCTTCTCCCTCCTCCTCCTCCTCTTCCTCCTCCTCTGTACTGAGGACTGAAACATGGCCCAGGGCACACTAGACAGGCATTCCACCCCTGAGCTCTACTCTTAGCCCTTTAATTTCCTTTTAAATCAGGCTAGGATTTAACTCTAATTATAGATCTGGAGATAGGTGAGAATGGGGCCTGAGGGAACTGGCTTCCTCCCCAAAGGGAAGCTCCTCAAACTGGGGATTCCCAACAGCACTGAACAGAGGAGCAAACGCATGAGCTGCCAGGAAACTAAGACTTGGACACCTGGCTGCTTGGGCTCCTTCCACCCTGCGCCCTACAGACTTCAGTCTTATAAACCCTGATCTTTCTAGACCAGCACGTCAAATAATGCTCATAGAAGAGCCAGAGTAAGAGGGTAGACACGCTGATTTACAAGTTAGCAGTCAGTAAGGCCCGGTGCTGTTCTCTCTGCCTCAGTTCTGAGCGTCATTAGAGTCCCTCACACACTCACACTTGGGGTCTCGATGAATGTTCTAAAATGAGAACCTAGAGATCTTCACTGCTCAGCCCCTCTCTCGGTGGAAGTGCCAACGCTCAGCCCACAGCTCTGGAATGCTCTAGGCCGCCCCTCGCACTGCCCTGTGACAGCCAGTGGTTCTCCTCCTTGGTTCTAATGTGCAGAGGTGTTCTTTTTATTAACCATTTTGCTACTAAAGGCATGGGATTTCAGAGTTCTGTCTCTGATATTAACTGGTTTTTGTCATTTTGTTTTTCTGAAATAATGAGTCTGCATGACCAGAGCCTCCTGGTTTACCTAAGAGTCTCTTTTGATAACAATGCACCGTTACTAGCTTTTGGGTATGTCAGGACCTAGGTTTGAGCATTAGCAACCAATTCTATATAACTTAACTTGAAAAGGACTTATTGAGAAATACCAAGTAGGTCACAACATCCCTGAGAAAGCTAAAATCAGGCTCGGAAGGCAGACAAGACCAAAGACAGCTGACGGCAGAAAGCTAAGGGTCACCGACCGAATCACAGTCCGGTTAGGATGCTTCCAGAACTCTGACAGGAAGACGAAGGTGCTACCTCAGGGGAACTTTCTCTGACATTACCACTGCTAGGCCCCTTTCCTGGATTATTAACATCATCAGTGCAAGTAAGTAACATGAGGGACCCTGTGTCTTTGAGCCACTCCTCAAGTTCAATGTCACAGAAAGACTAAACATACCTCATGGCTTGTGCCTCTTAAAAGGTAAAATAAAAATAAGCCCGTTTCCATGATGAGCAAACTGTTTGATTACTGAGTAACGAGTTCATAAACACACACACACACACATACATATCCATACATGCACAGCTGTGCACATACGCATGCATGCACGAGAGAAGGGAGAAACAGAGGAGAAGAGAGAGAGAGAGAGAGAGAGAGAGAGAGAGAGAGAGAGAGAGAGAGAAAACAGTCTATTGTGCTTGTTCTTCAAGCACACTTTCAAGACTTGTTATTTTCTTTTGTTGGCCTAATATATTTTATAGCAACTTTATGCATGTGTGTGTGGCATTTGTGTGTGTGTGTGGTGTTGTATAGATGTGGCATATATGCTCATCAGTGTGTCTGTGTACCTTTGTGCGGAGACCAGAGGTTGACTTTGGGTGTCTTCCCTGATCGCTGTGTACCTTTACATTTTTCCATTTCTTTATTATGTGTGTGTTGAGGGTACCACAGCACACCTGTGGAAGACAAAAGTCAAACGGCAGCTTGGGGGAATCTGTTCTCTCCTCCCACCGTGTAGATTCTTTTTCTTTCTTTTTCTTTTTTGTTTTTTGTTTTTTGTTTTTTGTTTTTTTTCAAGACAGGGTTTCTCTGTATAGCCCTGGCTGTCCTGGAACTCACTCTGTAGACCAGGCTGGCCTCGAACTCAGAAATCCGCCTGCCTCTGCCTCCCAAAGTATTGGGATTACAGGCGTGCGCCACCACCATCCGACCCACCCCCACCGTGTAGATTCTTGGAACTGAATGTACTTCATGGAATTTGGCGGCAAGGCCCTTCACCTGCTGGGCCATCTTGCTGGTTTTCCCACTGAATCTAAAGCTTGTAGCTTCAGCGAGGCTGACTGACCAATGAGCTTCAGGCATCCACTGTTGTTTCTCCACGCACGCACGCAGCGCAGCCCCCAGCGCTGGAGTTTCAGCTACGTGCTACCTGCGTGCTTAGCTTCATGCGTGCACTCTGGGTATCCAAACTCATGTCTTCACGCGTGTGTGGCAGGCACATTTCCTGCTCAGTCATTCCCAGAGACCTATAAAGAGATTTTGAACTGTTTCATAATTTAAAATAAAACAAAAACAAACAAGCAAACAAAACCCCAGCGGTTCAAATTCTTGTCCCCTTCAAAAAGTTCGATTTTCTTCCTTTACTTTTTCCAGCTACATTGTCCTCAATAAACTTCACCAGGTTTCTAAAAGACTTCTGATACGGATTTGATTGTGATCACATTATATATGTGAATATATTTGTAAAATAGCTTTAAATTTATACAGTGCTGAACCTTTGTATCCAAGAACATGGTATATCTCAATTTAAGTGTTCTTTTCTACCCTTGAATAATTTCATGGTTGTCTTCACACGGAGTTGGCACAACTCTTCATTTATGACTTCGTCGTTGAGAAGTTGGGATTAGTCCAATCTGTATTTCCCTTGAGAATTTCAAGCCCCTCCTGATGCCCTTCCGAAATCATGGTGGCGCACGCCTGTAATCCCAGCACTCTGGGAGGCAGAGGCAGGCGGATTTCTGAGTTCGAGGCCAGCCTGGTCTACAAAGTAAGCTCCAGGACAGTCAGGGCTATACAGAGAAACCCTGTCTTGAAAAAAGGCAAATCCGAAATCATGAGGCACTATTTACAACTCAAATGGCTCCGGGATTCTGATTTCCTTGTTCAGCCACGTGAGTCTCTGGGCTGAATTCTTCCTAGATTTATCCAGCTGCTGTTACTGAATTAAATCTTAGCTTTCACAGTAGCATAATCGTGAATTTGAAGATTTAAGGAAAATAAATCCCACTGGGAGGGAACAGGGAGAGATTGACTTGGATAAATGAAGGACAGAGTGCACTGGTGCTACAGTGCCTCCTAGTGGACACAATGAAGCATGGCTTCGTTTACCCTAGTCTCATCCACAGGCGATTGGAAGGAAGCTGGAGGTGTCTTTGTGGTTAGCTTGGTCAAAAAGAAAGAGATCTGAAGGAAAAGGAGGAATGATTTAAGTTCCCATGGCTGGCCAAGATTTTTCGCTCTCCAACTGTTCTTAGTTCTTTAAGAATCCAGCTTCCATCTTACTGCATCTTGGTAGGCCTTGGCTGGAGGATAGCCAGGAGAGGCCTGGCCTTTCACAAGGAAAGTGGAGACGGAGTGAGTGGGTAGAGAGCAGGGGGAGGAGGACGGGGAGGAACCATGAGAAGAGGAGGGAGATGGAAAGTAAGAAGGGAGGGAAGGAGGGAGGAGAGAGATATTACTGCTTTCTTTTCAGCGCACATAAAACAAGGAACTAAAGAAATGCATATTTAAAAATTTAGTTTCAGCCGGGCGGTGGTGGTGCACGCCTGTAATCCCAGCACTCTGGGAGGCAGAGGCAGGTGGATTTCTGAGTTCGAGGCCAGCCTAGTCTACAGAGTGAGTTCCAGGACAGCCAGGGCTATACAGAGAAACCCTGTCTCGAAAACACCAAATCCAAAAAAAAACAAAAACAAACAAAATTTAGTTTCTATGTTCATACTTAATTTGCTTCCAAGCTTACTTGTAAAAATTCATCTTCAGGAAATGAATTTGTTGGGAAAATGGCCAGGCATCCATACACAGAAAGGTTCTTCATCGCCATAAACTGACTCATGGTGTGCTGAATTAATTGTTGAAATTTACTAGAAAATAAGTTCACAAATCTGGCACAATCCAGATCATGTCACGCACAAAGACTCTTTCTCCTTCTCCTCCTCTTCTTCCTCCTCTTCCTCCTTCTCCTCCTTTTCTTTTTCTTCCTCCTCCTTTTTCAAGGCAGGAAGACACTATCCTGGGACTAACTGTAGACCAGGCTGGCTGGCCTCGAACTCACAGAAATCCAGCTGTGTCTGCCTCCCCAGTACTAGGATTAAAGTTTTGTGCTACCACCAGGTGGCAAAGACTTCCATTCAAATGGCCTAAATTTAAATCCGTTTCTTTAGTTTTAGATTCATAACTGAGTTATCTTGAAAAACTGACAATGAAGCATTGAAAAACATCAGCTCAAGCTAATTTTGAAACATTACCCTTCCAAAGACGTGCAGAAGGCCTAGCCCAGTGAAGAGAACAGAGACGGCCCCAGGAGGGTGCTCTCACATCAGCCCTGCACTGCACGTGCAGGGCTCTGAATCCCAGGAAGATTGCTCCCCCTTTTCACTTTGGCAGGTCCTAGCTTTAGATGATAAAAATCAGAGGCAACCGGACACAGAGGCCCAGGTGTGTAGACTCAGCTACTTGAGTGTCAAAGACAGGAGGATTGCTTGAGTTTATGAGTTCAAGGTCAACACCTCAGCAACAAAAAAGAATACACAAGCATTTTCTAAAATCACTCTGCTCCAAGATCAGATAAAGCCATAGTTTAGGACCAGGCGTCAAACAGAACTGAATTAGAACCCCGCTCCTATCTCCTCACATTACTGAACACACAAGTGTCTCTGAGTCAATGTCCTTATAAGATGAAAATATCACATTTCCCTCATAAGAGATGATATTTTCTATCACCCTTACTAATATGTGAACATAGTCAGATATTACATGATTATGATATAATTTTGGATCAAAAAATGTGAATTGCATATTCCTTTCCCTAAAATGAAGAATAGCTATTACAGAGGAAATGTTAATATTATTTACTTAATGCTGAATTGGGGAGGATAACAAACTTGAGGTCTGCCAAGGCTAACTCGTTCAGGACAACCTAAAGCTTAAAAAGAACCAAGAGCTAAGTAGGGGACTCTGTATACGGCAGAGCACTGCAATGTATATAAAATCGCAGAATTAACACAATAGAGATTGACAGTCACTGGCATTTGAACCTTCTACAATGGGGTGAACTGCTCTAACAATTGTGCTACTGTAACCACCTTCCTGTAAGGCTGCTTTCCATGGAAGAATGTGGCCCTGCTCCACACGAAACAAAATCCTACTGTTCTAGTTACAATGAATAAATCTGGAAGGCCGATCATTTATCTATCTAAGAAATCTTTTTATGTAAACGTATCACTCCACTTACTTCATGGCCCGACAAAGGCTCTTGCTTTCTCAGCTCTGGTCTCCCTCCCACTGGGCCCTTCATAGAGTTAGTAGACTAGATGTATCGGAAGTAGAAAGACCACCTTACAGCATGCTCCTTGGTGCTGATAAAGTGTGTCTTATGCTACTGGTGAACTTACTGTGTTTCATCTGGACATAGCAATTGTCAAAAAGAAACCCAACCCTACTTCATGCCTTCTAGGGGGGAAAATGTAGTTAAGGGCCACACACTGATGGTTAGGTCACATAGTTGGTGTCATACAGATACAATGCAACTGGAGATTTTTGTGACATTGCCAGCATCACAAAATGTAGCACAGCACATTAGTTACCTGTCTTGACATTGTTGGAGTAAATACAGCCGCCATGCTGGATAACACAATACAGAATGCTTCCTAAGGACAATAAAGGACCATATTACCCAGATATGCGTTGCTAGATTAGTACTTTTGTCTTTATTTTAGAGTGTGGGTCTACTTATTAAGATAAGTAAAATGTAAGAGGTTGGGAAGTACCTCCATCAGTAGATTACTTGCCTATCACGCACCAAGCTCCACATTCCATCTCAGCACCACATAAACCAAGCGTGGTGGAAACCTGTAATCCAAGCATCCAGGAGGTAGATGCAGGAGGATCAAGAAATTCAAGGTCAGGCTAGAGAGATGGCTCAGCAGTTAAGAGCACTGACTGCTCTTCCAGAGGTCCTGAGTTCAAATCCCAGCAATCACATGGTGGCTCACAACCATCTGTAATGAGATCCGATGCCCTCTTCTGGTGCATCTGAAGACAACTACAGTGTACTTACATATAATAAATAAATAAATCTTAAAAAAAGAAAGAAAGAAAGAAAGAAAGAAAGAAAGAAAGAAAGAAAGAAAGAAAGAAAGAAAGAAAGAAAGAAAGAAAGAAAATTCAAGGTCATCCTCAGCTACATAACAGGCTATGTGAGATCTTTTCCAAGAAACGTAGAGGGCAGGTGACAATTTGTCTCAGTGATTAATCACGCCTGATGCACAACTCTGAGGACCTGGGTTCAGATCCTAGCACCCATGAAACAAGCCAGGCGTTATTGTGTGCATACATGTAACCCCAGGGCTGCAGGAGGTAGAGAGGGGAGACTCACTGGGGCCTATTGACTGCCTACCTAGGGAGAAAAACAGTAACCCTGCCAGGTTTATAACAGATCCTCCTCCCACAGAATAAGGCAGACAGGGACAGAGGACACCCAATACCCTGGTCTGGATTCCTCATGCATGAGCAAAGGCACAACACAGACCAGGAACAAAAGGAACTTTCCTAAAAGTTTGCCATGTTAGGCCAACTGCAGCCTCCTAATGCTGTATTTACAGCTCTTGGTTGCACAAGAGGCCATGTCCTAATTAGCCCATACCATTGAGGCTTATGAAAGTACACTCAACGAAGCACTCACAAAGACATGTCCCTGTTGTTAGTGACCGTGGTTACAGTCTTTAAGCCACTCAACCCAAAACAAAGCGTCACAAGTGTTTAGACAGAGAAGGGCTGGTCTGTTTGCACATGGTATGAATACAGTAGGCCAGCTTCCCCTGCCTGTGGGAACCGCTCTTGAAGTATACACAGGGTATTGGTTCTATGAAAAGCAGGACACTTCAAGGTCAAGGAAGTTTGAGACTGCTTGCCCAGTGTTTTGTCTCCTCAAATTCACAGTGCACATCAGTAAATTAAAGTCTGTAAGAAGAAAATACTGTTTTCCCTAGCAAAATGGATTTGACCAACGGGCTACCTATAAACATCCTGCAAAATTAGTAGGTTCTGTGACCACGGACTTCAGGAAACTGCCTTTCTGTGTTGAAAGGCTTCTTCCTCTTATTAATTCACCAAAACCAAGCAAACAAACAAACAAACAAAAAAACCACTTCATCTTCAAATCCTGCAGAGTATTAGAAAGCTTCATGATTTTATGTCTATAAGAGACATAAATGTCCTCCGGAGCCCTCAAAATACCTGAAGTGCTGATATAAAAGCCCATAAGCAGATATTCAAATCCTGCCTCTGTCTGACTGAGCCAGATGGAAAAAAAGAGAAAAATATAATGTTGGAGCCACCAAAGTGATTCTTAGAGTTTTGTATAACTGTTTCCAGTAATGGTTTCCCCTTAATTCCATCTGGGGACTTATTTCATGTATTTCCAATTCTTTCCTCTAGATGGCACTAGAGGTGAAAAAATGCCAGAAGGTCTGGGTTCTCAGTAGATTTCAGTGGCAGCAAATGGCCATAGATAGATAGACCCCCCTCCTCTGAACACACCTGCTTGTCTCTAGATATCATGTCACTTGTAGCCAAGGCTGGCCTTGGACTCACAGATATCCATCTGCCTCTGCTTTTACCTTCTAAGTACTGGGATTAAAGGTGTATGCCACCATGCCTGGCCAACAAGGTTTTTGGGATTTTTTTCCCCCTCAAATAGATTTAATCACATAGCAATGCAAAAGATTAGTGACAATGGATGAGGGAATTGACACCCCCCCCCCCACACACACACACCATGTATGTGTCTCTCACATGCTTACGATGTTGTCTGTATCTTAAAAATAATGTTAGCTGTGTTCTTCTCTGGTCATGCGGCAAGCTGGCAACAGAGGCGTGGTAATCTGTGTCCTTACTCTGGACATCTGATACCGCCCAATTCCAAGCCACCTGGTTTGCTAACACGTTGGCTTCATTTAAGATCTGTACCAATGCTAGGTCTGATCCTCTGTCAATTCATGCTTGGGGTCAGCCTGTAAAGTGGTCCCAGTGCCACCAGATGCTGCCCTGGACTGAAGCTCGGAAAGTTAGCAGAAAGGTAACACTTCATTAAAAGTGTGCAATTTATGGTTGAATTAATAAAACGGGTGAGAAGGAGTGGAATGGGCCTGGAGAGGAGACCTTTATGCTCTATATCAAAGCCCCACTAGGGATATTTTAAAAGCCTTCCCCTTCGCTGCTTCACTGAATCTCATCATTAAACAATAAAATGGGGTCTACCAGCAAGATGTTCTCCACAGAATCTGCTGACAGGGAAAAACAAGGAGGCCAGCCCCTGTAACGGATGGCATTTCAAGGGCCCTACAGTGCTCCAAAGAACTCTAAATTGTCCATGCGTAGTGAACTGGGTAGAAGCTAAAAGATGACCCATACCTTCAAAGTGGTAATACAGAAAATCCCTGTGGAAAGTTAAAAAAAAAAATAAGTATAATCCATAAGTAAAACTGTCTGAGGCCCAAATAAGAAACTAAGTGGATATCAGTTCGTATATTTTTTAATCAATTTTGAATACACCAATGCATCACAGGATTTTTAAATTCTATGTCTCTTTTCCTTTTTTTTTTTTTTAAGTTTGTGAAAAGGAAGAGAGTTGAGACAGTATTTTATGCAGCCCAAGCTGGCTTCATATTTGCTGTGGGACCAAAATTGACTTTGATTTCCTGAAGTTCTGCCTTCGCCTCCCTAGTATAGGACTATGGGTATATACCACCATGTCCAGCTTCTTCTCCCCGCCTCCCACTCCTCCTCTCCCTCCCCCCATCCTCCTGAAATCATTCCAGGAAATTGCTCTTAACATCACACCTGTCCTTGAGTGAATACCTATAGTAATTAGTGTGTGTCGAAATCGGTTAATATTATGGCCAATTGGCCTGACTCCCTTTTCCCAAGCTACTCCTGGTCCAAGATCATTGTCTGCTTCCCCATGGGCTCTGAGTGTACAGACAGAATTGGACTCTAAAGTGAGCAGGACAAGGAGCCCAGAGATAAATGCGACACACTGGGTAGGAGCTGGTGCCTGGGTGGCATGTGGCTTTATACTTGCCTTGTAACCAAAGCACTGTGATGATGGCCAGACTGCATGCTTCTTAAGGACAGTAATACCCTGAGCTGCAAGCCAGCAGTCCTTAGCACTAATCGACCCAGAGACTCCGGGGTGTCAGAGAAATGATATACACAGGGAAACACTGGATCCCAGGAGGCTCAGATGTTCTTCCTGACAAGTTATCCATGTGACCTACCTAGACCACCATTCCCAGATCTCTGTTATCTTTAAATGTGTGCAAGAGAAGTCCTTCCAGTGAGCTATGGTCCTCGAATCCTCTTTCTCACACATGACTCAGAATCTAATTCCTCTCTGGCGCATGATTATAAGAAACAAATATTTGAGGCTAGAGAGATGGCTCAGCAGTTAAGAGCACTGGCTGCTCTTCAAGAGGATACTAATTGATTTCTAGCACCCATGTGGCAGTTCATAACTCTCTGTAACTCCAGTTTCAGGTGATCTGATGCCCTTCCTTCTTTGACCACTTTGGGAACCCACGATACACAGACACACAGTAGGCAAAACACTCATATACATAAAATCTAAGAGGAGAAAGAATTGGGCAGAGTAGTGCACGCCTTTAATCCCAGCACAGGAGGCAGAGGCTAGCAGATCTCTTAAAAGGTCAAGAGTTGGGGCAGAGACTGAAGGAAAGGCCAACCAGAAACTGTCCCACCTGGGGATCCATCCCATATACAGTCACCAAACCCAGACACTAATCTGGATGCCAACAAGTGCTTGCTGACTGTCTCCTGAGAGGCTCTGACAAATACAGAGGGGGATGCTCTCAGCCAACCTTTGGACTGAGCATAGGGTCTCCAATGGAGAAGCTGAAGAAAGGACCCAAGGAGCTGAAGGAGCTTTCATCCCCATAGGAGGAACAACAATATGAACCAACTAGTACTCCCAGAGCTCCCAGGGACTAAACCACCAACCAAGAGTACACAAGAAGGGACCCATGGCTCCAGCTGCATATGTAGCAGAGGATGGCCTTGTTGGACATCAAAGGGAGGAGAGGCCCTTGGCCCTGTAAAGGCTTGATGCCCCAGTGTAGGGGAAGCGGGAGTGGGTGGGTTGGTAAGCATGGGGAGGGGGATGGGATAGGGTGTTTTTGGTGTTTTTGGAAAAAAAAAAAAGTTCAAATCAAACCTGGTCAACAGAGTGTGAGTTCAGGATAGCCAGAGCTGCATAGTGAGACCCTGTCTCAGAAAGAGGAGGAGCAGGAGGAGGAGAAAAAGGAGGAAGAGGAGGAAGAGAAGGAGGAAGTGGAGGAGGAGAAACGATAGCTATTCAATGCAGAAGAGTGGTATGTGGTTCAGAGGCAGAGGGTTTGCCTAGCATGCACGAAGCCCTTGATTCAATCCCCAGCACCTTCGACGAACAATAAATATAACAGACAATTGGCTTCCAACTTTGGCTCCGGGCACACAACTCCAAAGCCTATGAAGGCTCCAGAGTGCTGGAAATCTTCTACAAGCCGATGAAGCCACTGGGCGCTCGAGGCCCCCAACAGCTTCGGACCGGAAACCAGTCACCAAAGTCCAGCCACACCCTTGCTTTCTCATTGCCAGAACCAAAGTACTTTAAGGAAAGAAGGCTTATTTTGTGGTCAGTTTGAGGACATTTGGTCCATTGTAGCTCAGAAGGCATGGCGGCAAGAGAGTGCGATGGATAGTCACATTGCATAGCCACAACGCTTCTGCCGTCCCTTCTGCAGCCCCGTCTGTCTGCGGCCATGCAAGATATAAATTCTTCCATTTCCTCTTTTTATTCGGGCTGAAACAGGAGATGATGTCACATGGACTTGAGGCTGGCTCTTCCCCTTTGGAAAAGCCTTCACAGACTTGTGCACAGGTGTGCCTCTAGGTGATCCCTAACGCAGTCAAAGTTGATAATGAAAACTAATCACCCCAAGTCACCAAACCCCAGCCTCTGGAAAAGGAGGGAAGCCAAAGATTGAGTTGTTTGCCAGTGTTCAATGATGTAATCGAGTGTGTTTATGTACATAATACCACCTCCATAAAAGTCCACAGGACAGAACTTGGAGGGTCTCCACGCTGCTGAGCAGGCAGGCGGCTTCCTAGAGGGTGGCGTCCTCTCCCGGGCCTGCCCTGCCCCTCCCCACACCCCACTGACTCTTCATCCGCATCCTTTGTAATGCTGAATAAAAGCAAACGGAAGGTTTTTCTGTTCTGTGAGTTAGTTGTTCTAGCAAATTAATGGATGCTGGGGAGGAGGCATGGGAACCCCATATTTGGGGTAGTCAGCAGTCAGGACTCTAGGCAACAACCTACTATCTGCAGTTCATCTGAAACAGGGGGTAGGGGTGGGGGGGCAATCCGGTGAGACACTCCAGAATTTGTTGGTTCTGATGTCATCTCCAGTAGACAACGTTGGAACCAAGCTAAACTGTGAGACACGACAACACTATATCCCTGGAAAATTATTGTTGGAAGAAAAAATCCACATGCATTTTAGTGACCAGAATGTCACATTGGTGGAGTTTATAAGGAGGAAAAAAATCACCCTATCACCTCCCTCCCACCTGTCCACCCCAAGAAAAGGGCAGGCCCACTGACTCCAAAATTGAATCTAGGTCCAGCTCAGCTTGAACTATAAGAGGATTTCTGAAGGTTAGATAGAAGGCAGCAATCCTCAGGAACTTGTGAATCTGGTTCCCCTCTACCGAAAGGAGTCATTTCCCTTACCTCTGGCAGAAGGGACACATGGCTTCATTGACAGGGACCTGTGGCTGTGTATCAAAACCCATGCCAGGCTTCCTCAGGCCCTAGTCACCAGCAGTTGTCATACAGTCCAAAGCCCCTCTCCTGGATTTTCTCACTTTAGATGCTCTTTTTTTTTCTTTCCTTTTCCTTTTTCTTTAATCTATTTTTTAATTTATTTACATTTCAAGTGTTATCCCCTTACCCACGTTTCCCCGCCTCCCAGAAACCCTCTATACCATCCTCCCTCCCCCTGCTTCTATGAGGGTGTTCCTCCACCCCACCCCACTCCTACCTCCCTGCCCTTGGTCCCCCTATACTGGGGCACCTATCAAGTCTTCACAGGACCAAGGACCTCTCCTCCCCTTGATGCCTGACAAGGCCATCCTCTGCTACATATGTGGCTGGAGCCATGTGTACTCCTTGGTTGGTGGCTTAGTCCCTGGGAGCTAGGAGGGGGGGGATCTGGTGGCTGATATAGTTGTTCTTCCTAAAGGGTTGCAAACTCCTTCAGCCTTCAGCTCCCCCAGTCCTTTCTCTAACCCTGTCCGGAACATCAGACCCTATGGGCTTCATGGGCATCTGAAACTCAGGCTGACCTCATTCCCTCTTCCAGCCTGTTCTCCCTTGCAAGGGTTATTATGGGCTATTGCTGTTGCCATTGACTCCTGGAGTCCCCCAACTGCTCTGTCCACACCACCTCTCACATTCGGTTGTCACCTAAATATCTCTTCTACCATTTAGCTTATTGACTTCTCCTGTACCACAAACCACTACACCTCACCCAAACCGTTTCTCAGGCTTCTTTCCAAACCATTTCCCATTAGCTCCACATTTGTAATGACTAGGAATCTCACAGATGCCAGACCCCACAAACACCTGTGCAAAATCTGCCCCAAGGAAATGCGATTTTTAAATCTAGGCTTTCAGCATCCTTCCTGGTTGATTTAATCTGTCTAGATTTAATCTAGATGCTCTCAAGTGGATTCCGTGATTTGTCTGTCAACTCAAATTACATAAATATTCTATTTCATAATTTAATTTCAGACCTTCCTTCCCCTGTTCTTGCATCGTAGGGTTCCTGGGATGGCTGCCCCAGGGAGATGAGGAAGGAGATGAGGCCCACGTGTGATGATTGGCTGCGGTGTTTTGAGGGTAGGGAAGGGGGACCTACTGTGAGTCTGAGCAGCTAATGCTATTTTCTCAACACAAGTTGGGCCCAGCGCATCCTCTGGGACGTTGGGTCCAGCCAGCTGGCTCAGTGAGAGGGGTTTCTAGCCCTTGAAACCCCAGCCATCAACCTAGAAATAACCCTTCCTTTTTCTAACCTTCCCAACCTTTCTAATGCCGAAACCCTTTAACACAGTTCCTCATGTTGTGGTGATCCCGCCACCACCACCACCACCACCACAAAAAAAAATTTTTTAAAGATTTATTTATTATTATATGTAAGCACACTGTAGCTGTCTTCAGACACCCCAGAATAGGGCATCAGATCTCATTACAGATGGTTGTGAGCCACCATGTGGTTGCTGGGATTTGAACTCAGGACCTTGGGAAGAGCAGTCAGTGCTCTTACCTGCTGAACCATCTCTCCAGCCCCCACAAAATTATTTTTGTTGCTACTTCATAACTATAATTTTGCTACTGTTGTGAATTGTAAATATTTTTGGAGATAGAGGTTTGCCAGAGGGGCCATGACCAACTTTGAGAACCGCTGCCTTACCACATCTCCTTCACACTGGGCTGGCTCCCATAGGCTCTTTGAATGCTTAGTCTTCTGATGATAGATCTGTTTGATGGGCTGTAGCCTTATCGGAGGAGGCGTATCCTTCTTTTTTTTTTTTTTTTTTTTTTTGGTTTTTTTGAGACAGGGTTTCTCTGTGTAGTCCTGGCTGTCCTGGAATTCACTCTGTAGACCAGGCTGGCCACGAACTCAGAAATCCACCTGCCTCTGCCTCCCAAGTGCTGGGATTACAGGTGTGCGCCACCACGCCCGGCTAGGCATATCCTTCTTGGAATAAGGGTGTCACTGGGAGTAGGCTTTGAGATTTTAAAACCCATGCCAGGCCCAGTTTCTCTCTCTCTCTCTCTCTCTCTCTCTCTCTCTCTCTCTCCCCACTCTCCTTCTTCCCTTCCCCCTCCCTCTCTCTGCTCTCTGCCTATAGATCAGATCAGGATATATCAGGCTCTCAGCTCCTTCTCCAGCATCATGCCTGCCCACATCCTGCCACACACCCCACCATGATGATAAAGGCCTAACCTTTTGAGACTGTAATCAATCCCCCAATGAAATGCTTCCTTTTATGAGAATTGCCTTGATCATGGTGTCTTTTCACAGCAATAGAACACTAACTAAGGCACATAATAACAATTTCTCCTCTCACCACAGAGGGGAGAGTAACCAAGTCACATCTTGGTTGTGGAGATTAGTTTTATTGTATCAGCTTTATCTCCAAGTTAAGGAGCAAAGTGCTTTATGCTTGTATTTTGTAATATGGAGCCGTGGTCTCTGTTAATGCGGACTTTCTTCACAATAATGTGCTTTACTTTGATTGACAAAACAATTTGATAGAGAGAGGACTTATACATGTGCGCCCATTTATGTGTGGAAGATATAAGCTGGCAGTCCAGAACCTGAGGAGAAACTGGAGTAGAGAACCCAAGAGCACTTCCCACACTGCCCTGCTGTACTCTTCCCAAGCCACAGTTTTAGACAGATGATGCGCTTGCTTAAACTTTCCCAACGCCTTTGAGATAAAACCTGACAGATGAGCTTAGATCCACGAGGAACTGAGGAGTTGGCTCAGAGGACCTGGAATCGGTTCTCAGAAACCAAGAGGTGGTGTTGTCTTTAAAAACTCCTCAGCAGAGAAGAAGCAGGAAGAAGGGAGTCAGGTTGGAAAATGTTGCTCTCTCTTCTATTAAGCAAGAGGGGAAGTTGTATGCAGAAGCAGGCTGGTGCTTGAGGGAACTGGGAGAAAGAGAGAAAGGGAATTCTGGGGAATGTGGTGGGAAGGTGGGGGGTTTTGGTGGTGGTGGTTTTGGGGGTGGTGGTTTTTGGGGGTAGGTGGGTGGTAAAAGTCAGGATCTAGCAATGTAGCCAAGACCGGTCTCAAACTCACAGCAATCCCCATTGATCTCGCTTCCAAGAGCTAGGATGGTAGGTGTGTGGTGCCCAACGTAAGGCCGTTCTAAACAAGCAGAGCTAACTGGTTGAAGTGAAAGCCAGAACAAAGCAGCCTGGCTTCGATCGGAGCAGAGAGAGAAAGTGTACGGTGGGCATCGGTCAGAGGTGGAGGTCAGGAAGACAGGAGACGGTGTGTCGGGGAGAGAGGCTCCTGAAGACTAACAGGAAAGAAAGAAAGCGAAGGGAGAGGGATCCCCGGTCCCGTGAAACACTGGAGCAGGGAGGGGCCCCGCTCAGTGAAAGCTCTCTGAGCCTGATAAAGCAATGCCAGAATCTTCTAGTATTTTCTCCGCAGAGTGAAAAGGTGAATGTCCTCTTAAATCATTAACCTAACTGGCACTCAAGTCTGGGCAGACTCTGTCGGGATGGGTGATAAGATTCTGTGACCACTCCAAGGCTAGAAAAGCGGGCTCCACCTTCCTTGTCTGAACAAGCCCAATCCAGCCTCCCTAGTCCTGCTGAAGCAGGTCAGAGGTCTGCGCCAGGATGGCCTTACTTCTCCTATCGACCACACCCTAGGATGTAGGACCTTCCGCTGATACCAGCTTCAGGCTTTTAGGGGTCGTGCTCTGACCCTCCGTGACTCTGCCCCTCACCACAGGGGACAGAGACTGTGAGGCCAAGGAGATAGTCTCAGAATTCACAACTTCCTTCCAGACCTTACTAGGGCATCTTGGCTTACCTCAGAATTCCTCGTTCAAATGTACCAAGACTAAGTCCAGGACTTGTCTAGACTTCTTCCTCAGCTCTCTTTCCCACAGCAGACTGCAATCCTAGGAGGCGCAATCAGCCAAGTGGAACCTGGTGCAGAGAGCATGGTGTGTGGCCTGGGACAACCACTTGAAGGCCCTGCTCTGTCAGGGATGGGAAGAAAAGAGATGAGTTTCAGATTGGGGTCCAGGCTCCCCCATGACTTTACTTTCTGGTACAAAACCCCAAAGAGTCCAAGAATTTTACATTCTAATCTGGCTGGTCTTTGGTCCTCTAGGAAGATAGTTTTATCAAAGTGGAAAAATCCTCATTACCAATTTTACTTATAACTTCCCCACAGTTAAACATGTGACCCATTTGTCCCTTTATCTTTGGCCTTTAATGGACCAGCCTGACTTCATCTTAAGATCAAAAGCTGGACTGGAGAGATGGTTCAGTGATTAAGAGTACTGACTGTCCTTCTGAAGGTCCTGGGTTCAAATCCCAGCAGTCACATGGTGGCTCACAGCCATCCATAATGAGATCCGATGCCCTCTTCTGGTTCATGACCCAGATGTAGCTGGGCGGGAGAGAGCAGGGGCCAGAGACAGCAACCATCTGTAATGAGATCTGATGCCCTCTTCTGGTGTGTCTGAAGACAGCTACAGTGTACTTGCATATGATAAATAAATACATCTTTTAAAAAAAATATTAATAGCCATCTTGTTCCAAGGTCAAAAAAAGTTCATTCCTGTTATCAGTGAAACTTGGATTTGACCATGTTTTACCTATTTTCTGGAATTTGATTGGTCTAAGCCCTATACCCTGACCTCCACCCTGATAAGATAAGGTGCTCTGCCAAATAATTTTGAAATGTTCAGCTAAGTTCTTACTTAAGCAAAAGTCCTCCAGAAATCCCCACAACCCTTGAAAAGCCCCTGGTCTTGCAGTTTTGTGTGTGTGTGGGGGGGTGCTATAAAAACCCCACTGTCTCCTATATTCAATGCTATTTTCTCAAACCCCACTTTGAGGAGATAGCCCTGTCTGACAGAAAATAAAGCTTACTTAATTTGACCAAAGAACTTGAGAAATGGTCTTTTCTCTCATTCAGTGGGATTTGTAACACCTTATAAAAGTTAAGGAGAGGCCTGATCCCTGTAATGTATTATTTATCTGCTATGAGAAAAAAAAAAAACACCCTTCAAAATGATCATTATAAGTTCATTTGACATCAGTTAGGTCTGAATTACATTTCAAAACGGCAAAAAATGGAGATTCATTTAAAATCCTGTTTGGATTTTCCAATAGATTAAGTAGTTTATAGTCTCTCCTCAGATTTTGCTATCATTTGGTACCCTCTGACAGAGTATATGTTTCTGTGTTTTATTAAGCTGCCCTGTTTCCCTTTAAGTTACTGGTTCTTATCTTCCTATGATATTTAAGTTACACAGTGAAGCCTTGTGTCTGTGCCCCACTGACCAAATACCTGAGTATACTCCCAGTCTGTCGGTCGCTTTTGATCTTGAGGCTTGCTCACAGCATCGTCTCCGTACACCTCAGATGCTTTCTGACACGTGCACTCTCCCCTGTGCTGGCTTTGAGTCCTTCCCTGAAAGTCCCTGACCCATCTTCCTTCATACTTCAAGGTGTAGAATCAAGAGAGAGGAAGAATGCCTAGCGGCTGCACTAAAAAAAAGAACGAGTCACTGTCCTATAGTGGCTGGTCCTGTAGAGCCACAGTCTTCATTGTCCTTACCCTTGACCAACTCTCCACTGCATAGCAACCTGCAAATGGGAGAGGACCCTTTGAGGAGAATCTATGCTGAGACCCTTGCAGGAAAGTCTGCCAACACATCTCGGAGCCTTCTTTGCTTGATATCCAATGGAGAAGTAGGAGATTTGGTTTCTTAAGAGAGAAAAGAGCAGTTAGCAGAGGTGGAAGAGACTTGACTTCCTGACAAGGTGCAGTTAGGTCACCAGTTGGATGACAGAGGTGATGTCATCTTACTTTTCTCTTCCTGGCTGTCTTTTTAGTTTTGTTTGTTTGTTTGTTTGTTTTGTTTTGTTTTTTTAAATAGCTGTGAAGTGTACAGAGAGAAATGGGACAGGCAGAGTTTATTTAGCTTACACTTTTACCTCGACGGCAAAGAATTATCCCATCCAAATGTCAATATTGATAAGAGGTTGAGAAATTCTAGACTAGATAAAACTATTTCTAAATTTCCTTTCAATAAACATTGAATAAGATGTGTTTCTTGGTCTTTGCTGTTGCTGCCATTGTTTTTAACACAGAGAATCATTTCTCTTTTACTCAAATCACTCGGCCGCAGGTCTGAGTCTCCGGAACATTCCTTCCGTGGTGTGTTGGATCTGCATTTCAGCTGCGTTTGGTCTTATTCCTTCCTGTCTGTGCGTGCTCTGACCACCACGCTGGCAGAGAAGGAGGAAGCTTGTAGAACAGAGCGCTGAAGCTTCCTTCTCTGCCCTGATCAGCAAAGTGTCTTTCCTGTCTTTGGTTATATGTGATGTGTGCATGCCATATAATTTACCCATTTAAAATCTAAAATGTGATACTTTTAAGAACATGTATAAGACAGGTGTGGTGGCACATGCCTTTGATCCCAGCACTCAGGAGGCAGGTGGATCTCTGTGAGTTTGAGGCCAGCCTGGTCTACATCATGAATTCCAGGACAGCCAGGGCTCTGTTACACAGAGAAACCCTGTCTCAGGGGAAATAATAAAGAACACATACAGACAGGGGTAGTCATCACTACAGTCCAATTTTAGAATGTTCTCATCAGCTCTAAAAGAAACTCTACAAATTGGTAACTTCTACTTTCCCTCAACTCTCTACTCTATCCCTAAGTAAACTCTAATCTGCTCTCCGTTTCTACGGTAACCTACTGGAACGCTTACCTCCATTGTAGAATCGACACTATGCCCTCTTTTGTCTTTGGCTTCTTTTTCACATAGTGTGTCTTCAAGGGTCATATGAGTTATACCTTTTCTTTAGATATAATAAACAATGTTATTGTGAACATTTATATACAAGCTTTTATATAGTCATTTTTTGGGGGTCGTATATCTAAGGGAGGAGTCGGTCCATATGATGACTGGATTTAGCCTTTTGAGAAACTGCCACATTTAGGGCCAGCAAGATGGCTCAGTGGGTCAAAGCACCTGCCACCAAGCCTGGCAGTCTGAGTTCCATTGCCAGGACCCACACAGTAGGTTGCAAGTTGTTCTCTGGTCTCCTCCGCATGTGTGATGTGGCGCACACACACCTGCATACAAATTCAATAAGTATCATAAAAAGAAATGAATTGAAACTGGCCCTTTCTTTCTCAAATAACTGTTCTCTTACCCATTCCTGCCAACAAGGCATGACAAGACTGCTACAGCATTACAGTTTGGGTAGGAACCCTGACTCCCGACACCCCCTCCACAGGCTGAAATGTTGATCACATGATCCCCAGCTGGTAGAGATGTGTCAGAAGCTTGTGGAAGTAGGATCTTGCAGAAGGACACTCCTGAGGGTGTGGGGTTTTTGTTGTTGTTGTTATTGTTGTTTTAGTTTTTTAAGATTTATTTATTTATTATATGTGAGTACACTGTAGCTGTCTTCAGACACCTCAGAAGAGGGGATCCGATCTCATTATAGATTGTTGTGAGTCACCATGTGGTTGCTGGGATTTGAACTTGGGACCTTTAGGAAGAGCAGTCAGTGCTCTTAACTGCTGAACTATCTCTCTAGCCCAAAGGGTATGGTGGCCTGTAGGGCTTTTTCTGTCTTGCTCTCTGCTTCAGCCCATGAGATGAAGTTCCCCCAGAGTGGGCCAGACATCTCAGGGTAAAAGCAGGTGTCATCAAACCAGATGATCCACGATCAGTGCCCAGGACCTATATGGTAAACGATCAATGCTCAGGACCTATATGGGGATATACCTTGGGGAACGGGGAAAACCAACTCTTGCAAGTTGACCTCTGACACCCACACAGGCAGGCAGGCACACACACACACACACACACACACACACAGAGTTTTAAAATAAAGCTCCACATGACACATCCCATTCCCACCACTACGCAGCTTCACCTCGCTGTGCAAGAGCAAAGTCAAGGCCTGATATCCTTGAAATGGTGGCTAAAATAAACCTTTCCTCCTATGAGTTATTCTCTCAGGCATTTGGGTCATGATTGTGTAAAAACAACTAATTCTTGTGATGTCCCTGCACCCTCCCTGCACCCTCCCTGCGCCCCTGTTACTATGTCTTTTGACTGTAGCCATGGGAGTGGCTATCTAGTGGCAGATCATTACAGTTTTGATTTGCATTTTTCTTGTGTTGAACACATTCCTATTGTCAACAGAAACTCCCCAGGAAAGAACTCAAGATGAAAAAGGAGGCTTTGTTTCAAAACAAGCAGTTTTCAAGTCAGGGAAATCCAGACTTTGGTACAAAATTCAAGCATATAATAGGGCTAAAACTGTTGCCTAAGTTCTTGATCCACTCTCCTTATGCAAATGAGGCTGCAAACCCCAGCGCAAGGTGCTCGGCTCTGATTCGTTGACTATTAGGCACAGCTCATTGGCCAGATCCAGGAAGCAGACCGGCCTCTCTGGTAGCTGTTTATTCTGGCAATTGAAGCAAGAACATGCCCAGGCAAGACACTCAAAGTTAAATATTTGTGACCTCTCAGTCAGTCAGCGGCCACCAGGCTCCTCTCGGGATGCCGGGAGCTCTTCCTGGAGTCCCGGCTTTTCCTTAAAGTTCATTGTGTATCTTCTCCACAAATGCCTATTCAGTTCATCCATGTTCAAGTTGGGTGATATGTCTTTTTGTGTTACTGAGTTGTAGGAATTCGTGTGTATATTCTAGACACAAACCTCACATCACACACATGATTTGAACACAGTTTCTACGCTATTATATTAGTTTAAGGTTGGAGGAGTTGTTTGTTTAATTTGATTTTGGGAGGGAGTGGTGTTTGGTGTTTTTGAGATACTGTTTCCTACAGCCCAGGCTGGCCTCGGACTCACTACACAGCCAAAGCCAGCCTCGAACTCCAATCCCCCCGGCCTTGAACTCTGGTTCTACTACTTCTGTATTCCAGACTCAGTGATTAAGACATGCACCACTACCCCCAGCAAAGTTCTAAACTTGATGGCATCTACTTTATGCTGTCTTTGTTTCTTGTGCTTTGGCATCCTGTGTAAGAAACCAAGGGAACAAAGATGCTTTCTCTCAAGTTTTCATCACTGAGCCTGAGCCTAAGGCCTCTCATTCATTCAGTGCTCCTTTTTATTTTTGGTGTGAAGTAAAAGTCTTTGCATATGGATGTAGTCCTGTTGCCCTGTTGCTCTTTATCTGGTGAATTATCTTGATGATCTTATTACAAAAGCAGTTGACCATAGAAGTCAATGTGTGTATGTTTTATAAAACTACTTTTTATTTCTATAATTATTAATGAACTATCTAATACGTCATATCTCAAGTTACTATCACTACTTTTTTTAATAAATAAACCTGTTCAGAATAGAAACCACTTTAATGCTTGCTTGTTTCTTCAAAGCCAGGTGGAAATTCTACTTACATCTAGAAGCAGAGTTTCACCAAGATAGGACCTAGAAGCCAAGGAGCTGCAGAACTGAGCATGTGCATACAGCTCCCCTAGCTTATGGGGGCCAAGGGGGGTGTTCGTGTGTCTGCATGTGCACTTGTGTTCATGAGTGTGGGTATAGTCCTTCGTGTGTATGTATGTGTGTGTGAGTTCCTGTATGTTTGTACATGTGTGGTCATGTGTTCAGGAGTGTGCTCGTGTGTGTGTGTGTGTGTGTGTGTGTGTGTGTGTGTGTGTGTGTTTGTACACACGTATGTGCTCCGTAACTTTGAGTTCTACCGCTGAGCTACACCCCACACTCCAGCACTAAATTGTTCTAAAATTCACAGAGGCCAATCCCTTCTCTCATATTTCAGCCTAGAATTCATTTACTTTTTAAAGATTTATTTTTAAGGTATTTAATTGTGTATATGTTGGCATTGAGTGCAGGTGCCCAAGGGGACCAGAGTCACTCCCTCCCCTCTGGATCTGGGGGGATCTACGGGGGTGTGAGCCACCTCATATGAATGCTCTTTGGTCCTCTGCAAGAAAAGAGCAATAACCTCCCTTAACCACTGAACCATCTCTCCAGCCCCTGAATGTGTTTCTTGATTAAAAGATCTCTTTCCAGCACTTTAGCAGGCAAGGAAATAATACACAGGACTCTAAGCTCACAGGTGGAGTACAAGGGTTATCCAGTCAGATAAGATAAGGCTCAGGGTGGAAACATGGATGTTGGTCTATTTGTTAAGCTTGTTTGGTTTTGGCAATGCTGGCAGTCCATCCCAGGGCCCCTGGCATGCCACTCTGCCCCTGGGCTGAAGCACTACTGTCCCCTGCCTGCATGGTACCTTGTTCTGGACTGAGATGGTTTTTATAAACTGATTGATTCCCATTCTAGAGTTAATTTTCGTACTTTAGTATTTAATCTCTCTTTCTATGAACAATCGAGCTAGTGGTGCTTTAACATTTATGCCGTAGGTGTTTTCTGTTATTTTGAATGCTGTAACATTATCCTTCAAATTTATGCAAGCCTTGGGCTTGGCAGTGATATAAGCTAATTAATTAATTCATGAATCGGTTGTTATCAAGGTCCAG
Organism: Apodemus sylvaticus; assembly: GCF_947179515.1. Lineage (NCBI taxonomy): Eukaryota > Metazoa > Chordata > Mammalia > Rodentia > Muridae > Apodemus > Apodemus sylvaticus. Next base: position 56,106,094 of record NC_067476.1, on the reverse strand, counting down.
TAATTAAAGTCTACCTTAGGGTAAGTTATTAACTCTTCAAAAAAAAAATCCGTTTATCAACTTATTCTTCTTGACAGATGAGATAGTGACATTATTGACTGCACATAATCACATATGTACTTTCACCAGTAAGCACTGTGGTCAAATGGATGGTTAAGTTGTTCAAGGACCTGGTTTAAAATCTGGTCAAGTTGATGGGGCTGGGGAAAGGTGACTTTGAGTCTTGTTACCTTTGCAAATACAGTCTCTTACATTTCGTAAAGTCTGTGTTTTCTCTGCTCAAAATCCTTCAACTTCTGAACTCAAAGCACACTATTCTTTTTCTTTCTTTTCGTTTTCTTTTTCTTTCTTTTTTTGTGGGGTTTTTTTTTGTGTTTTTTTTCTTGTTTTGTTTTGTTTTTTTGTTTTGTTTTCCGAACACCCTTTTCTTAAAGCCAGCATTCTTTCAAGTAAAAGACAATTGCTGACATCCCAGAAGTCTCCTCCACGTGTAACTTTACCAACTACTGTTCTAGAAAGATCCAGGCTACTACCCTCTCCTTCTTGGGGACCTGTCTTCCCAACATGGGCCAAATTCCCAAGCTAAATGAGTCAGAGAAGGTGGGCCTGTGCCCTCACAAGTACTGCGCGAATAATGACGTGATGTCACTCCTGACAAGGGTCACAGGGCGTTGCCACCATTCATATTCCTAGCATACACCCTAAAGTGCTTAAAGCAAATGGATTCAGGTCCTGGCCAAAAGGGAGTGGAGATCAGTCATAGCCCCAAAGCGTGAGCTTATTACAACATCCCTCATCTTCTCAGGGCAGGGTGAAGAAGGTGGGTTCGAGTGTAATTATCTTTGTGTAACTGAAAATTAAATGATGATAACTGTATAATTTAAATATTGACTTAAATACTTTCCCTTTGTTGATCTTACTTTTTGAAGGACATGCCACCGGGAAATAGGATATTAATTTTCTTGTAGATTAAAATTGGAATGGATATAGGAAAAATGAACAGTTCTCCAACAGATGCCCTTCCACCAGAGATCCTTAGAAAGAGTTGCTTTTTTTGTTTGTTCTAGCTCTTCACACAATCACCTATTTTAAGACCTGTAATAATATAGCCCTTACCCTAAAGAGATCAGGTTTTCTATGAATATAATTTAGACGCTAAACAAAATAAAAGGAGCTTTTTAATGGTGCTTATCACTGTGCACATGAGTAGGTGTGTGCATGTGTTAGTGTGTGTGTGTCTGTCTGTCTGTCTTTCTGTCTCTGTATGTGTGTACTCTGAGTATTCAATTCAGGTTTTCATGATTACATGCCAAGACTTTATTGACTGAACCATCTCCTCAGTTCTAGTCCTCAAATTGTATCACGCATGCAATTCACCTGCAGAAATCACGTTAAAATGTGGACTCTAATTTGAAAAGGTCTGGGACCCAGGGATCTACAATATTAAGCAGCTCCTAGAATGCTGGTGTCACCAAAAGGAGCCTGTGCAGACCAGAAGGTGTTGAGCATGGAACCAGGACCTGCAAATACCTCTGGGCTCAGGTCCTTAGTCTACATAGACTTTCCCTAACAAACACACGAATCGTGTATTTCCTCACTTCCATAACTCTTCTTCAACCATCATGCAATTGGTCTTTGGGCTTCTGATTCTCAGTGCTCATGTCTGGGTTTAAATGCTAGATGTAACCAGAGAGCTACATGGAGATCCCTTAGGTTTTCCTTTTCTGTCTTTTACCAATCTGCTTTGACCTATGGAAGTCTTGGCCGATGATGATTCTGTACTGGGCTGGGATCATAAGTTAGACTTGAGTAAAGGGCTTTGCTAAAGTAATCAAGTAAGATGCCCAAAGGGAAGGGATACTAATCCTACCAGAATAGGGAGTCTTTATGTGACTGGGCAAGATAGTACAGAGATTCTTCCATCTTGTTTTCTTGCTGAGGCCATTTTGAGTTTGACTAGAATTTTACCTTCTTCATGAGAACCCCTGTGGAAAATTGTCCCAACTCTATTCTAGGAACCTGAGGTCAAGATATCCCAGACAGCTTAGCTTAGCTTCCGTTACGCTACCTGCTTATGCAGACGCCCCTAGCCCAGCTAATTGCTTAGCTTGGCTTCTGTTAAACAGTTCGCTTTTACAAAACCTCCTCCTGCAGCTGCCAAGCAAGATACCAAGATGCGGTTTTTGCCTTTAAAAAATCCCTTTCCTAAATATGATGCACTATACTACGGTCCTGAACACACAAGTAGAGTTGCAGCCAGTTGGATTAAAGACTTCCATTTGGCTGCAAACTGTGTCTGTGTGTTCATCTCTGGTGGGCCCTCTGCAACACTTCTATAAATCTTTTATTCAAATGCCCAAAAGTAGAAAGACATGCAGGTAACATGTAGACTAAAGCAAAGAGACTCATCCAGTTACCTGTGTAGAAAACACAAATAATGGTCTCAGAATTGCTATTGAGTGGCAGCAGAAACCACCAGACCATATGCTATAGGTGACTGTACAGTACAACAGGTAGATTTAAGCTAGCTCTAAAGCCTAATTTTCTCCTGAAAAGCAATGGCCTTACCCGGTAGAACTGCAGGTGATAGTTCCCTTTCCAAGAGAGTCTTAGTTAACATCAACCACCACACCTACTAGCTAGCTCCTATCAGCTTTCAGGCTGCATACACACCACAGCTGCCAGTGAATATCAGTAACGTAATCATGTGTTCAAGAAACCACAGGAAGGGCTGGGAGAGCAAAAGTCAGAAGGCTGCCCTCATGCTTCCTGTTTAGACCACATGGTTACACTCTAGGGGTCAAGAAGCTCTACACAGAGCCCTGCTGACATCATCTCCACTTATCCCCAGTGTCGTTGGTAGACTCAGAAAATCCCAGTTCCCATAGTAAGCTCATTAGCACCCTCATAGACAGGGAAAACACCTCTCATCTTCCTTTGGCCTTCCTAATCTCCCATCATTCAAATCTGGCTGACCTTAGCTACATGTGGAAATCTCTCGGCAGGGCAGAATTCTCCGGTTTTAGCAGCAGATAGCTTTGCACTGAGGTAGATCATTTGCACACACAAATATTCAAATCATAATTGAGGAAATTGGTGAATTTTCATATGCAGACCCCTATGTAGCCAACCCTCAGCAAAGGAAATGGATGCTATCAGCAACCCCAGAAGCCACTGCACCCTCCTTTCCAAATATTCTTTCCCCCTTAAATCACTTCAGGGGCAAGGGTGAAGATCAATGGTAGAACTAAGGCCCTAGATTCAATATTCACCACTTAGCAACAAGTAATATAATCAATAAATGCAAAGGTGAGATGAATAAATAGTGTCCAAAAGAAGTGCTAATGGCCAATAAATACATACAAAATTTAATGTCCTTAGTCATCAGGAAACTTGAGATCAAAAATATAGGCTAAAATTTCAATTTACCCAGTCAGAATGGATATCATCTAGAAAATAAAGAGCAAACATTAGAAACAGATATAGGAGGAGGTGCCTTATACATTGTTGGTGGGAAAGTAGGGTAGTCCAGCCACAAAACCTATTATATGATCCAGCTGGTCAGTTCCTTTAGATACTTAAAGGAGTCTGTGTATGATTGTCACTGAAAACATTTGCACATCAGTGGTTATCACTATACTCAGAGTTGTGAAATCAGCCTGGGTGTCCATCAACCAGGATTTGAATAAGAAAAGTGTAACCGGTACACTCAATGGAGCATTATTCAAGGGAGGAAAAGCCCCAAGTCCTATCTACAAACCAGTAGGTAGAACTGAATATCATCATGTTACGTGAAATGAGCCAGACTCGGAAAGACAGACACTACCATTTCTGTCCAATGCAGAATCTATGAGAGCAAAATGTGGGTTACTTAGGGAAAGGAAAGGGGCCAGCGGGAAGGTGGTGGTGGTGGGGTAATAGAGAGGGTGACTGTGATCAAAGTATGTTGCATATGTGTATGAAGAAGCATGTCAAAGCCCATCATTTTGTAAAATTAACACATAACTGAGAAGCACAACACACACACACACACACACACACACACACACACCAATTATAATCTTTGAGTTCTCACATCACAGACTGATTTTGCCCATTTGTGACTCACAAAGAAAATTGAATGATATAGTACAAACACCCTTGCTGGACTGACTTTTCTTACTTAACAATGCATCCATGTTGCTTGGCCTGGTAGTAAGAGTCTGCCACATGGGAAGCTAAATCTGTGGGTACCTAGCTCAGTGGAAGAACTTTTTTTCAGCAAGTGACGCCCTGGGTTCCATCCACTATATCACGTTTAAAGTAAGATGATCCTTTCATGGTGGATTGTAGCAACATCAGAATCCATTTATTTTCTCTTTCTGAAGCCAAGAGCTTTTCCCTTTTTGTGTAAAGACCATACTTCCCGAAGTTGACTGGGTAACTCCATCTGTAGAGAGCCTCCCTAAAGGAAACAAAGGCTCGGGTTTGGTCACCAACGTCACACAGAGTGGGTGTGGGTATGAGTGCCTGCAATCTAAGCACTTGAGAATGAGAGGCAGAAGGGTTGCCTTCAAGGCCATTCTTGGCTACACCACAAGACTGAGGTACATGAGAAGCTATTTCAAAAAGAAAGAGGAAAGGAGATGAGGGAAGGAGAGAGGCACATTACTTCATCGCTGCTCTTTGGCATGTTCAGCTTGCAAGGTTCACTGCTCTCGTGCTCTGGAACTGGATTAAATACAATGCGGGCCACTTGAACACAAGTGCCGGGCTCCCTGGATTCAGTTACTAGGTTGGTCACGGGTGAAGAACAGCGAACCGTGCGACATGCTCCCCATCCCAGAAGCAGCAGAGGAGGGCCCTGCTGAGATTTTTATCAGGCTGTTCAGAATGCCATGCAATTTTAAGCTTATTCGTTCAAGTGTTATTTATTTTTGGAATTTCCCATTAAAACCGTCTGAAACTGGGGCCAGCAGGATGGCTCAGTGGGTAAAGGTATTTGCTGCCAAGCCTCGTGACCTGAGTTTGATCCCCAGATCCCACACAGTCGGAGGGTGAGAAATGACCCCCTTGAAACACACAATGCATAGATAAATGTAATTTAAAATCAGGTTATGGTTTTGGCTCCTATTTTTCTCAACTCTTCTAAGAAAGAAGGTATTTTTTCGTATGCTTATTGGCCACTGGATGTCTGCCTTCTTTAAGTTTTTTGACTGATGGTCTACCAGCGTGCTGATTTTTTTCCTTGTTGATCTCTGATTCATTTATTTTTACCTATGTCTACTTTAAAAAAAATCTTTGCCAACTTCAGTGATGGGGGTGGGGGGATGGGGGTGGGGAGGCATTCTTCTGTTCTCTCATTAAACCTTTTTCTGTTCTCTTCATTAAACCTCTATTTTATTTTCACGCACAGCGAAAAGCAGAGAATACATTTTTGAGCTTCCCAGTTGAACTACATCTATCATGTAGTTCTTCTCACCCAGCCTCCTGGGGTGTGGCCATGGCTAAGGGTGGTGAGAGCTTGCACGGAGCAGCCATGGACTAGGATAACTCAGGCCTGGGTTCCATCCCAAGCACCACAGAAAGAAACAACAGAAGATTCCTAGGCATACTCTCAGCCCCCTGAACTGCATTTCGAATGCATACTAACTCCTGTGAGTGAGGCAGTTCTGCACTCTCCACACTCTCCCCCAGCACCTGCTCTGCCTCTTCCCACCCAGCCTCCTGGGGTGTCGCCATTGTTGCCTAGTGCAGCCTGGAGTCCTAGCAAGAATAGACCGGATCTCAAAGAAATAGAAAGAAGACCAGGGTGAGATCTGTTATCAAACGTGGATGTTAGAATACATGGCTTTGACTTGAGGATTGTGGCTCAGTAGTAGCCGGTTTGCAAGGCCTTGCTTTTGATGAGAAAAAAAGGAGGAGGGGGAGGGGAGGGGAAGACAGGAGAGGAGAGGGAAAGGACAAAGAGGAGAGGAGAGGTCTTATAGCTTTAGTTAAGATAGTAGGCACAAGCCTAGAGAAGTTATTCCTACAAGGGTTGATCCCCTGCCTCTGACTACAGGGACCATGACTCCAGCATCTCCTTCCCACGGATCAATTAGTGTTTTCTCAGTAATATACAAAATGCTACACAAAGGGATTTTAAAGCATGTTTCCTAGCTTCTCTACTATTCAATCCCCCACCTCAAGGTCCTCCATTAGTTATGGAGTAGCTATGAAGACCATGGAATGTACCTGGAGCAAGTATCTTCTAAGCCGAGCCTGATTTCCAGCTCTTTCCTTCGGCCTCGTGCACAGACTTCCTAGTGATAACAGATTAGAGTAGGTGGTGAACTGGCATTTTAATGCCTCAAGCCCAGTCATGTTCCCCTAGCTCTTGCCATTAGAAGCCGTTTCAGGGCATGTTTCTAAGTCATCTCACACCATGGTAGGGCCTCGCACCATACCAAGGCTTCTGGAAGAGGTCCTTAATGGGTTTGTACTGACCGGTCCGACTGGTGGACGAGGAAAGCTTCGAGAGCCCTTTGTGATCCCTCTGTCATTTCGTGGTTCCCCCCAGATGTCTGACCCTCTGCATAACTCCTAGGATCTTGCCAATTCTGCTTTCCAAATACTCTAGTAATTATTCTACATGCTTTGTCTTACTTCAATACCTGCTTACACAATAACCCTGTATTACAGTTGTTCACACTGCCTATATTTTATACGTGGGGGCCAGGAGGTTAGGTAACATACCCGAAGGCCTTGTGTCTCATAAGTGGTAAAGCTTTTGCTGTGGATTAACTCCTTGACTCTTGTGTGAATGTTCACTAATGACCCGTCAATACATTCCTGCTCTGCCTTGCAGATCTTCAACAAACCTCTCATTACCATCTCAAAGAATTCATCTCTCTAAACGCCCATTGCACCAAAACATGTTGGTTATCTTAGTAAATCCCCTTATTCATTTCATGAAACAATGATGTCTTGGCACTGGCTCTGTGCCCAGCAGCAGTTCTGATGACTGATCAGAGTAGGGACTAAAAAGAAAAAGTGCAAATTGTGTTCACGTTATCAATCTTAGCCCAGTGAAGTTAATTAGGGAGAAACCGAGTCCTCCAGTCACTAGCCCATGGATTTGACCATTGAGACTCGGGCAGACAATAAGCTAATTTTGTATTTGATGTCCCCGACTTCTGTGTTATCCCCCAGAAGCAGCCCAAGTTTCCTCTTGTGCTCATTTGAAGGTTTCCGAGCTGAGAATGATCCAGGTCCATCACCTCTAGGGTTCAGCAGCCTCGGGGCCCAGTCTCCCCGCTGTCCAATGATTTACATGCAAGGCTTCTCTGGAGACGGAATCTCAGACAACTTGAAAATGCCACTTCAAAGTAAACACAGTTGTTTTTATTTTTTTTTAATTAGTTTATTTAGTTTATGTGTAGGGTGTTTTGCCTGCACATGTGTGCTGGGTGTTCTCAGAGCCCAGAAGAAGATGTCAGATCCTCTGGAACTAGAGTTATAAACGGTTGAGAACCCAACCTGGATTCTCTGGGAGGGCAGACAGTGCTCTTACCCACTGAGCATGTAATTCTAAAAGGCCGAATAGGCGTTTTTTATAGGAATAGAAGTTTTTACAGGAAATTCTGTCCACATCTCCAAACAGCAATTTTGGAACACGGTCTGACACAGCCCTGGATAAGATCCTCAGTACACGCCTGCATTGCTCAGGTGACTTAACCCTTGTAAGCCCGGCCGCCCTAACATGGGGGCTTCTGCTCTTCTTCCTGTTCCTTCCTCCTCCAGAAAAAAGCTAGCTATCTCTACCCTGATGCCAGTTCTAAACTTGAAGAACACACGCCTTTAGCCCCTCTGGGGCTGACGGCACTCTGGTGTGGATTCTGGAAGATGTGAAAGCATGGTTTTCTTGAGTCCTGGTTATCCTTTTTTGAAAAGTCTAGAATGCCAGTCTGTAATTGGCTGAAAGGAAGAAAGCCTTTCCTGGGAGCTGGTGCTACGGCAACAGTCCACGGGAGGTTTCTGACTGTGAGCTTCTGCCGAGGAAGGGAAGATGAGCGCGTTCTCTCCAAGGCAGGTGGGTCTGGGCATTGAGTTCACAGCCCTGCAGGAGAGCATAAACTCCCTGCGTTGGGAGTAGCCAGTTGGACCAGTTGCTTCTCCTTGCAGCCCGTGCCTGGATATGCTGGATATGACCCTTGGGAGGGGAGAGTACTAACATGAGCCAACCCTGGGCTTCGTCTCAGCAGTTCTGAACTTCCATCCACTAGAGTTTCGTGATCTTAAAATGGGTCATGTTGCCAGCTCAGTGGGGTGTAAGACACGATGGCACCTTACAGACATTAAAGCTGCAGGGTTGGATATTTTGGGTTTTTGTTTCTTTAGCTTCTCAATCTAGAAAATACACTGACTAGTCATGATAACCACATGCTTTTTTAAAAAAAAAACAAATCTTCTTCTTCTTCTTCTTCTTCTTCTTCTTCTTCTTCTTCTTTCTCTTCTTCTTCTTCTTTTTTAAAATCCATTGCTCTGTCACCACGGATGTACTGTGGCCAGTGGCAGTAAAATAATAATAATAATAATAATAAGCCGGGTGGTGGTGGTGCACGCCTTTAATCCCAGCACTCTGAGGCAGAGGCAGGTGGATTTCTGAGTTCAAGACCAGTCTGGTCTACAGAGTGAGTTCCAGGACAGCCAGGGCTATACAGAGAAACCCTGTCTCAGAAAAAAAAAAAAATAAAATAAATAAATAAACAAAAGAAGTCCAAGATCACATGAATCCTGTGTGCTAGAAGCTCCTAGGCTTGTGAGAGCTCGGAGATACCTTTCCTGTGTGAACTCAGGAAAGAACTCAAATTAATACAAGAGATCTACCCAGGTCTTGTTAACAAAATCCATGTGGGACTCGCTGCCTAAATAGACTTCCACTCAAGTTCATTTAAAAAAACAAAACAAACAAAGAAACAAGCAGCCACCATAGGCTGGGTGGGTACACAGCTCTGTAGCAGAGCGTGAGACGCTGGCGTACCCTGGAACCTTTTATCTTGTTTGCCTTTTGGAGATCTAACCTAGAGCCTAGACCTACCTAGACCTACCTAGAGTTAGGTAGACCTAATGGGTATCTGTCTACCACTGGGCAACAACCCCCAGCCCCCCCTCTGGAGATCTGTAAATGTGATTCCTCAAATAAGCTCTTAAGATAAACTCTTAGTGTGGCTTTGTCTAAAGAGACAAGGTGAATTCCAATTGGAGTTAACAGATGTCTTTCTTCCAACTCTGCTTCAACAGAACCTTTACGCTGAATTCCATTTCTGGAAAAAAAAATAGGAAAAGAAAAAAACGAAGGGATGTGCATGGAGTCAGGAAGGGTGGAGAGAGGAAGCTGAGAGGGTGACTCACCGCAGCCTTTGAGAGGAGGATTAAGCATCCACCCCCTCAGCCTGATGCGGTCGACTCCCACCTTGGAAAATAAAGCAGATCTTGACACGAAAGCAGTTTACAATGGCTCAACCAAGAATAGGAAGGAGCTAGATTCGTTAGCGTCCAGATTGCAGTTTAACTGTGAGAGCATGCCTGGTTATCAGGACCCTGCTCTCAGTAGCTAGGGTGAGGCACCAGCTTGGGTGGTAATCAGTGGGTGGACACACAGATGGAGAACGAACACATGGCATGGATATTATTCTGCCTTAAAGGAGATCAGAATCCCGCCATGGGCAGCAAAATGAACAGAAATGGGAGATGCTGTGCGCAGTAAAAGAAACCAGACATAGAAAGCCAAGAACCACATGTTGTCTTGTTATACACGGACGGACGCTAAGAAGTTGAAGGGAGTGTGGGGCAGTGTTAGCCAGAGTCTGGGAAGGGTGGAGGAGGGCTGAATAAACGCAAGCTGGATTTGATTAATGCACGCAGCGTTCATACAGTAGAATAACACGCCACACCTCATTAACAAGCACACTTTATAGATATATTCAAAATAAAGAAAAAAAATTAAAAAAGCAAAAGTAGAAACGTACTACATGCCCAAAGGCTCTAAAAATGCACAGATTGGTGAAGTGTAGCTCCCTTGTCAGGTGCTTTCCTGAAGAGTCTGAGGCCTGGGCTGGGCCCCTGGGGTTAAAGGTAGCGACACAAACACCTATTGCCTCATTTTTATGGCTCTGTCCTTCGGAAGCAATTAAGGCAGTAATTAGGGAGATCATCTAGCTATGCTCATCACACAGAAAGGAAGAAGGAGTCTTAATGAAACCAGTAAGAGTTCAACAAATACATCCTTGGGTTTACAGCCCCATGGGAAGAACAATGATGTCGGCTACCCAGACACCCCAGGACTCCCAGGGACTAAACCATCAACCAAGGGGTGCACATGGTTCCAGCCAAAAATTGGCAGAGGAATGCCTTCTCGGGCATCAGTGGGAGGAGAGGTCCTTGGTCAGGTGAAGGCTCAATAGAGAAGCCCAGTATGGGGAAATCGAGTGGGGGTCGTGGGAGTGGGTTGGGTGGAGGGGCATATACTTGGAACAGGGAGTAGGAGGAGGGGTTGGGGGTTTTCAGGGAGTGGGGAAACCAGGTTTTACCATCTGACATGTAAATGAAGATTAAATTCAATTTAAAAAAACCTCAAATGTATCCTTATTATGATACACTCTTTTATATTTAAAATAAGCTGTCAAACATTTGTGCTGGGATAAGAAGTTTCAGATGTCTGAAAGACAACCATAGGTACCAGTATGTACTCACATGGTTTTATTCTGGTAAAGTAAATAAATGTGTGAATACATATGTGTGGACTTTCAAAAGCTCCTAAAGACTTAGACATGCTGGCATAAGTTCTGCACTCAGGAGGCAGAAACTGAAGGATCACAAATTCATGGCCTATCTGGGCTACATACACAGTGAGTTCCTGGCTAGTAAGTCCTGGGATTGTAAGAACCTGTCTCAAAGAAAAACAAAGGAGGTGAATCAAAAACTCCTAACAGCCCTCGAGAGGCTACAAGTTCAAGGTACTAGACTGAGCCCATGCTCTTGATCTCCTGCTTTCACAGCCCCTCTGAAATGATCTAAACCTCACACATATGCAGAACCCCAAGAACACAGTTCATAGAGGTTCAGAAGGGGACTCTCCTTGCTTCACCTGGCTCGGGTTCTGGGTCCTGCCTCCATCTCCGAAGTGCGGAGTCTACTGGGGAGTGAGACGAGATTTTTTTCCCCTGCTTTTTATAATGTGAGAGTCTCTCCTTCCTGGTACTAGTTATGCTCCAAGACTCAAGGTAAATGTCTGAAACTTCAGCCAGGACTAGAAACTAATATACACCATGTGATTGCTATAAATACATAAATTTAATGCTTTTCTCTCCTACGCACATAGCATAGTTTAAATTATATATTAGGCTAGTAAAGGATTAGTAGTGATAACATAATCAGACAAAAACAACTATAACGATATGCTGTTATAAAGTAATTTTAAGAGTCATGAATTATTGACTTCTGGACTTTTCCACTTGATGTTTTTGGTCGTTTGTTGATCATGAGTAGCCAAAGCCTCAGAAATTGAAATACAGATAAGAGCAAAATGCTGTATTTGGACTTTTTCGTCCAATTTTTAGCGTGATGATTTTTTGTGAGCAGTTACTAAAGCTGGGCATAGCTTACACCCTTAGTAGAACACTGTGGAAGTGAGCACAGAGAAGCTGGGGGGGCGGGGGGGGGGGGGCGGGTGAGTGGGTCTTGGTTACATAGCGACTGCCAAGCCAGCATACACTGCACGGCCAGATCACACCCCAAAGAAGAGAAAAGAAGCAGGAAGAAAGGTTGGGGAGAGAAAACAGAAGAAAAACAAGGCATGATGTTCACCTGTAACCTCAGTACTCCAGGAGTGGACGCAGGAGGGTTACAAGTTTAAGGCTAGCCTGTGGTGGTATGCAGTGAGACCCAGTCTAAAGGGAGAAGGAGGAGGAGGAGGAGGAAGAGGCAGAAGAGGAGGAGAAAGGGGAAGTAAGAGGGAGGAGAAGGAGGAAGGGGAAGGAAGGGGTAGGGGGAGGGAGAGGAGGAGGGGAAGGAAGGGGGAGGGGGAGGAGGAGGAGGAAGAAGGGGTAGGGGGAAGGGGAGGAAGAGGAGAAGTTGTGGGGGGGGGGAGAAGAGGAGGAAAAGTAAGATGAAAGAGAGGAAGACAAAAAAAGGAGAGAGGGGGAAGGGAGGCCAGGAGAAGAGACTACTGAAGGCTAGGTAGGTACCGAACAGAAGTCAGCGAGATGAAGCCATTTCACCTAAACTTGAGAAGGGAGAGGGGAGGGCAAAGGGAGAAAGAGGGAGCAAGAGAGAACACTTATTTTAAGTCCTTCGTCCATTCGTCCATCCGTCCATCCGTCTGTCCGTCCTGAGGATGGAGGCTGTAGGCTCACACACCCTAAACAAGGGAAGCACCACAACGCCTGCAACTCTTCTGAAAAAGTGCTTCCTTCAAGGCAGTTTCACTAAGCTGTACAGGCTTGCCTTGAACTTTCAATCCTCCAGTCTCAGCTTCCCAAGTTGTTAGTGTTACAGACCTCAAAGGGAATATTTTAACAGTGTCATGATTTCTGCCTTCCAATTTACTCTGGGTTCATAGTAAATCTGAAAGAGATGATGCGAGCTTGATTCATTCTGGTCCCAAGTGCTTTTTGTACTTTGAATGTCTGTCACACTGAGTCTAGTGTTAGCAAAACCCTTTGCTTTGCTTGTTGACTCCTAAATGGCCTGGTGTACATACCTCAGTAGTTGTGCAAAGACATTGGAATGTTCTCCCCCAACCCTGAATGATTCAAAGATATTTCCCAGGGTCACTCTTTCAAAGAACAGTAACCCCATTTCAATGTTGATGTGTTCGTGTGCACACACACACATGCGTGAGAAAGGGGGGGCACACATATGGAGGTCAGAGAACAACTTGGTTCTCTCATCCCACCAAATGGGTCCCAGACTTGATAGCAGATGTCTTTACCCCCCAGCTGCCAGCCACCAGGGAAACTCTTATTCTCCTTAGAATTCAGAATCTGACCTCCAAGAAAATGGAAAGACAGTGACAAGAATCAATCCTTGGTAATAACAATTCTCTACCTCTCACCAGAATTTCTATTTTGATAACAAGAAGTCTATTTTTGCGACAGGAACACTGCTGAGGAGCCCTTATCCAAATGCCTTCCACCGGAAAGAGAGACCAGATCTCAGAGACTTCCAGACGTTGGGATATCTGCACACCCTTTACTTGTTGAACATTCCTAATTCAAAAATTTGAAATTTGGATTTTGGAGCATTTCACATTTTCAGACAAGGCATGCTCAAACTATATTACAAAGAAAGAAAGGGAGAGAGGCAGGGAGGTAAGAGAGAAGAAGGGAGAGAATACATTAAGTTTTAAACAGAGAAGAAGACAAGATAACTCAATGGTAACTCCTGTTCCCCTTCCACCTGCACCTGCTGATTCCTGGCCACAGCTGATTCCTTTGCAAAGATATCAAGATTGCCCAATGACTTTATTCTCAGGACCAGCTCGTTCCTACCTTGGCCACGAGGAGCACCTCTGAGTGATAAGACATGACGTCATCATTATTTTCTGCTCTTTCCACCCAGATATAAACCTCAGACTCAATCTAAGGCTACTAGTCTTTATCACCAGTCTCCTGATGGGTTTTCTCATGTTCCTTCTGTAATGTGCTTTGCAAAGTAATATGAAGCTCAAATTTACTTTGATCTATTGTAACAGTGGTTCTTAGCCTTCCTAATGCTGTGCCCCTTTAATAGGGTTCCTCATGTTGTGATGATTCCTAACCATAAAATGTATTTTCATTGCTACTTTGTAACTATAATTTTGCAACTGTTATGAGTTGTAGGTAAATATCTGATATGCAAGATATCTGATATATGATCCCCATGAAAGGGTCATTCAACCCCCAAAGGGGTCATGACCCACAGGTTAAGAACTGCTGTGTTATGGGTTTTTTTTCAAGACTTGGAAGTCTTTCCACTTAAGAAGTAAAATTTGCAGCAGAAGCATTAAACAGGGTGCCCTGCATTGTATACTCTCAAGAGTCAGCAAAGAAACTCCTGCTGGTATAAAGAAACTCACGTGCCAGTGATTATTAATCTGTGCTTCTGCCCGCAAAATTGAGCAGTTGCATCTGGGCTGTCCCCAAAGAATGTCTTTGAAGGCCTACATCACAACCAGGTGTTTATCTTAAATGTGTATGGAGCAACCAAATCCTTTGGATTTTTTTATGATGATGATGATGATGATGATGATGATGATAAGAAGTAGAAAGCCACTGAGCCAGGATGAGTCCTTTGGGAAACTATCAAACCTGGTAGTCTAATCAGGAGTGATGGTCCCATCCAGGAGACAGCGTAAAGGTGAGATCATATGCTCCCCACGAAAGATACTTGGATGATGCACACTCACAGCAAAGGAACCCTGTTTTAATATCTTTAAACATTTTATTTGTTATTTTTATGTGCATGGGTAGTTTGTCTACATGTATGTCTGTGCACCACATGGAGGCCAGAAGAATGTGTTGTATCCCCTGGAACTAAAGTTATAGACAGTAGTAAGTCACTGTGTGGGTGCTGGGAACTGAACTGGGGCCTTCTGGAAGAGCAGCCAATGCTTGCAACTGCTGAGCCATTCTCTCCCTAGCTGCATCGTCTCGTATTCATTCATTAAGCGAGAGGCTCCCCATGGGTACACAGTGGCGGGGTCCTATCATGTAAGGACAAGCTTTAAACCATTTATTAACTAGAGGAAAGGAGCTGAGATGTCACCAGTAGCAAGTACCTGCCTAGCTGTGTGTGAGGTCCTGGGCTCTATACTCAGCAAGACAACACACACACACACAAACACACACACACATCAACTCATCAACAGAGTGGTTACTGGTCCTTTTCAGTGTGGAAAAGGAAAAAGTTTCCATGGGTGAAGCCTAGAGACAGCCTCGAGCTTTCTTTTGCATTTTGTAAACTGTTTACTTATTCTTATTTTTGGCAACAAGAAGTCCTCTTTTTTTTTTTTTTTGGCAGGGACTCCATCTCTAAGAAAATACGCACTTGGAAGCTGTTGCCAACAATAAGCTTGCCCAGTTGGACCGAGCCCATGGGCAGAGTTGGCCCCATCAGATCAGCTTTAATCCTTTCTCAGGCACTGAAGCAATGCGAGCAAGAGAGTACCTGTCTGGAGCTGTCAGGTGAGTCCCGCTCTCCTTGGCCATGCGCAGAAGGCCACAGCCACATCCCGCGACATCTACAGTAGGACTTTTATGGCAAGTCCCCAAGAGTCAATTTCAAAAGATCTCCAACGACACAAGTCTAGATCTGAGTTCTGAAAATTCTTTTTAAGAGCAAGTCTCTCTCAGATGTTCCGCTATGCCGGCTCCACCGGGGCTTCTGTCATCACCTCTGCGATCTTAGAGGGCTAAGCCAAGGCTTATCTTCCTTTCCACATATCACACTCACCCCCAAACTCAGCACAACTCTTCTAGGGCATCCTGTCCTTTGGATCATTGTACCTCAAATTCTCGGGAACTCTAAAACATTTTTCCAGCTTGGGCGATGCTTAACAATCTCACCGGTATCCTCTCCTTGACTACCACGCCCTGCTCCCACCAAACCCGCAGGGTTGAAACTATCCTGAATCTCCAGCCCTAGCCCACCGGCTCCCTTTCTCATCCGATCACGATAGCTACTCACTTGAGGTAGGCCAAAGTGCAGGCTGGTGCTTCCTGTCGCTCGCTCTCTTTGCCTTTTGTTAAATAAGGTCAGGGGTTGACATGTCCCTCAGAGTCTACAGTATTTGATAAGAAAGAGGGATCGAAGACATATTTCCCGATCCCCCTGCCTTTCAAGGTCTCCTCGTATCCCTGCTTCCGAGAAGAGACTGGAGTAGGGAGTATGAGATTGATCTGAAAAGGATTAGCTGGAGCCGCCCTCAGACTGGCCTCTGAAGGGAGGGATAAGCAACACTCCTCCACCAGACTGTGATATCCAGTCCTAGGTGCTTAACACTGGAATTAAGAACACCTAGGAAAATCCCAAATTCCTCATGAGAGCAAGCCCAAAGGAGGGAAGAGCTGTGAAAGCCAAGGACAACCTGTTTGAAACAAGTCATGTGAAGTCTCTGAAGTGATTTGTTTTCAAACAAAGCACTCAAGACCTTGAGTGAACAAAGGTGGAAGCTCTCCCCTCCCCTCCCTCGTCCTCTCCTGCTCCCCCTCCCCTCCCCTCACGTTTATCTGTAAGAGCCACCTCCATCCCCCAACCCCTGTTCCCCACCTCCTTATGCACCCCAGAAACCCCTCAAGTAGCTCCTGGTCTCCCATCAGAGCAGAGAAATTCCCAGGGAAGAGTGAGTAAAGGCTAATCCTTCTGCACATTTAAATTGTTAAGAAAAATAGTTTTATTTGGAGGGAGAGAAAAGAAAAAGTGAATTTTTATATATTTTTTCTACATTTTAAATGGATATGTACTATAGTCCATAGAAACTAATTCTGTTTTCACCAAAAATTTGTTTTCAAAAATCCACTGCTGTATCATATCCTTATTAATTCATAAACACACGAGCCAGAGACGATCTCCACTCTCACTTGCACTAGAACAGCTAAGTTCTGAGAGCTTGTCATGCCGAGGAACGCCCGTGAGGCAAGGGTGAGGGAGAAGCTAGAGCGCGCCACAGCCTGGAGAGGTCTCCATGGCTGCGCAGATGCGGCCACGTGTGGATGAGAACGAGCCACACGGCTCTATTTCACCAGAGCCCAACATCTGATGAAATGAATCTCTGACATTAAAAGTCAGGGTGACATTTCCCTACAGCACAGTAGGACGAGTGAGTGGCAATCGGGCGCAGAAGTAGCTATGGCATAGAGAAGTTCTAGTCTTGATTTGGGAACTAGTGACTTGAGTGTGTTGATTTTATGAAAATTAATTGAGCTTTAAACATTTACTTTCTGCGTACATGTTATGCTTTAAAGGTTTCCTAAAATTTGGGACTGGAGACATGGCTCAGTGGATAAGAGACTTCCCACTCTCACGGAGACTTGCGTTGGTTTGCCAGCACCCACATGGTGGCTTACAACCTTTCATAATTCCTAAAAACTATATTTAAAAAGAGGGAATGGAAGAAAGAAAATATAAGATGATACACACAAAAGACAGCTACAGCTCTACCTGCACTTGAACCTGCTGATGCAGTTGTCTATACCACCTGACTACACCACCTGAATATACCACCTGTTTATACCACCTGTCTACACAACCTGTCTATACCACCTGTTTATACCACCTGTCTATACCACCTGCTTATACCACCTGTCTACACCACCTGTCTATACCACCTCTCTATACCACCTGTCTACACCACCTGTTTACACCAATTGCCTGTCTATGCACAGGTCCAGGGCATCCAAAGCATTCTTCTGGCCTCCTGCACCAGGCGACACTCATGGTATACAGATATGCATGCAGGCAACATACTTATGCACACAAAATAAAAATAAATCTCTGAGCCGGGCAGTGGTGGCACACGCCTTTGATCCCAGCACTTGGGAGGCAGAGGCAGGCGGATTTCTGAGTTTGAGGCCAGCCTGGTCTACAGAGTGAGTTCTAGGACAGCCAGGGCTACACAGAGAAGCCCTGTCTTGAAAAACTAAAAACTAAAAAGTAAATAATAAATAAATAAATAAATAAATCTCTGAAAGTTTACTTCGAAGCAAAGTGTGTTTGATAGAAAACTTTAGCTATTTTCTGGAGTGTAGGGAATAAATGATAGTAAAAAGTTATCTTCAAAGTGAGGCCAAGTTACGACTACATATAAATGGAAAAAGGACACACCGGGCCAGGGCATGCCTCAGCACTACAGTGCTTGCCTAACATGAATGAAGGACGCTACATACATACGAGTCAAAGGGGGGTTGATTTCAAAATACAGATACAAATAGAGAGATAGAGAGATAGGAAGATAGATAGATAGATTGTGTGTGTGTGTGTGTGTGTGTGTGTGTGTGTGTGTGCTTCACAGGTACATAGAGGTCAGGGGTCTACATCAAATGTCTTCCTCTAACACTCTCCTCGTTCCTTCTTTTTCACACTTTATTTTGAGACAGGATCTATCATTGACCCTGAAGTGCATTGATTGGCTAGATGGGCTGGCTAGTGATCTTCAGTGGTCTGCCTGGCTATCTACACAAACACACACACACACAAACACTTTTTTTTTTAAGTTAACTGTTTTTATATTGAATCCAGTTTTTTTGTTTCTTTGTTCCAGAAAGTCTACTCTGGTTTGTGGTTTTGTTATTAACTTCCTTAGGAGGGAAGGTGTTAGATATGGTCTTGAGTCTTCTGGTAGATTACTGCCAAGGATTATAAGAAGACCTTCAAGCATACGGCTGGGTTGGAGGACAGAAGGAAGAACAGATCTTTTTCAGCTATTTGAATATTTGATTTAGTCTCACTCATAAGATTTCCAGGTGAACAGCTAATGATTACTTTCTTCCAACAACCACAGCCCTACCCCCCACTCACACCCCCCATTCCCCCACTTGCCCCATCTCTCTTTTCATCTACCCCATCCCCCACTTCCATGCCCCAGTCACCCATCCCATCCTCCCACTCATCCACTCCTTTCCTCCCACTTGCCCACCCCCATTTGCTGACTCACTCACTCCCCCCCCCCCACACACACACCCTCACTCCTTCTCTCTTGCTTCTGAACTTTGAGCAGAACTAGTCCTTGCCTGAGGAAAAAGCGTGGGTTGACACAGAAAACCACAAAAATTTCAAGTTCGAACTAAATCCCAGTCTGCCACAGGATCTCCCTGCACAGATGGCTTCAATAAGGATTAGGAGACAAATCCCTGAAGGGATTTTTCCGGAACCAGACTCCATCCCCACCTCTTCCATAGCATGTCATGTGTTAACATGTATTTCCTGATCAGTTTTGTCGGTCTTGATTTAAAGTCTTCATAAGCCACATGCCTCTCACCGTAGTACTTGACTTTAGTCTTATCAACAGACTAAATATGAATCACTGAGGGCAAGCAAAGTGATCTTGCTCCTGGCCTGTGGAGTCAAATGGCATTTTTTTTTATAATACATCCATATACCAATACTTGCTTTGTTGTATTGGTTCACAGTTCTCAGTAGGTTGGTGTCTTAGGGGTCTTGCCTTTCCTTCTCTCACACGCCCCACAAGTATGGGACACTTAGCACACACCTGATAGAACCCAACCCAGTCATAAACATCAGTGCCTTGAGCTAGCTCTCCTTCTGCTCCACCTCGTGTCCCGCCCAGGGAACTCTTAGAATCTCTTCCGGTGTAAGTGGCAAATTATTGTAAAACATGAAATAACGTATTTACAGATCTAATCGTTTTTTTCATTGTATATCATAAGCTTCAATAGAAACAACAATTTAAAAATTATGTTTTACAGTGGTGGTTTGTAAGTCTTTGTGGAACTCATTCAATGGACACTTATTAATGGAAGAAAGTGGCCCAGGCTTCCCTCCTGATATCACTGTCTTCTGTTCAGGCTGAGGGCAGAAGGAGGGTCTGGAGATGAAAGAGAAGCAAAAAGGGAGAGATGTTAAGGAAATGAGTCTAAAGTAAAGCCTGGTGGCAGGGAACTGTGGAGCTGCAGGGACTTTGCCATCTGAGACCTTCAAATCTAGGAAACCACACAGTGTCTCAGGCCATTGTGGCTACAAGTTATGAATTCATGTAGTGAACACTCTCCACTCTGCTGACACAGTGACTATCTAGATATTCTTTTTTTTTTAAATAAAAAAATAGTTTTTATTAAAGTTCTTAAAATTACTATTCCATGCTTTTATTGGAACTTTTTAACCAATCATTCATAATTTGACCAAAATAAAGAAAAAAAATATTTTGTAAATGTGTCACAGACACATGGAACAGAACCCTACTTTTTGTAGAGGACTTGAATCTGAATAAAATAATGTTTTTCAGTATCTCTTCAATGAGTTTCTTGGTAATTACACATAAACAAGCCTGTCACTGTCCAGGGGAAATGGACTAGACGGAGATATGGTCTTTCAGGGTTTCCATGATCTCACTCATCCTGTCATCTGGAATTAACATCACAGTTCGAAAGTATCTAGATATTCTTATAGGAATAGGACAGGAAGTTCAATTTTTATATTAATCCTTATTTAAAATGAAAATAATCCTTGTTTAAAAATAATATCTAGCTGAGTGTGGTAATTCATATCTATAATCCCAGCTCTTGGGAGGCTGAAGCAGGACAATCTTCACAAGTTCAAGCCTAGTAAGTTCTCGACCAGCCTGAACTACAATGAAAGACTCTCTCAAAGGGAGGGGGAACCATTGAAAAATAAAAACAGTAACATCTAGCCAGTAGTGGTGACAAACACCTACAATCAAAAATTTGAAGACAAGCTGGTATATACTGAGAATATGTCTCAAAATAAGAAGCCAAATAAAGAAATAAAATAAAAATCATCTAATTCTTAGATTATGGTTCAAAAGCAGTTTAAGAATTTTCTCGCCAGGCGGTGGTGGCACACGCCTTTAATCCCAGCACTTGAGAGGCAGAGGCAGACAGATTTCTGAGTTTGAGGCTGGCCTAGTCTACAGAGTGAGTTCCAGAACAGCCAGAGCTACACAGAGAAACCCTGTCTCGGAGATGGGGGGTAGTGGGGAGGGTGGGGGTGGGGGGGGAGGGGGAGGAAGAGCAAATGATGTTCTTTGCTGGAGAGATGGCTCAGCGGGTTAAGAGCACGGACTGCTCTTCCAAAGGTCCTGAGTTCAAATCCCAGCAACCACATGGTGGCTCACAACCATCCATCCATAAAGAGATCTGACACCTTCTTCTGGTGTGTCTGAAGACAGCTTCAGTGTACTTAGATATAATAATAAATAAATCTATTTTTTAAAAAGGAAACTACCATATATTTAGCCAGGCAGTGGTGGTGCACACCTGTAATCCCAACACTCTAGGAGGCAGGGGCAGGCAGATTTTTGAGTTCGAGGCCAGCCTGGTCTACAGAGTGAGTTTCAGGACAGCCAGGGCTACACAGAGAAACCCTGTCTCGAAAAAAACAAAAACAAAAACCAAAAAAAAAAAAAAAAGAGAGAGAGAGAGAATTTCCTCACAGTGTGTATGCCTGCCCAACCTAAAGTCTTATTTTAAAGGAGGGAGAAGAATAAAAAAAGCCAAGTTTGGGAGCGTCTCTCAGTAGGACTAAACCCACGCTGGCTTTCAGTTGACACTATATATCACCTCTCAGTGAAAGGATCATTCTTGTTTGGGGAAGGTGAGGACAGTGTGGACCACAGCTGAATCCTTTCCAGGTTTCCAAGGCTGCACCACCCCATATGAAGCTAATCAAAGATCAGGTCCTCCATGTTTGCTGTTTCCCTAAGCAACCTGAGGTTCCAACTGAAGGTCGTTCGCCTGCTGCAGAGCAACAGGCTTGAACCCCCAAGGGCACACCAAGGACTTCTGGGAGTTCTTTGAGAAGAAAGTGGTCCAGCCGTCCCTCCTGATATCACTGTCTTGGGTTCAGGCTGAGGGCAGAAGGGAGGTCTGGAGATGAAAGATAAGAATAAAGGGAGAGATGTCAAGGAAATAAGACGAAAGTAGAACCCAGTACTGGTGGCAGGGGAACCGTGGAGCTGCAGGGGCTTTGCCATCTGAGTGCTTCCAGTCTAGGAAACCACACAGTGTCTCAGGCTGTTGTGGCTACAAGTATGAGTACTTGAGTCCACGTTGTGAACACCCTCCCATGTCCTGGCTTCCTAGCCTTCAAAAATGGGGCTAACACAATATGCTTTATAACATCATCAGGAGGATTAAACAAGAAAACATCCCTGAATCCTGGGGCTACAGAAAGAGCAGGGTCTTAGAAGTTCAAAGCTAGCCTGGTCTACAAGTTCCAGGCCATCAGAGCTTCATAGCAAGACTGTCTCAAAAAAAGAAAATAAAACAGCCACAAGAAAATGCATAAAGATTTTAAGTTTAAAAGGTGGGGGGGGAGGGGGTCTGGAGGGAGTGCTGGGTGTGTTGCCCAGAGGTAGAGTACTTACCTAACACATGCCAAGCAAGCTCTGAGTTTCCTATCCCCAAACCAAATCAAACCGAACCAAACCAAACCAAACTAAACCAAAAGGAAACAAACAAAAAGTCCACTACTGACCAAGGGATATCTATTGTTACTAGTACAAGCAACTTTAATATACAAAGGAAAGACTTTCATAAGAGGGGTTTAGAGAACTAAAAGAACTCTTAGAGGCCGAGGGGTAGCTTGATAGCTTGGACTTGGGAGGCTATACCAATCAGTTGTTCTGTGAAAAGTACCATTGGCTCTGAGATCTCAGGGACAAGCAAAGCTTAAGGTACAAAGCTGGAGAAGATAAGAATGCTGAGGCTGAGAGGATGTGGAGAATTTATAGCAGAGGGTGTTGAGTGATGGATTGCTGTGGTGGTCACATGAGGAATAATGATAAAAAAAATGTTATCTGTGAAGATGTGTGTGAGGGAGAGGGGCTGGAGAGAAAGCTTCATGGTTAAGGGCACGTACTGCTCTTGCAAAGGACTCTACTGGCTTTGGATCTCCTCCCTCTTCTGGCTCCCTTGTCCACACACACATATGTGGATACAAAAAAATAAATTAATAAACAATAAAAATAAAGCAAAGAGAAGTTAGGGTTGTCTCCAGGACACAGACCAGGCAATGGAGTCTAAACTTTATTCCTCAGGCAAGAGAAAGGCACTTGAGAAGCTGAGGGGAGACTGTCAGTGAGGGAAGGCCAAAAGAGCAAGAGACACTGGATGGATGACTGAAGGGAAAAGAGAGAGTGACTGGTTCAAATGCTACAGTGGGGATGGGAGGAAGAAGGAGATGGAGATGGAGGAGAAGAGAAGGAGAAGGAGGAGGGGAATAGAAGGAGGAGGAGGAGGGAAAGAGAAGGAGGAGGAGGGGGAGGAGGAGAAGGGAGGAGAAGGAGGAGGAGGAAGAGAAGGAAGGGAGGAGGAGGAGAAAAGGAGAAAGAGAAGGAGGAGGAGGAGGAGGAGGAGGAGGAGGAGGAGGAGGAGGAGGAGGAGGAGGAGGAGGAGGAGAAGGAGAAGGAGAAGGAGAAGGAGAAGGAGAAGGAGAAGGAGAAGGAGAAGGAGAAGGAGAAGGAGAAGGAGAAGGAGAAGGAGAAGGAGAAGGAGAAGGAGAAGGAGAAGGAGAAGGAGAAGGAGAAGGAGAAGGAGAAGAAGAAGAAGAAGAAGAAGAAGAAGAAGAAGAAGAAGAAGAAGAAGAAGAAGAAGAAGAAGAAGAAGAAGAAGCCATTAGATCATTAGGCTGGAGCTAAATAGCCATTTATGATCACTCAAAGAGTCATTTTATCCAGGACTTCATGAACGCTAGGCAAACATTTTATCATTCTTGAGAACCCTCCCACTGCTTCCTCTTGAGACAGAATCTTTCTAAGTTGTTCAGGTTGACCATGAACTTACAATCCTCCTGCCTCATATTCTCAAGTATCTAGGATTGTAGGCATGTGTCACCTCACCCAGCTGAGGCCAAGTGTTGGTTTCAAACTATGAGCCCTTCTTCTGCCAGATGATTAAGTTCTGGGCAATGAAAAAATTGCTCAGGCTTAGAAAGGGGCAACAGTGGTAGTAGACCATGACACTGCTGTCACTGGGACAATCTGTGGATGGACTGTATTCTACCCAGAGGTAGGGGTACATTGACGGGTTGCATAGATGGGTTGATAGGTCAGGAGCAATAGAACCAGGGATGAGGATCATGGCCAGTGTCTCTACGGTAACCGGGTGTGGTTCTTCTTCCATGCATGGACTGGAAATGTGGCCCTCAGAGTGAGGATGATAATGTGGCAGATTTTTTTTTAAGATTTATTTATTGCATTTATATGAGCACACTATAGCTGTCTTCGGACATACCATAAGAGGGCATTGGATCCCATTACAAATAGTTGTGAGCAACCATGTAGTTGCTGGGAATTGAACGCAGGACCTCTGGAAAAGCAAGCAGCCAGTGCTCATAACTGCTAAGCCATCTCTCCAGCCTAACATGGCAGATTTTTAAGAGGAGAGCTTAGGCCCTTAAGAGGTGGAGCCTAGTGGAGTGTTATTCTTGGCCCCTCCCTGCTTAGTGGCTGCTTCTCTGGCTATATGATTTCCATCCTCTTCACTGGTACTTCTGCCATTGTGGTGCTATGACTTATGATGTGATACAAACCTCTGTCCCCTTCAGAACCCACACCAGACTGGACTTCCAAAATTTAGTACTAAAAACATCTCCCCTCCTTGTCTCTCTGTGATAGGTTATAGTGTTTCTCTATAAACCTGACTGTCCTGGAACTTTCTCTGTAGACCAAGCTGTCCTCAAATTTAGGAATCTGCCTGCCTCTGCCTCCTGAATGGTCAGATTAAAGGTATGTGCCACCACGCCTGGCTCTAGTCTTCTATTTATAAGTACCCAGCTGTAGTCATTTCAATGGTATTATCAGAAAAATGAGCTAATACAATCTTCCTAATGGGGCCCAGTTCAGAACATGCTGGTCATCCTTGCCTCAGCTTCCTGTGCTGCTGTAACAAGGAACTCCTCTAGTGACTTACACCAAGCATCACAGGTATCAGTTTGCTTGGAACTGAGAGGTTAAGTAACTTGTATGTTTCATGATGCTAATCATGTCTGCATGCTTTGTTTCCCTTTGGAGTGACCAGAGATTTGAGTAGCTGATTGAGATTCATCTCTAGCTTATCCTTTCATCTTGCTGTGCCTTTAAAAGCTCATCCCATGCTAGTTAGGAGAGATATAGGTATATAGAGATAGAGATAGATAAAGGGGGATATATGTTAGCCTTTTGCAGGATAATTGTTAGTAGCAGCAGCCTTACATAATGGTGAAAAGTCCAGACTTTTGCTGTCCCTGGAAGAGGGAATATAAAACTCCACACAGCATAAGCAGGGGTTAGCACGATTATATGTTAGCACGATTATATAACTTACACACACACACACAGATACACACACACAGAGAGAGACACACACACACACAAATGCGGGTCCCATACAGGAAAACAGTCGCTTCTAGGTAGAGATGAATGTATGTGGAAAGACAAATAGATGGATGATAAATGATAGGCAAATATCAGGAAGATATAGACAAGAGAAGCTAATGAGAGACTAAGAGACCAGTGAGAGAGGATTCTATAGTCTAAGGAATAGCATTAATCCACTTTCATGCACTTAAAGTTAGAAACAAGTTGATGTGTCAGTGGGAGAGTCCATCCACATGAAAGTAAGTAAATAAACACTTTTCTTTTTATTGTTATTTTATTATAGGTATGGGTGTTTTGCCTGCACATATGTCTCTGCAGCATGTACATGCCTGGGGCCCACAGAGACCAGAAAAAGATGTCAGATTCCTTGGGACTGAAGTTACAGATGTTTGTGAGCCATCATGTGGGTGCTGAGAATCCAACATGGATCCTGAGGAAGAGCAATCAGTACCTCTGAGCCACCTCACCAGACCGAGAGAGAGAGAGAGAGAGAGAGAGAGAGAGAGAGAGAGAGAGAGAGAGAGAGAGAGAAGCATAGTAAAAGCAGGAAGGATGTCAGACCCTCAAAGATTCCAGTCTGGTTTCTGGGTTTCGAAAGAGACCTGGCCAAATCTGAACTCCTGAAGAGGCCAACTCTTGCCAAACATATGTTGGTGAAACCGAGTGCTTCTCTTGTGGCCACTTATGGAACTACGGGCCTGAAGAGCCCTACCTCACTGAAATGTCACAGCCACCTACCTGGCTGTTCCACTAACTCTCTGGGTTACAGATCATTCAAGTAGATCTGAGTCCATGGGGCAGCCAGGCTCTGCAAAGAGAATCAGAACTAACACAGGCTGTCCTAGTTTGGTTTCCATTGCTGTGCTAAATAAACACTGTGAACAAAGGTTTATCTCACCTTAGAGCTTACACTTGGTTTTGAAGGGAAGTCAGAACAGGAACTCAAGCAGGAACCTGGAGCCTGGCACTGAAGCAGAGCCCGAGCTTACTGGCTTTCTCCTCAGAGCTTGCTCAGCTTGCTTTCTTATATTACCTAGGACCACCCACCCAGGGGTGGCATTGCCTACAATGGGTGAGGCCCTCCCACATCAATCATTAATTAGAAAACTCCCCCATAGGCTTGAGTTTTCCAGTTCTTAAGTGATCTAGTTTGGTTGGCCAAAAACAAAAACAAAAGAAAAAAAGAGAAAAAAAATGAAGAGAAAAAGAAGACCAATAAGCCCACCCTTTCCCCCTCCTCTTTCTCAGCTCCATTCCATTGAGTTATTAACAACAGGAAAGGTGTCCTAGACCAGGTGTCCTATAGTGTAGTCCCCAAGCCAGCGCCATGTCACCATCTGGGAAGCTACAAAAAGAAACCACCAGACTACTCCAGACCTGCTAACTCCCAAACTCTGGGGAAGGGCCTCAGAGTTCTGGATTTGAACCCTGCTTCCATGTGACTTTGGCATGTGTTAAAACTTGAGAATTTGGGCTGGAGAGATGTCTCAGTGGTTAAGAGCACTGACTGCTCTTCCAGAGGTCCTGAGTTCAATTCCCAGCCATCACATGGTGGCTGACAACCATCTGTAATGGGATCCGATGCCCTCTTCTGGTGTGTCTGAAGACATCTAGAGTGTACTCATACATAAAATGAATAAATGAATCTTAAAAACAACAACAACTTGAGAACTGTGCTCCTAGGCCACTGACATCACCCAGCACACATTTCAAAATTCATATGCCTGTATTTCATACTACCCTAGAGATTCTGATTTAACATGAGGTCCCCACGAAAGTCTTTTTAAAGTCCCACAGGTAATGGGGACCACTGGACTTTCTGAAGCAGTTGCTTTCTTCAGGAGCCACCCAAGGCACGCTTGCAGTCTAGTGAAGTGCCAGAGACTAGCAAATATGTGAGCATCATAATTTCCCAATTTTAAGTTCTATGCCTTTCTCCACTACAGCTGGGAAATGCTCTTGGGCTAAGTAAGCAAAAACTTATTAGTTTGTGCACTTTCTAAAGCCTTCCTTACTTTAAACTCATAAATCTCTTCTTTAGCGAATGTTGAGAAGATGTAGGGGAGAAAATACCAACCGTCCTCAGAATAATTTAATGGAGGAAATGAGATCTGTACGTGGCATAGTAAAAGGTTAATATGACCAGCTATTACCATCTCGGTCTTCCTTAGATTTATGTGTTTTGTACTAAAGGTCTTGTCATCTCACTTAGCACATCTCCGGCATTAGGAGGATTCAATCAACACTTGTCTAATGAATGGATTCGCTAATCAATCAGTCCGTAAATGACATCACTGAGAGAGAAGCTGAGTTTGTATTTGTCTTTGACATCCAAAGTCCAGCATATCACCGCTCTTGGGGTAAAACACAGTGAATGGCAGGCAAATGGCAATGATTGTGTTGGGAGCAAGCGCTAGACCTGAATGTCACCTGGGTGTGATCTAATCCCAGACTGGGCAAGAAGGTGAAATGAGTGTGGTAGTCATTAGAACCAGTAACCGATGAACTCCAGGTGTCTAGTGCAGAATATAAGAGGATGGTCTCCTTCCCTTGGATGTCTCATGGTCAAGTGACTTGTCTAGGCCAGAGAAACAAACCTGAGTGTTTCTTTGAGAAGCTTTAAGAAAAAAGTGGAGGCTAGGAAATGTATTGCAGCAGCAGCAGCATACTTACCTAGGAGGTACAAGACGCTGGGTTCGATCCCAACACTGAAATAAAAAGGAAAGAAAAAAATAGATCTGGTGAGATGAAGTTTTCCATAGGGTGGCTCATTATGCAGGTTTACTTGAGATCAAATATGACATTTTCAGCTGAGTTAGCCCTGAGTTAGTGACCCCAGGGCAACTATCAACTGTTTAGCTATCCATCACTCCAAAAGCCTGAGTCCAGGTAAAAAGGTGATCAGAGCCAAACTGTTATTGAATTGGAGTCTGACAGTGTTTAAACAGCTTTCCTGTGGGCAATTGCGGGTTCTGAATTACATCTGCCCCATTTCAGAGACCATGTTTTTATGTGTTATTGCCCCTAGGTTCTGGTGTTTTCTATTACAGGGTTTTATTTGATTATTTGGGCATAAGATACAAACCTCTATTTTGGGTTTTTTAAATTAAAAAATTTTAAATGTGTGGGTGTCTTGCCTGAATGCATATCTGAGTACCATGTCTGCCTGGCTCCCAAGGAAGCCAGGGCTGGATAAGAGACCCTCTTGAGACAGAGTTACAGATGGTCATAAGCCACCATGTAGAAACTGATCTCCTGTTCTCTGAAAGAGCAACTAGTATTCTTAACTTCTGAGTCACCTCTCCAACTCATCTACTTGGTTCCAGTTTTTATAGACAAGGTTCTATAATGGCAGAGAGAAGAGCTATTCTCAAATCACTGAATGTCATTCATTTATGAACATGTAATACCTGTGCTGCTGTTGTGAGTTATATGAGGATAAAAAATGGTATGATTTCTTCCCTCAAGAACATATAACACAAGAATAGACATGTCCATGGCTAACCATATGATGTAAAAGCTATTAAAACTTGTTATGTGTGGCTATGTTTTGAAATTTTACTACAATAAGAACTTACTAATATATTATCTATCTATCTATCTATCTATCTATCTATCTATCTATCTATCTATCTATCAACTACATCCTGTGGGCTTGAGAGATAGCTTGGTGGTTAATAGCACTGACTGCTCTTCCAGAGGACCCACGTTCAATTCCTAGCACCCACATGACCACTCACAACTGTCTACAACTCCAGTTCAGGGAATCTGACATTTTCACACAAACATAGATGTAAGGCAAAACGCCAACGCACATAAAGTAAAAATGTTTTAGAAAAACTACATCCTGCACAGCCCAATCTGGGCTTGATTCTCTATGTAGCTGAAGATGGCCTTGACTTTCTGACTCTCCGCCTTCACAATAAAGTTTCCTGGATGGTTTTACAAATCCATCTAAGCTTTTATTTCAATTCCTTGAAAAAGATGTCAACTTTGAAACACTTGGTCCAAACCCTGACTACAGGTGACAGGAAATTTGGTTCAAGTGTATATTAGTTTGGGGTATTGAGACAGAGATCTTTCTATGTACCTCTGGCTAGCCTGGGACTATGTAGAGCTAGCTAGCCTCAAACTCAGAAACCCAGCTCCCTTTGCCTTCTAGTGCTGGTTTTAAAGGACAGCACTACAATGCCATAGATAGATAGATAGATAGATAGATAGATAGATAGATAGATAGATAGATAGACAGATAGATAGATAGATAGGTAGATATTGATTTTATGATTTTAACAGACAACACTTTATCTTTAGGGTACTGATTCTTATTGTAGTGATGATAATACCTGTAGAAAGTGCATAAGGCTTTCCCTGTCTGACATTTGCCTTCCCTGTCCCATTTATTTGAAAGTAATGTAACAAGCCAGGCCCAGCAAGTAGCTCAGGTCTTTAATCCCAGCACTTGGAAGGCAGAGGCAGTGGACCTCCGTGGGTTCAAGGCAGCCTAGTGTACAGAATGCATTCCAGAACAGCCAGAGCTACATAGTGAGACCCTGGAGGGAGGGGAGGAGGAAGATGGGGAGGAAGGGAAGAGAAGAGAAGGAGAGAGAGGAGATGAGGGAAGGAGAGGGGAAAGGGAACGGGGAAGGAAGGAAACTCCCAGCAGCACTTACCAGCTTTCATTCTGAAGGGAGCTCAGATTGCCACTGTGTCCTGGTTTCTCCTTTACCCTGTGTGGTTCAAACCTGCGTACCCACTGGGCAGGCGTCTCCGCTATGGGTCAAAGCTAGCTAAGTGATCCAAACAAAGATAATATCTGTTACTAATGGTCACTTGACCCTCCCTATGAATCCTTCCCACCCATCTACAGGCATTAGCATAAAGCCTTATCTAGTGAGAGGTAGTGACCAGCTTGTAGTAGAGGTAATTTGAAGCCTAGTCCTCTAAGATAGCTGGGCTCTCTTGGCAGCTTGGGACAAAGACTGTTGTTTGTGGGTAAAGCACCCGCTGGGCAGCCTCCAGAATACAGCAAGGTTCTGCTCACTGGCCTGAGGACACAGTAAGGCATAAGTGTTCACATTAGAATCATTCGGGTAATGTATGAAACAACAAGCAAACAGACAAAACTGGCTTTGGAATGTTCTGTAACCTCGATGCTCCCTGGAAGACAGGTTTTCTTCCTTGTCTGGATCCAAGGCACCCCCTGAGACTTACTGGTTGAAGTGTTGAGTGTCCATGGAGAGTTGGAGATGAGGAGGGACACACACACACAGTGTATGCACTTGCATGCATGGAGTATGTACGTGTGTATGCCTGCTCCTGTATGTCTGTGGTTCCACATGCATGTTTACTAGGAGGCCATTGTTTCCCTCAATTACTCTCCCCCTTAGATATTGAGGCAGGGGCTGTCATTTGAACTCAGAGCTCACCAACTCAATTGGTCTGACTAGCTAGTTTTCCTGGGAGCCCACCAAGCCCACCCAGCATTTGCATGGGTTGCTGAGCGTCCAAATTCTGGTCCTTATACTTGCAATTAGCAACAACCACTGGATCGTTTCCCCCACAATCACACTGACTAGAATTTCAGTTAACCAGTGGCCTGGTCTTCTCAGAAGGAGATCTACATCTGTGAAAGTCTATCCACAGGCGACGTGGTTGTATTAAAACCTCTTTTGTTACATGCATTTATTTGTGTGTTGTAGAGCTTGGGCACACACTTGCAGTGGGGCACGTGTGGGTCAGGAGACAGCTTGCAAGAACGGGTTCTTTCTTTCCTTCTACCATCTGAGAACTCCTTGGCCTTTACTGCTAAGCCATCGTCTCACCGGCTTGTACGCGCGTACACACACACACACACACATACACCACACACACACATACACACACACACATACACACACACCATCATCTCATTTTTTTGTCTTCTAAATACAAGAAAACATTTTGTTTCTTGGGCTTTTTTGTTGTTTGTCATTGCCTCTGCCTCTGTCGAGAGGCATACCTCAGTTTAAGTGTGGAGGCAGTGGTGGTGTATGTGGGGGGAGAGGGGGGTGTTCAGGCAGCTTCAGCAGAAGCACACTGCTTGGAAGAGCCGAAGACCGCTCAAGCCAAGGAGCTGGCAATATGATGTCCTGCAGAAGCAAAACATTTTCATTAACCAACAAAACAAAACAACAGCAACAACAACAAAACCACCCTAAACTATACCACTGTGCCATAATCTATTTACAAAATGGATTTTGAGGTCATTCCAATACATGCAGGCTTTCAAAAGATGTTTGTCTTAAAGGGTACAGTTGGCTCTTAGTCAAAAACTAGATTTTCAGTAATGCACGCTGACAATTGTACAGTAATTACCGACTATAAACGCCGACCAGGTGCCTAGCTAAGCCTCTCCCACCAGTGTAAGAGAGTCAAGCCAAGTCAAAAGCCCTGCCTAGCCAAACTCAGAAGTTCAAAAGCTCAGTCTTTGTCATCAGAGAGGAATCTATTTAAAAAGCAAAGCCATTATTAGGGCTAACCAGGCACCCTGTGGTAAACACCTTTTGTTAATGCATGTTAGACCTGAACTTTCTCACGTTTGACAGAGGCCTACTTAAGAGAAACTTCAAACCAAACCAGGTCTAAGGTTTTTTTTTTTGTTTTATTGTTTTCTTTTTTCAGATGTCTGACATCAGCTCTGTGGGAGTTGCACAATGGGAAAGTCCTGGCATTGGAGTCTCATGATTCCCCTCTCCATCATTCGCAAACACAGGCCTGTTCCCTGTTCTTTCTTGAAACTTGAGCTCATTAGCTTCAAAGCAATGACCTTGAGAGTGTCCTAGGGAAGAAAAATATAACAAGACCCCAATTGCATTTCTTCAGCCTATGTAAGGAAGCTGTCTCCTAACTATGGAGCCTCAAAAAGCCCAAGTAAAGGTATTACCTTCGTAAATTTTACTTGATTACGATGATGATACTATAGTAGTTCTTTGTTCTCTTCTATTAGTGGGGAGAATGCCGACGTGACTCCTTTGTACTTTGGTAATGATGAGGCTTCTGTGTTTGTTTTCCATGTGCTTCTCAAAGTGTGCATTTATGTCTGTGTGTAATCAAACTGAGTAAGAAGGCATGCCACGTGGTTTTTACAAGCAGATGTAAGGCTGACGATGAGGTCCATATTAGAGCAGAGCCCCCCTCAAAGCCCACTGCCATGCTTAGCAACTAATTGTCCACATCAGAAGATACCTGGAAAATGCACATTGTGACGCCTGCTGAGATTAGATGAAGTTCCAGAGTTTGGCTAAAGGGAGGTGGCAAGAGGCTTGGTTTGTCCTTAACTCTGGTCCTATGAGGGGTTTGGGTCTCCCTCGATCAGCTGGTGGACTCAAAGTGCCCTGTGTCTTTGTTTGATTGTTTGTTTGTTTGTTTTTGTAACCAGTAACACTAGGTATCCACCTTGCTGTACTCACCAGTTGTGAGTGGTGAGTCAGGAACTGATTGTATGTATTCTCTCTGAGACCTCATAATGTCCTCTCCAGGTTGGTGCCTGTGCATTTCATACATGAGGAAGTCAAGGGAAAGATAGCAGGTTATTAGACAGGATCATGTGGCCTTCCCCATTTTTATAAATCGAAAAGGCCAAATATCAGCAAATTCATGTGCGTCAACCACCTACTTCCCCAGTATCAAAATGAGTGACCACAGACGAACTCTTTGTGGTCATAGAAGTTAGAGGTTCATAATGGACCAACTTCCTCAGTCTCTGTCTACCTTATTCTTTGAGATAGACTCTCATGACCAGGAAGCTTCCTGCTTCAGCTAGACTGACAGTTCACCATGACCCAGGGACCCTCCCGTATGCCCTTCCAGTGCTGGGGTCACAGAGGGTTGCTGAGCTAGATCAGGCTCTCACGCCCAGTCTCCAAGTCCAGAGTTTAAACTCTCAACTTTTCCAAAAGAGAGTTCCACATTTATATCTCAGCTGATAGGCTGGGCTTGGAGCAAATACATAAAAAATGTATATACTGCTATCAGTAGGTTGCTTCCTCTCTTCTGCAGTGTCTAAATCCAACTGCTCCCTTTATTTGTGTCCTTGGATAAAAGTTGACTTGAGTCAGACAGGACTGCCCTCTCTATGGCTGTCTTAGTTACATTTCGTTGCTATGAAAAAGACACCATGACCAACATAACTTATAAAAGAAAGCATTTAATTGGGGGCTTGTGTGCAGTTTCAGAGGGTTAAGTCCATTATCATCACAGAGGGAAGAAGGACAGCCGACTGGCAGGCATGGCATTGGAAGCAGTAGCTGAGACCTCTAATCTGGTTTAAAGTTGCAGGCAGAGAGAGAAAAACTAGAGACATACCTCTTCCAACAAAGTCGTATCTCCTAATCCTTCCTAGACAGTCCACTGAGAACCAAGCATTCCAATGTAGGAGCCTATAGGGGTCATTCTTATTCAAATCACCATAGGGCCTTGTCTTGCCCTAAACTAGAACATCAGACTAATTGTTAACCAGTTCCCCTACAAGCTGCCCACCCAAAATAATCTTCCTCTCAACAATGGCACAGACCCACTACCCTATCCCCAGTGGAACTTGCCACTGTGTGAGACACATGCTGTCTTCCAGAGCCACTGTCAACATTCCGCTGTAAACCTGACAGACCTCTCCCACTAACACACTGCTGATCGATCTTGTGAACTCAGGACTTGGATCAAGTGATTGTTCCTAGGTAGTTGAGCTGCAGAGGGGTGAGAGCAGGAAGCCTGGAGGTAAGCCAGAGTCTCTCAGATCTTACAGTAGCATTACAAACTGCACCAGCCAGTCACAACACTTTACAGATCAGGAAACTGATATTGAGGTACTAAAGCCTGAGAGCCTTGATTTTAGGGTCAGCTTTCCTATCAGCATGGGCACAGGGTTGTAGGATTTGCAGTATGCAAATCAGGACTTTCCTGGACAAGCCCTGACAAGTTGCCCATCCTCAAAGAAGTGAAGCCTCAAGCCGTCTGCCTCTCTGGACTGGCCAGATCTTTGGTTAGAATCACAAGCTACACAGCCTAGCTCAAAAGCAGTTTAATCAGGATGTCTCCACACAGCAGCCAGTTCTCCAGGCATGGGTGTGAATGTCACAGGGGAGCAGCTGTAGTGTGTGTGACTCATGACTGACCAAACTCTTAGCCTCTTAGTCTGCAACATGTGAGAAAACTGCTTACATGGAGTCTGTCTCTCAAAATGAGGCTGTGGTCTCATGTATTCATAAACCATAATGGGGTGGGGGCGGCTGCTCCTCTAAGTGGCTTTCTATAGCCCGGGAATGGAGAAGTGTGGAGTGGGGGACAGATCAGCAGGACGCCCAGGCTCTCCTGACTTCCCTTTTCAGAAGTTTCATCAGAGGTTTTGAGTCCTGTAATACTCAGCCACCCTTGGCCAACTTTGGACTTTTTCCTTAAATGTCAAACCCCTCATTGTAACATCTCTCCTGGTTTTACTTCTCTTTCTGGGCTATTTCACTCCCAGCCTTTGGTTGTTTGACAGTTGTTTTCTGTTTCCATGGCCTCTTCTGCTTTCTATGCTTCAAAAACTAGCTTCTCTACCTAAGCCTCTAGTTCCTTCCTATGGATTGAACAAAGGGAAGGAGAGGATAGAAGGCAAAATAATGCCAAGGCTTTGGGTAAAATGTTGACTGGTTGAGTTTTATGTATATTTTCTTTCTTAGAAGCATTCTTTAAGATAATCAGAGCGGTGGTGGTTCACGCCTTTAATCCCAGCACTTGGGAGCCAGAGGCAAGTGGATTTTTGAGTTCGAGGCCAGCCTGGTCTACAGAGTGAGTTCCAGGACAGCCAGGGCTACACAGAGAAACCCTGTCTTGAAAAGCCAAAAAAAACAAACAAAAAAAAAAACAAACAACAACAACAAAAAAAAACAGCCTAAACTCCTCCATCCTTATAAACATGCTAACATTTTTTTTTTTCTTTTTAGGATTTATACCCTAAATCTATGTAGCAGGAGTGAGTTGTTTGAACATTCTATCCTCCTACCTCTGCCATCTGACTTCTAGGATTGTAAATGTTTCCCGTGATGCCTAGTTTATGCTGTGCTGGGGAATCAAACCCTAGACTTCATTCTTACTATCAGACTACCAACGGAGCCATAAAATCTAGTTATTCAGTATTTTGTCTGTGTTGCCAACCACCACCATGTCCTAGTGTCCATGCGACAGATTTCCTAACCGAACAAACTAACCGTGGATAATGGAGTTAAAACCAGAATCATTGGCTTCAAAGATGAACCCCAACTGTGATCCACAGATTTAGAACCCCTACAAGGCTATCTTAACATTTTAATGAACCAAGCCCTAGAGAAGATATTTTGGAGTTGGAAGAAAGGGAGGTGGTAGAGGGAGGCATAGCTGGCTATTTTGGGAAGAGGTCAATGACAGGGGTTGCCAAATTTAGCAAAGAAAAATACAGACCTGCCAGTTGAATTTGGTTTTCACCTAAACAACAAATACCATTTGGTACAGGTACATCCACAAATGATACTTATACTTAAAGTCAAATTTAACTGTACACCATCCTGTCTTTTATCTGCCACCCTATCGCCTGTGCTGTAGCAAGCCAGGATCACTGTGGAGTTTGGGATGACATCCAAGAGCCTGGCAGGGAAAAAACCGAGCCCATCAGGTCGAGGATCACATAGTACATTTTGGTAAAGTATCTGCCCCGAAAGCTGGGCGAGCGGATGCAGGGGGCATCTGAGGCCGTCCTGAACAGAGCGCTCCTGGAGCCGGGCCAAGACGAGTGAAGACAGGCATGCTCTGCTGGGCCCTTCCCAGAAGGTGGAGTGGTTGCAGCAACCGAACTGTCTGAGAGCCACCAGCCTAGAACATTATTTTTAAGCTGAAGGAAGGGGTAGCGGAGGTTTTAAAAATCAGGTAACAGACAAAGGCGGGAGGGGTGCATCTAAGCAGCTTGCTCCTGAAATGGACCGGAAACCACAATTCGTGGGCCTACTCCAGTCAAATAGCCAGTCAAATGGCTCATGCTGACAGTTTTCTGTTAAAAATGTCTGTGACACCACACTTTCTTTCACTTTGTCACAACAAAGGTAATTGTACTGGCTCCAAGAAAATTGCTTTTATCACCCATATCTTTCTGTTTTTCAGCTCCTGAAGAGGCTATTCTGTTATCTGCTGTGCCTATGCTGGATGCACTGGCATGCCCAGCCTGCGCTTCCAGACCCATCTCTTTGTCCGGCTCCCCCAGGCCAGCTCTGTGTCTTTAGAAGTTCTTAGGCCCAGTCAATGGTGGACTTGTACAAACGTTTGAAGGGCAGAAAACCAGAAGTCTAGAATACTGTGTGTATAGCCATTAAAAGGCTCATGGCTAAGCCAGGTGTAGTAGTGATGCATGCCTACATGCCTCTAATGCCTGTAACTGGGAAGCAAAGGCAGGCGAGTCCATGTGAATTTGAGGCCAGGCTGAGTTCCAGGACACCCAGAGCTATGTAGTAAGACCATGTCTCAAAAATAAATAAATAAATAATAAATAAATAAATTACAGGTGCTGGAGAGATGACTCAGCGGTTAAGAGCACTGACTACTCTTCCAAAGGTCCTGAGTTCAAATCCAAGGAACTACTCAGTGGCTCACAACCATCTGTAATGAGGTCCAATGCCTTCTTCTGGTGTGTCTGAAGACAGCTACAGTGTACTCATATAAATAAAATAAATCTTTAAAGAAAATTGCTCTTAGTTCAACAACCAATAAGATATAAGCAGATGAATTTTTGACATGATGGTATAATCTCACCTGCCTTGTGATTGATGGGGAAATGCTACAGTCAGAACCACAGACAGAACTACTAATGGCAGAAACAACAGGGATGTCCTCTGCCACAATTTGTCAACTTTTACTAAGGGCACTAGCAATTGTGATTAGACTCTATGAGGACTTCACAGAGTTGAGGCTGTACCTTGATGGGACTGAATATGCAGAAGGCCCTTGGTTCAGTTCATAACAATGTTCTCCACAGAGTACAAATATAAAAATGGGAAAAAGAAGGAAAATCTTTTATTTTCTACATGTGGTGTAACTATTATGCTTTCAAATGGAAGATTCAACTGAAAGTGCATATACTGTAAGACAATTTGATAAAGTATGCAAAATTAGTATATAGACACCAATTAGTCTCAGACTTACAAGCAATAGTATTGCCTGTCTGGCAACATAAGGAAGGTCTTACTTAAGTAGCAAGAACAACAAAGGGACTAAATGCCTAGGACATGTACAGTTCTAGCTGAAGAAAACTAAAAGAAAAACCAAAGAACCTGAAAAGTCTCAAATGAGTAGACAGACAGACATTGATGAGATATTTTAATGCTTAAATGTCACCTCTCTTTAAATGAATATTTTAACATGATCCCAATTAAAATACTAATTTATTTTCTTTTTATATTTGACAAGATGATTATTAAATACATTTTTAGAATAAGAGGGAAAATATCCAGGAACATTGTTCTGTTTTTGTTTTTCAAGACAGGATTTCTATGTTTAACTCTGGCTGTCCTGGAACTTCCTCTGTAGACCAGGATGGCCTCCAACTCAGAGATCTGCCTGCCTCTGCCTCCTGAGTGCTAGGATTCAAGGCCTGTGTGGCTGTGCCTGGCTGCCAGGAGTATTTGAGTGTTAAAAGTTTCTTACCTGCTCTCATGGACTATAGCCTTTACAAATACTATAGTCCATGGTCACTAGTTTTCTTGTCTGTTTAGGATTATGGGAACCTAATTTTCTACCTTACATATTTCTGTATAATGAGAAAACTTATTTGTGTTCTGAAAGATTCATGTGGCTCAACATCTAAGAACTATTTTAAAAATGGATACATTTGGCCTGGAGATGCAATTTAGTGTTTAGAGTGTTTGTCTAGTGTACAGAAAGCCCGAGGCCCTAGGATCCATCCCCAGTACCATACAAGATAAACAAATAAATTCAGCTATGTGAAAATTTAAAGTCATAAAGTTAAAAGGCACACTAGGAAAAGTATTTTTGTTCCATCTCATAGACAAAGCACTGATATCCTTCACATTAAAAACTACTAGAAGGGGCCGACTGCTCTTCTAGAGGTCCTAAGTTCAATTCCCAGCAACCACATGGTGGTTCACAACCATATAATGGAATCTGATTCCTCTTCTGGTGTGCATGAAAACAGAATACTCATATACATAAAATAAATAACACTTTTAAAAAGACCAAAAAAAGCCTGCTAGAAATATTGTAAGATTAAATACCCTTTGTACACAAAACATTACTAGAAATATGAAATTAAAATTTGACATTCCAATAGAAAAATGAGCAATAAATATTTATACATCTAGGAGGCTGGAGAGATGGCTCAGAGGTTAAGAGCACTGTCTGCTCTTCCAGAGGACCTGAGTTCAGTTCCCAGCAACCACATGATGGCTCACAACCATCTGTCATGAGGCCTAGTGCCCTCTCCTTCCTTGCAGGCATAAATTCAGGCAGAACACTGTGTAATATATATATATGTTATAAAATCTGTCTTGTGGAACTACAAATTAATACTATTCTATGAGAGGCAATTTTGCAAGAACCATTAACTAAAAGGCACATATATCCTTGACTCAAACCCTTATGAATGTACTTGATGCAATGACTTGCTTGATTTAACCATTGTATAGTGTGTGTGTGTGTGTGTGTGTGTGTGTCTGTGTTTTCTGTGTGTGTGTGTGTGTGTATCATGTAATTTTAAGAATTCATGCTAGCCAGGCGGTGGTGGCGTACGTCTGTAATCCCAGCACTCTGGGAGGCAGAGGCAGGCGAATTTCTGAGTTAGAGGCCAGCCTGGTCTACAAGAGTAAGTTCCAGGACAGCCGGGGCTATACAGAGAAACCCTGTCTCGGGAGGGGGGGAGGGGAAGAAAAAAAAACAAATCCAAAAAAAAAGAAAAGAAAAGAAAGAAAGAAAGAAAGAAAGAAAGAAAGAAAGAAAGAAAGAAAGAAAGAAAGAGAAAAAGAAAAATTCATGCTATATCCAGCAAGAAGCTGGCAATGGAGGTCTCCTCCATCCCCCACAGTTAGCTTGGTGCCATTCTGTTCTGTCTGCCCTGGTCGGGTTGCAGCAGGACTGTGACCACCACCTGCCTATTTCTCTTCACCAATGCCTCTACCACAAATGCTGGCTCTCCAGAGCTCCGAGATCACTCTTTTGCCAGCCCTCTACCCCATGGCCAACTCTGCCAAGGCCACAGCCACCATGAGGCTGTACTCTTTCACTGGCACACCTGAATCGTTGCAAATGGAAAACACTAGACAATCTTAATTTTTAAAATCAACAGATGACACAACTACTGGGTGCAGAATCTATCAAACTACACTCATCAGCTATTCTATGTTGGAATTCTTCCTGTGGCGGAGGTTGCCAGCGGGTCTAACAATTCCTGGGCTGCTACTCCATCCACTCTGGTCTGACACTCATCCTCTTCCCTTCTCTTGCTATCCTGCCTGGAAAATCCTGCCTCCATATCTTTGCCCAGCTATTGACTTTTTGTCTTTATTAGCCAATCAAATAATTTGGGGAATTCCCCTACAAATATATATATCACATATATGTATACATATTCATGTATATTATGAATATGCATTCATATTAAATGTATACATATACACATATGTATATATGTACACATATACACATATATACCCACATGCACACATATGTACACATACATACAAATATACATATATGTATGCATATACACATGTATATACATGCACGTGTACATATATGCATATGTGTGTACATGTAAATATGTGTATATGATGTATATATACACACAATATCATATTATAACCATAAATATACACTATTATTAATCAATTAAAAGTAAATCTTTAAGTTAAAAATGACCATGATAAAAGCAATTTTGAAATCACTACTTACAATAGCAGCATTGTGAGAACCAGTCCAGTGAACCATAACTCATCAGAGGAATGAAATATTATCCAGCAATACAAATGAAATGTATAGAAAGAGAATGAAGGTGTGTTATATAATAGTCTACAGTTCAGATCCTCATTAAAATGGCTCAAAATTGGGCAGTGTAGGGCTGGGGATGAAGCTCACAGGTGGCATGTTTGCCAGGCATGCATGAGGTCCTGGGGTCAGTCCCCAGCACTGAAAACAAAAACCTTTCTTTGGACCAGCAAAAGGCACTTGCTGCTAAGCACAGTGGCCCAGTTCAATTCTTGGGGTCACATGGTAGAAGAGAGAAGTGAGTCCTCCAAGCCCCGGGCATCCTCTGATCCTCTGGCCTTCACATCCATGCTCCATAACTAATGAGTATAAGTTCAAAAATTTACGATAAATTTTGGAAAAAACAAGTTGTACAGAAGTGTGTACTGAATTACCTTCTTTCTATAAAAAAAGAAACATTAATCATATTATTAGTGTTTGATAAACTTTTCCAAGAACAGTCATGGTGAAGGCAATCTCGAAAAATGAAAAATAGAGATTAGAATCCTTTCGATGATATAGAGAAACTCTGGCTTAAAACACACACACACACACACACACACACACACACACACCACCATCTCCATCTCCAGACATAGCTTCTTTGTATCAGAAAATGGGTAGGAAAATGAGCGTTTATAAATATTTATCAACAAAAGGACCCACAAGATTAGATACACAAACTCCTCATTTCAACTAAACACCAAGGGCTCTTGCCAACCAGCAGTTGATATTTTACAACCTTTGCTCTAATCCAATGCAGCAAAGCTATGTTTACACAGCAGGCTCCCCACATCCTAACAGGTTGGCGTGTTGTTAGGAGAGACCTAAGAAGTTGACACTTTACTCATAGAATCCTCTAATTCAGTAGCTCGCATCCAATGTGCCCCTGAAAAATGAAGAAAAGTGAAAGCTAGTGAGATGATGGACAGTGTCCTGAACTTGAAGAGTAGAAGTCTTAGCCAACTCCATTATTTTGATCTTAAGAGTTATTACATATCTCAAGTTCGGATAAGTATCTTGTTATAAAATGTTTTAAATTGTGTATGTATGACTGTGTGTGTCTGCACACATGCCTGTGGGTGCCTGCAGAGGCCACAAGAGAGTAACAGATCCTCAAGGACTTGTGAGCTTCTAAGTGCTTGTGACCATGTGGGTGCTGGGAACTAAACTCAGGTCCTCTGCAAATAGTCTTAATTGTTGAGAGATCTCCTCCAATCCCAAGGGTATTTCTTTTTAATATGTCAGATAACGTGCATTTGTTTAAAAGAAACTAAACATTTTGGATTTAGGGTTTGGCAGTGGTCTAGTGTTTGTATCAGTACTTTTTACAGAGCAAGATTTTATTTCCCACCCCCTTCCTTTTCATTTTGCATTTATTTTGTGTTTCTGTGTGTATATGTATATGCACACATGTGTGGGCACACATGTGTCATGGCATGCATATGGAAGTCAGAGGACAACTTTTGGCAATCAGTTCTCTCCTTCTACTAAGTAGGTCCCAGGCATGACACTCAGGTGGTCAGGTTTGGCTCCTTTACATGGTGAGCCATCTCACTGGCCCCAGTTCAGCTTTCGAATGGTCATGTCAGGACTTGTATCCACTCTTCCTCTTTATAAGTAACGTCTAATGCGTTCTGAGCCTCCTGACAGCTTCCATTTTACGGTTCAGGAAGCCTGTCAGTGAGACTGGGCAACTTTCCCAGGATCCCACAGCCAAGGAACTAAACCCAGAACTGCACTTACATTCACTTCACCACAGCACCCAGCAGGATGTTTCAAAATATAAATCGGGGGACAGAGAGATGGCTCGGGTGTTAAGACCACTGGCAGCCCTTCCAGGGGACCTGGGTTGGATTCCCACCCACCCACCAACCATCTCAGGAGACTCTAGAAGCTTTCTTTTGCTTTCCTCAGGCACCAGGCATGCACATGGCACACAGACGTGCATACAGCACACAAACATGCATACAGACAAAATATTCATACACATAAAATAAATAAAAATTACACATACACACATTAAACTAATTGCAATTTGTAAAGAACTGCTTGGGACAGTTTTCATTTGAATGTTAAAACTTCACTTGCTTCACAGAGATAACCATGCCATAAATGTATATGCAATGTGTTCAGAGGTCTATATGGCTGATCAGATGACCTTGGGTCCCGTTAGCACCAGCCGCTACCAAACCTTACGTTAAATGGAGTTCTAACTTTCTCATTATATCTATTTGTCTTTTATTCTCAAACGTTCCTATAACCTCATCTTTTCTTTGAACTACCTACCGCTCCATACCTTTTACATGCCCATTCCAAGTATGTTATGTCTCTATAAGGTTTTATTATTATTATAACTTTTAAGTACCCAATTGTTCTTTTGTGTGTGTCCATCTCTCTCTCTCTCTCTCTCTCTCTCTCTCTCTCACTCACTCAATGTGTGTGTGTGTGTGTGTGTGTGTGTGTGTGTATTTGCGTATACACTACCAATAGGGTATGTGGAGATGAGAGGTGGGTGACAGTTGTCTTTGCTTCTCGTTTGGACACGAATTTCATGTATTCAGCCAAGCTAGCTAGCCAGCAAACCCAGCAGTCCTCCTGTCTCTGCCTTCCCAGTATTTATCAGCTCTAGCTTTTAATGCAGATCAAACCAAGGATTAAATCCAGGTTCTCAGTGCTTGCGTGGTGAGCACTTCCCCTGCCCAGCCATCTCGCCTGCCCCTGGTTGTTCTTTAACCATACTGATGAGTCTTCCTTACAGTGCACTCTCTCTCTCTTTTACCTCTTCTCCTAGAGCTTTCTGAGAAACAGTCCATTCTTTTCTCTTTTTTTCTCTGTTTGTTTACCTATTTATTTTGAGACAAGTTTCTTATTATTATTATTTGGGCCAAGCAGGCCTGGATTGTGCCATCCTCTCTTGCCTCAGTTTATCGAGAACTGGGATTACAAGAGTGTACCACCACACCCAGCCAAGGCATTAGCTCTTTTGTTAATTATCAATTCATAGAGTGGATGTAAATATGGCATTTCAGATACACGAAATTGATCCCTAGCAAAAGAGATAGTGAGGGCAAAGTGCTGTGATCAAATCTGGTGTTAACTCCATGTTGGCTTTAAAGACTTTGGACTGTGGAACCAGACTGTGAAGATTGAACCATGTTCCTCAGAGCAATATTCTTCAAATTCACCTACGAACCACTAACAATCAGATACAGAGATTTAGAGGCCCCTATAATTCGCAATTATGTATTTACAGATTTGAGTCAATGGCAGAGGCTGATAAGCAGAATAAGTCAGGAATAAGAGTAGCAAGGTCTTGAGGCTCCACCAATATGGCTTCTTCTGCTCCCCTTCCTGTGCCTACCACAATAAACAAACAAACAAACAAAAACAGATAAATAAAACACAGAGAAAAAGAAAAAGAAATAAAAGTAAATTTATGAGCATCTTAATTTGAATTTCAACATGAGAAATACAGCTATTATGGCTTTATTACACTCAATAGCACAGAATTATGCTTCAGCCTTCAAATTATGTTATATAGTAAAGGGTAAGGGGCAAAATTATGGTATAGATCATGAGCTCCATGGTGTTTAATTATTCACAAAGCATTGGGATGTATTTCGTGGCCTAGCCTGATGCAGTGAAAAGAGCAAAGGTGTTTTGGAATGAGTTAGCCTGGGACTGCACAGGAGCAGAGCTTGCCTTGGCACTTTAGCTGAGTGACCAAATCATAGAACTATGTGACCTTGGCCAAGTTCCCCTAATCAAACCAAACCAGACTTTATCACCTAGAAATGGTCATTGTAAAGATTACTAACGGCAAATCAAGGCATCAGGATGCTGAGCTTTATTTAGTCAAAGGGTCCAAGAAAGTCAAGTCTCTCGAGAACCCTTCCCAAGGAGGATGAGAAGATCTGCTGTTTGTATCTGACTTTGCAACTGGAGTGGGCAACTGAAAAGACAGATTTACTGCTGCTTATAACTCACGCTCATCAATAGCCTGGATTGGGTGAATTTTAGTAAGAAATGCTTCTATAATGTTCCTTTTCAGAAGAGTCAAAAAGAAAAAAGAAAAAGGGACAAGACAGGCAGAAAATGCCTACCTTGTCAATCAGCATTGTCACAAAGCATACACCCCGTGTTGCAATTTGTTGTGACTGGGACCATGTCTTACAAGGCTGGCCTCCAACTTGCCATCATCCTAGCTCAGCCTCTCAAGTTCTGGAATCACAGATGTCCAACTTGCCGGCAAGCCCAGCTCAGAAAACATCTACCTATCTATTCAATATTTAAGGCCGTCTTAAAAAGATAAAACTGGGCCTTCTAGAAGGCTCAACATGTGTTTGTCACCAAGACTGACAACCTGAACTTGCTCTTCAGACAGAGAGGACTGACTTCTGAAAGTTGTCATTTAGTCTCACGTGATGTCATGGCATGAATGTGAATATGTGTACATGGACACACACACACGCAATAGAATAAATCATAAAAATTGTGACATGAATGTGAATAAATGTACATGAACTCACACATACACAATATATAAAATGTAAAATAAGATAATACTGAAGTGATATTGTAGGGTAGTTAGAAGATAATTTGAGCCAATCTGATAAAAAAATGTTTTTTTTACAATAACTGTCAACAGGTGAATGGATAAACATGTTCAGATATTCACCATTGAGTACATGAAAAAAG
This sequence comes from Apodemus sylvaticus, assembly GCF_947179515.1. Taxonomy (NCBI): domain Eukaryota; kingdom Metazoa; phylum Chordata; class Mammalia; order Rodentia; family Muridae; genus Apodemus; species Apodemus sylvaticus. The sequence goes on along the minus strand of NC_067476.1, from coordinate 56,061,324 downwards.
AGTTAGCTATTGACATATGTAGCAAAATAGCTGAATCCCAATGATGCAAGGTAAAAGGACTCGGATTAAAGAGAGGCCATATTATATGATTCTGTTTATGGTATTCTAGAATATCAAATTAAACTATAGTTACCTAAAGTAGACCAGTAGATACCTGGGAGGGAAGAAAGGCAGGAAGAAGCAGGATTAAAATTGAGTCCAAAGCTAATGTTTTATCCTGGATGTAGTTTAATGGTATAGTACTTGTGAGACAGCTGGAAGGCCCCGAGTTCGATCCCCAGCAGCTCAGGAAGAGCACATCTCTGGAATGAGGAATCAATCGTTCATTACCTTGGTTGTGGTAATGGCTTCATTAGTGTGTGGGGGGATGTATGTGTATTTACCAAATTATGTACTTTAAATAAGTGCCATTTATTGTATGTCAGATAGGTCTCAATTAAAAAAAAAAAAAGGTGCCTTGCATAGGTAAGGCTCCAAGTTTAGTTCCTAGAACCTAAAACAAGAGGAAAGAAAGAAATCATGTCAATTTTGCATAAAATAAAGAGGAAACTCTGCCCTGAGGGTCTTCATTACTTCTTCTTCTTCTTCTTCTTCTTCTTCTTCTTCTTCTTCTTCTTCTTCTTCTTCTTCTTCTTCTTCTTCTTCTTCTTCTTCTGCGGCTGCTGCTGCTGCTGCTGCTGCTGCTGCTGCTGCTGCTTCTGCTTCCTCTTCCTCTTCCTCTTCTTCTGTTTTGGTTTTTTGAGACGGGGTTTCTCTGTATAGCCCTGGCTGTCCTGGAACTCACTCTGTAGACCAGACTGGTTTCAAACTCAGAGAGCTGCCTGCCTCTGCCTCCCAAGTGCTGGGACTAAAGGTGTGTGCCACCACTGCCTAGAAGGTCCAGTATGTTATTAAAAAAAAAGAATCCTTAAAGTTCTTAAATACAGTCTAAGAAACTGTCAGCATACATAGCAAACACACAGTGTATGCTGAAATAGAAAACCTCCTGTCCTCATATCCAGTTAGCAAGTGAATTATTACATCTCGGACACAAACTTTTTAGTTAATGAGCTCCACAGACTTTCACTAGAAGAGAGGGAACATGACAGGCAGTGTGACCTAAACTTCTTCCCCGGAGGAAGGAGCCATTCCAGGCTGATATTAAAGGTCACCTGATGGCTAGGCTCTCTAGAAGCGTGCAACTGGAGGAATGTGGTTTATTAGAACAATTGGAAGGGGTCCTGCAGCTTGTGGTCTTGTCAGCATATGCTATACCTTGTCCTTTGACCTCTTCACGGACAGGAAAATGAAGACCTGCCACTCACTCTCTGCCCTCCACTTCAGAGTTCCTCCATGTAGAAATCCTCTTCTTGCATTTGTTTGCATGCTTTCTCTAGTGAAAAACACTTTGTTGCTCCGTCCTTGGGGAACTAATTAAACAGAATGTGGAAAAGTGGAATCTTCAGGGAACTCTGCTATGTGTGAGCTCAGTAAATACAGCTTGAGCCAAGAGACTCCACAGCCCTGACCTCCCGTGGACTAAGCCTGGGCTTTGGAACCAACCATTTTCAGTATCAATTTTTCTTGAATTTTCAGCCAGGTACTTAAAAAATAGACTGCCATTGTCTAATTTATATTAGACCCAATTACATCTCCTAGATTTGTAGGGAGTATTTATAAAAATAAATACAATAACGTATCCTCAATAACCTAGGTTATATTAATCCCTCTCAAAATTCAAATTTTAATATGTAAATAATACTTCTGATCACTTAAGTATGGTTCAGTATGGCTCAGTTAAGCATGGCCTTCAAAGGAGAACTCAGCTTGTTTGTGTGGGATAAACAGAAGACTAAGAGCTGAGAAATGTCACTCTCTTTCTGATTCTGTCCACAGCAGGTGGGTGATCACTAGTAATCAGTTGACCCCTCAGTCTCCTCAAATATAAAAGTAAATGGTTGACCAGAAAATATACCTAAAAAATGGCCTGTAATTTTTGTGCCATTGTGGACATTAATAATCAGTTACTGATCTTTACACCAAATTGAGAAGCTAGGAAGCTGAGAGCTGTATAGTGTGTAGTATAATGATTGCCTGGTTTGTGAGGTTCTGGATTTGATATTAAACACAGAGGTAGGGGGGTTAAGGGGGCTTCACGTAGAAACATTGGATAACTGCTTCTGAATGCTCAATAGAGCATTGTTGGGAGCCACTGTGTAACAGCTTTGAATTGACAATCTAAATGAAACCTACTTTCTTTAGAATACTGAATAAATACAATAATCCCAGCACTGGTGAGGTTGATGGAGGATGACTATGGTGAATTCAGGGCCAGCCTTGGGTACATAGCAAGATCCTGTTACAAAAAAATATAAAGGAAGGAAGGAAGGAAGGAAGGAAGGAAGGAAGGAAGGAAGGAAAGGAGAGCCAGACAGAAGGAAAGGAGACAAAAAAGGAATAAAAAAAAGAAAGAAAGAGAAACTGATCATTACTGAGCCACAAGATGCCTAAGATTTCTTTTAATTTTAACATCATTCAAAGGGCAGAAGCCTTTTCAAAGCCCGTGGCGGATAAAGGCCGACAGCCCTCCCAGCAGACACGCATGCGTCCTCTCCACTGTGTGCCCTCTCTGCACAGCTGGCTCACAGGGACACACCGCTCTCACCGCATCCCGTCTGCTTGTGCAAAACGAAAGCTGTTTAACTACGTTTCCCTTTATTCTAAAATTGTTTCCCATAAAAATCTGGACATAGAAGAAGACAAAAACGAAGGCCAGCAAGATGGCTCATCCAATAAAGATGTTGTTGTTAATGCCTGAAACCTATATAGTAGAAGGAAAGAACCAATTCCTACGAGCTGTCCTCTGATCTCCACACCCACACCATGGCAGGCACACACATGCACACATGCAAACATTAATTAATTAATTAAAATGTAAAATGAAAATGAAGAGTATTTAGTTTTCTCCTCCATTGTTAATTTCTGCAGAACAGCAAGGCAGACATCAGTTTAGGCCTATATATCTTGCTAATCTTCCCCATATAACAGTGTTACACATGGGATGCTTTGCACCTCACTCTGAAGACTCAGTTCTTTGCCTCATAAGCCTCCATGTTTGAGAATTCCTACTCTGCTGCACAAAACTTTACAGAGTCTATTGAGAGAAGAAAGGCTCTTTACGGCTCTCGTTATAACCCCAATTCAAGACATAATCCAGTCAATCGGTTCTGCATGAGAAAACTCACACTAAATATACTTGCAAAGTCTGTGATTAAAATCCAGTCTGAAAAGAAAGGAAAAGGAAAGAAAAGAAAAGATGCCAGGCAGTGGTATGGTGGGGCACACCTTTAATCCCAGTGCTCTGGAGGCAGAGGCTGGCAGATCTCTGAGTTCCAGGAGGAGCCTGGTCTAAAGAGTGAAATCCAAGACAGCCAGAGCTACACAGAGAAACCTTGACTTGCAAAAATAAAATAAAATAAAATAAAATAAAATAAAATAAAATAAAATAAAATAAAATAAAATAAAAATACATTAAAAAATCCAATTTGAAAATAAAATAGGACAAATGGAAGCAATATCCTCCTCAACTCTGCTTCCTACCCTCCCCCACGCGCATACATTTTTCTTTTTAAGATTTCATTTATTTATTTTGTATAAATGACAAGTACACTGTCGCTGTCTTCAGACACATCAGAAGAGGGCATTGGATCCTGTTACAGATGGTTGTGAGCCACTATGCGATTGCTGGGAATTGAACTCTGGAAGAGTAGTCAGTCCTAGCCATCTCCAGCCCTATAATTTTTTTCTTATGAAAGTAATTTACTCAGGAAACTGTAGACAGGCAAAGCCAAGAAGAATACAGTTATCAGTCTCCAGCAGACAGGCCTAATCAGTAGCCATTTTGGGAGATATTTATTCTGTTTGTGTGTGTCTATTTTTGTGGAGGTCGGCAGGTGCAGTTCTAAGGCTTTCAAACTTCTGTTCTCTTTGCTTCCTCCAGCACCACTCCCCCTGCAGGGCTCTGTTTCAGTGGGGAACAGGAAACTAGACTGGTTGGAACTGGCTTTGTAGACTTTCAGCGCTTTGAGCCTAGAGTTTGCACAGTGAGGTATCTAAGTCCAAGAACCAAGGTTATGGGTGTGTTTGGAAGTTAACACATCATTTACTCTCAACCCTGATGTACTGTAGTTCAGTTTATTACTGGGCAGGTGGCTCCTCAGGTTCTAATTTCCTTAGTAGCTATTCACAAGCATGTTGTATAACTGGTGTAAATGAGGTCAGGCAGGGTCAGTATCTGGGTATGCATTTGCATCACTGTCTAGTACTAAGCTGAGGGTGTCTGTGCTCTGTGTGTTTAATGAGAGTGTCTCGCCAGCATCTATTGGACAGAAAGTAAGGCCTGGCTGGTATGATGAGGTCATTTACTCTGTTGGTAGCAATAGATATATATTATAGGAAAAATACTTTCCTCATTCTTAGAAAAGTAAATTCTTTTCTGAGGGTCTGACGCTTTCACTAGAGCGGTCCCTGCGCGTGTTCTCAGTGGCAGTTATTAAACAAGACACCCAGGAGGCACACTGTCTCTGAGGCTCAGCGTATGCTCATCAGATCACCTACTGTTACGAAACAAACTACCTAATGCTTAGTAGTTGGAAGTGATTTATATAATCTGTCTCAGGTCTGTGGGATTGAGGAGGTCCAAACAGGCAGTCTTCTGTTACCTGGCAGCAGTCTCCTTGTGCCTAGGACTAGAATTCTCTAGGGCTTGAGATGGCAGGCGTGGAAGGTCCAAGGGCCCAGGCAGTTTGTTCCTTTTTTTCTTCTTTTTTTTGGGGGGGGGAGGTTGTTTGTTTGTTTTTTGGATTTGTTTTTTTCAAGATAGGGTTTCTCTGTATAGCCCTGGCTGTCCTGGAACTCACACTGTAGACCAGGCTGGCCTGGAACTCAGAAATCCGCCTGCCATAAATCCTACAGAACAAATGTAGAGGTCAGAGGTCAGAAGACAATTTGCAGGACTCCTCTGAACCATCTTGTCCACCTCATTTCTTCCTTTCTTTCCTCTGTGTTTCCCCCCCCCATCCCCCCCCCCCTTTTTTTTTCTTTTTTTGCAGCAAAGTCTCTCTGTGAAGGCCCGGAAGGTCAGAAACTTGCATAGACCAGACTGTTTTTGCAGACGTAATACTCAGCCTACTAGACTAAAGAACTTTCCGATTGTAATTCCAAAAGGGTCTAGAGGTCTTTCCAGCTCCAACAGTAAGAGGAAGAAGCCTTGAAGCCTGGGAGGAGTGTGAATCATCTGATTCATCCCTCAGGCCTTGAAACTTGGAGGATTAGCTGGAGAGAGGGCAGATCAAGGGGCCAGAGCAACACCAGTATCCAATCAATCCTGTTGCCCTCAGAAGTCTTCTTTGATGACGCTTCCTGGAAAACTCTGGATTGAGGTGCAGTAGTGCAGACACATCTGAAGCATGCACGGAGATTAGGCATTTCAAAAACAACAAGAAATTCAAACATCTGTGGAAATGTACAAGGATCAGCAGAATTTCGAACTAACTGGGGCCAATCTGGGGTGAGGATGAACAGCTAGAGTAGGTGTATAGTTCAGTGATAGAGCACTTGCCTGGCATGCCCAAGGCCCTGGGCTGGATCCTAGCACTATATTGCCACAGTGAAGGTAATTTATTTCTCCATCTGCAAAGACTGGGAACCTCCTTGACTTGGGTGGTCTGAAACTGAGGTTCCATTTTCTTAAGCCAAACCACCGACAAGTTTTTCCCGTATTTAGATGTCTTTCTTTCTTTAATGGGTTCAGGCTCTCATCATACACCTCTCCTCCCTTTGAAAGAATGTGCTTTGCAGCTGCCTGAAATAATATATACCAAATACATTTATTTTGTGAAGGTAATGGTTATCTTATTCTGCTTAAATTCAATGGTAATACTGCTTAACAGGGAAATGAAACTACTTTATAAAGTCCCTCAGGGCAGTGGCTGTGCCACACAGGACTTTGGCATGCTCTACCTCCTGGGCTCTGTGTTTATCTTTTCAGATGCAGCAGTTTTAATAAGTAACCTGAATTGTTAACATTATACACTTCCCTCTCTCTTTGATGCAGAAACGTCATTTCACTATTGTTACATCGCTGCCTCTTTTGTGTCAAGGTCTTTGTAAATAATTTCTCCTAAGCTTGTTTTCACTGTGCAGACCATTTGCAGGCTTTTCATCTGACAGATGAAAGATTTAATTCATGTTGAAGAATCTTGCTTCAATGACAAGGGATGAATTTAGGCTCCATTTATCTCAAAGAGTATTTGAACATAAAGTTTACATAGAAATCCTGGGAGTGTCAAATTATGCAACCAAGAGAAAAACTGGTCTGCAATTTTTTTGAGAGTCAATCTGCCTTAGTCAGTGTGCATTCTCTGAGGTTTTTTAATGAAACAGTAAAATTGTTTTTGAGTAATTCCAAGGAGTTAAAAACTGTAAGTCATATTAAAGACTTGGATTATTAAAGCATAAAAGAAAACAGAAAACACATACTTTAAAAAAGAATTTATGAGCTAAAATTATGTTTTAAAATTCTTAGTGTTTTCTATAGGCAATGATGATTGTCCACTCTTTGAGACAAGGTCTCACAATTTGTCTCTGGCTAAGAAGGAACTCATTTTGTATAGATCAGGCTCATTTCAATTCATAGAACCACCTACATCTGTCCAAGTGCTAAGTGTTGTTTAAGTTTCTTCCCAGACTGATAAACATTCCATCCTGCCTGAGGAAAATTCCTTAGGCAGGAAGGTAAACAACTCAAAATAGTTTCCGGAAGTTCCTGAAACTGACCCCATTCACTAGGCCCCTCCCTGCCAGAGTAAACAGAAAAGGCGAGAAAACCCCTCAGGAAAAGCCAAGCTGTAAAGAAGATTCCCGAGACTAGACTAGCTGCCTGGAGGCTTCTGAAATCACTCAAGCTTCCCAAAAACATTTAGACTAACTGAGGTGCCTGGAATTTTGCATTGTCTGCAGGCTATACTGTGTGCTCCAGGTTCCCAGCCTTGTAAGCTGTCTCCTATGCTGGAGTGGAATTGCTTTTGAGTCATTTCTGCCTTGGTAAGTGAGAGGCTTTAGAGCAACGTGAAATGACCACGTTTCTCTAGATGAGACTAAATTGGCAGAAAACAAGCTCAGGTTTATTGGCACAGCTCTCTGGCAAGGCTCACCAGTCCCAAGGAAGGGGCAGAGAAATCACACTCAGGACCCAAGTTAAACAGTTATTATAATCCCTGGTAAGGGCAAGGGTGAAATGTCAGGTAAAAGCTGGAATATATATATATGACCCTGTTTTGAGTGCCTGGTGGTCATTTAGGAAGGGGGCTGTCGCTACCCAGAACTAGGTTTTGGTGCTGTCTGGGTAAGGGAGGTGCTTTACAATACAGTGGGAGCTATAGCAGTAACATGGATGCCAGCTTAACAGTAAGTAACCTTTTAGCCATATTCCTGAGACTAATCCCAATAAAATGTATTGGTTCACCAGATTTGATTTGGTTTGCCATGGGCTCCCTGTCTGGGGTTACCCACGTCACACAACACTGGGACTAAAGTCTGGCACCGTGCAGTGTGGGTAATGCTTTTATTTTTTTGTTGTTGATGATGTTTGTTTTGTTTTTCTAAGGCAGGGTTTTCTGTGTAGCCCTGGCTATCCTCAAAATCACTCTCTAGACCAGGCTAGTCTTGAACTCAGAGATCCACCTGCTTTTGCCTCCCAAATGCTGGACTTAATGACATGTGCAACCATGCCTCACTTAGGGTTGTGATAGCTAACAAATTAATAGCTAACTTTATGTTTAAAAGTTTAAAATCTTCGTGCTTAAGAGAACTATAAAGCAAAATTAGACCTTAATGATGTTAAGGGGTATTAAGGGTAAAATTTTTTTACTGCTATTTCTGCTTCATAATCAATTTTGTTTTACATGAGAGAATCTTCTGCTTGCAAGAGAATAAATTGTCATTTTGTATTCTTTGCCTTTATAAACCTTTGACTGAGCTGGCTGGGCATTGCATTTGGGAATTCCTAGTCCAGGTATAGACTTGGTGCCAGTGTCTGAATAAAAGCCTCTTCTTTGTTAAAATGTATTAATGGTCAGACTGGTGAATCTCTGAGCAACTCCAGACCTGTAACATTTGGGATCTTGTCTAAGATTTGGGCATCCAGCTGGATCTACCTTCTCTTTTTTGGCTGGCCCTGGAAACCAGGTGGCTCCTGGCCTTCTAGGAACCAAGAAATCAGATAGCCTTGCATTTGGAGGGAACCACCAGCAGGTTCTTAACACTTGTGAGAAAAGAGGCATCAGAAAACTTCCAATGGCAGGGGTAAGGATCCTGTTTGTAGTGTGCATTTGTGAGACTTGTGGACACAGTGCTGATTCCCAAGTCAGAGGGACTGCTGGGATGCCTCACAGTGGCCCTTGTTTAATTTTGGTTTGTCTGGGTGCCCACCAAATTGTAGAGCTTTGTCAGTCTGTTTTGTGTTGCTTAGATTGTGTTTGTTATATTGCATATGCTTTTAAAAATAAATAAATAAATAAATCTTATCTCTAAGCCTTCTTTGCTCCCAGCTTACTCTGTTTCCGCCCCTGGTCACTGGATTCAATTTTCTAAAGATTCAGGTGTCTTTTAGGTACCAGTAATATTAAATTGTATTAAGTTGGGAGATGGCGCTTACTCCTCCAGGCTCAAACGTGTTTAAAGGTCTAAAGGTTTTCTCCAAAATCTCTGTCCCATGTCAGGCAAGCCACCTGACTTATGTGGCAGAGAAAGGGGAGCAAAACAGAATAAAAGGTCAGATTGTTCCCAGTGGGGATTATTGTTCCTTATCCCATCCTCTTTTTGGTTTTGGTTTAACCAAATGTTTGCTAATATTTGAATCTTACCTGAAGATTTGTAAGACTAATATGTATAGCTCAAGATTTATAAGTTTATTGGGTATGGTTAAAGAACTGTAAAATATTTAACAAAAGGTTAAAACTTATAGCATTGGAGTTGAAGATTGAAATCTATACATAAGTAACCTTAATTTATTTCTCCCTACTGTATGTGTAACTTGGATTTGTCTCTTGTTTTAAAGAAATGGATGCTTTAGATAACAGTGGGTTGCTAAGATATTTTAGGTTGGGGTGGATTTTTGTGTGGTGATTCTTGTCCTGAGAATAAGAATAACAGTTGAGGAAGAAAATCAGGAAAACAAGGTTTATTTAAAAAATTGGGAAACAACACTGAATGGCTAGAAAGGCTAGAATGGTTAAAAATATACTAAGCTTTATTCCTCAATCAAAGCAACATGAATGAAGTTTCATTTACAGTACTCTTTGCTCAAATTTTTTTTTTTAAAGATTTACTTTATTTATATGAATACACCATCGTTGTCCTCAGACACACCAGAAGAGGGCACCGGATCCCATTACAGATGGTTGTGAGCCACCATGTGGTTGCTGGGATTTGAACTCAGGACCTTCAGAAGAGCAGTCAGTGCTCTTAACCGCTGAGCCATCTCTCCAGCCCCCAACTCTTTGCTCTTTTGAAAAAATGTGGCTAAATAACAAGTCAGCTTTATCTCAGAACAATGTCATGGGTTAAGCCAAAATGTTTGTCCTTGTATGTTCTCAAAATTCATTGAGTCTGTAAGCATCAGTGTTTTGATATATGCAAAGATTATTCTAGTAATTTTGCCAATTCTAGTTTTTATTTTAAATGGAGGGCTATAGCCAGATATGTACCTGAGCTAATAGTATTCACTAGCTCAGGACCCAGAGGATTAGGCCTGAGAAATCCACTTAAAGAGGCTAAGAGAGAAATTGTTTCCAGAAACAGGAATAAGTAGGAAAGCTCCAGAAAGGAAGCTGTCTCAAAAATCAATCATCAATCAATCAATCAATCAGTCCAGGCCTCCTGGCTTAGGGTCTACTTGCCTCTGGCCAGATTTTGATGCCAACCTGACAGTATCCAGCATCCCTAGTTTGATCTTCTGGTTAAAAATAAGACACAAAAAGACCAGCAGAGGTTTGAAGTCATGAAATAGGATCTGGCCAGGGTTTTGGACAGACTGAGTGAGATGTAGAGATCTGTATTATTCTAGATAAAGAATAACAGAGGCTCAGGAAACAGGGTGGACTGGGATGAAAAGGGGTAAAAGAAAAACCCATGGGGAAGGAGATGTAAAGCTCAGGACTTAGGGCCACAGCTTCTGAGCAACAGAAACTGAGATATTCCTGTCTTACAAAGCAGCAAGACGTTGTTCTAAGCAGTTTGGAAGAACCTATGGAATATCTCTCCTTACCTAAATCTAACAGAAACTGACTTGAAAATGTGTATCTGACCTCCTTCTCTCTGCTGACTTTGTTGAGATTTAGCTATTTGGATAAACTGATTCATAAAAGACACTAATATTCTATAATGATGCACTATAAAAAGATCAAAAATAAAGATTCACAGTCTCTATGGGATAGATTTATGATTTGAAGCTTTATTTTGGTACTAAAGGAGCTTCAACTCAAAATTTGTAAAATTTTAAGGTTGTAAGTATAACTGAAGTGGAAATTTCTGGTTTCTTTGGAGACTCAGTTATATCATGTGATGTTTTTCTGGAAGCTGTTGTATGAGAGAATGTTTTTGCTGAAGCAGACACATGGGAAAAGGTTTTACTGAGAACATACGTGGTGTTTTTCTGGAAGCTGCTAGAAAAAGAGGGCATGTGATATTTTTCTAGAGTGGACACTTGAGAGAACATGTGATGTTTAAAAAGGGTATAAATATAACCCAGCAGACAGTGGATGATGATGATGACAACAACAACAACAACAACAACAACAACACTGTGTGGCATTGGTTCACCTTGCCACTCTTTGCTGTTCATTATTTGTCACAACTTCATAGAAAGAAACACACCAAAGAACTTCTAGTGGTATTCTGGAGGCTTCTTGATGCTTTCCCTGACTCAAGCTGATTGGCAGAGCCTCATAGTTTCTTCTAGATCAAAATGCCATTGCTGTTTCCCTGAATGGTGTTTGCCAGTGGATTGAGTTACTGCTGCTGATTCATGTGAACTGAATGAACCATTGATATCCTGACGATGCAGAATGGATTTGCTTCAAAGAATTATTTCTAAACAGGCTCACATCCTCCTTTGCCCTATTAACCTTTCCTTTCCACTATTTTTGGTGGGTGGTGGGCTAGAAGGGATGTTAAAGCATTGAAATACACATATTAAAGTAAGTTTTGAAAAATATAAGCTGACATAGGACATGCAGGTTAATAGTCAATCACTTCATAAATGACCAAATTTTTCAACATGGTCAGAACAAATATAATTCATCAACAGGGATAAGTTCTGTTTAAACGTCTTTATATGCTTTCAAGCCTAAAACAAATAACTATAAAAACAAATTTACAAAAGTAAAGTTTGTTTAAGTCAGATGTACGTAATAGATACACTTCAAGTTTTCAGAGATATACTGAATATGGTAAAGTCTTCCTGTGTTAAGAAAAAAAAATCCAGCTTCTAGAGGCAACTCTAATATCGCCTCCAAAGATGACTCCACCTGAATTGTGGTAACACTAACCAATGGATTAAACTGCCCCATGTTTCATTCATCTCCAGGACACTGCTGAGACTATGGTGCTTGGACTGGAAAATTGACGGTCCCTCATTGCCTCATCGAGGTAGGCCAGCCTTTCAATTTTCTAACCCACAGGAAAATCTCTTTTGTGACTGGCAGCTGAAGGCAGATGCTGCCCTGTGTGGCAGTCAGAGTTATGGTGTCTAGTGTGACGGCTGGAGGCTAAAACCATTCTGCATCCATGCAGACTGCTGAGGAGGAGCCTACAGTAATCATCCAGGCAGCAGGTAAGTACCGGTCATTTTATTAAGCCATTTGGTTAATACGGCCTGTTCAAATTTATCCTTCTCCAATCTCTGATGGTGTTGATGGCTAAATATAGTTTTATCAGTTTAGCAGCAGCTGCCTGGTCCATGAATTTCATATATGAAGATCAGGCCTTGCCTTTTCTAGAGCTATTGGGTCTCCTGGTTTGAAAAAGAAACACTCACAAAACAGGTTTCCACATAGCCTTTACAATTCCTCTACTTAAAGAACTTGCATTGTAATGACTGCTCTTGGTAATCAACCACCGTGTCTTATGGCAAATAGTTAAATGGAAAAGGTTTGAGGTTTATATAAGTTATAAGGGTCTGAGAAAATAATAATAAAACTTAGAGCTGATATAGGATGATAATACTATAAAGGTTTAGAGTTTTAATCAATGGCATTCTGATTGACTCTTGTAAATCACTGACTACTATTACAGTCACAAGCTCAAACTTTATAATTTCCTTTGGTTGTTTTCTAAATATAGACTAAAAGGTACTTTCTTGTGCTAAAAACATCTGTCATGTTCTCGTGTGTGTGTGTGTGTGTGTGTGTGTGTGTGTGTGTGTGTGTGTGTGTGTAATTCAGTCCTCTGGACAGAGGAAAATGTATTAATGCTTTTAACTCAAAATAAGTTTTTAGGTCCCAAAGCTTTTAGTATGATTCAAAGGTATAGGTCTGCTGCTGTTTCTACAATGTGGATTTCTGTACAGATTATTACCAAACAGTGGTAATGCTAATATATCTAAAACTTTTATCTTTCTGTAAATTTTAAATTCATGTACACTTGAGGGAGTTGAGACTTGAATTCACCTGTGGCAGATCAAATGGACTCCAGATAAGGACTCCTGTCAATCAACAGCCTAAGCTCCCCACCTATGGCTTACTCCAGAGGTGGGGAGAGCTAAATGTAAGATTTCCCTTTAAGTTCTTAAAGTTTAACTTCTGTCCACTTGGCTGACACCACCCAGGATCAGCTGCAGACCACAAACTGCTCCAAATACCTGTGAGCTGGCAGAGAGCTGGTATGAACCTATACAGCTAATGTGATTGCTTCCTGTCTTTCAGCTCCTGTCTACAGCCCCACCCCTTGGCCTTTGACTGGCATTACAGCCTTCCAGGGCCTTGAAAACACTCCAATTTCAGCTGAGAAGCAGTTACAGGGGAGAGTACGTCTCCCCTGGTCCTCAACAAAAGGCTGGAATGTTAGGTCTAATGGAAACTGGAACTCCACTGGAAGGCCCATCATCCTTACCACCCTGCTGCTGTCAAGGAAGACCATAGCCACACCTGGATACATCTCTTTCAGTTGAGTTGTCACAGGGGATGATGACCCTGCAGCAGAAAAATGGAGCCTGAGAAGGCCTGAGAAGATCCCTTAAAGATAAGACGCCTGTGTAGCTGCCACATAATGTATTAGTTATAGACTAACAACGTTTTGTCTGACTTGGTTTTGCACATCTTTCCAGCCCCCGGAGCAGAAACATGCAGTTCCTCTCCTTCTACCCTTCAGAGTAGGATTGGCAGCTGCCATCCTAACAGCTGCGGCCCTTCTTCTGGCAACGGGTACAACAATGGCTCGATGTCAGTTACAAAAACTTAAGATGTCAGATAACCCAGGATTTATATGCATTAGAAAAGTCTACTGTAAAATTAGAAGGACAGGTCGATTCATTACCTGAGGTTGTCTAACAACTTGGTAGGGCACTTGATCTGCTTTATGCACAACAAGGAGATTTACTGTATGACCTTGGGGAAACTTGCTGTTTCTATGCAAACTACTAAGCAAACTATTCAGTATAGTTTGGCTTTGGGGGAAAAAAGCCTCACACAGAGAGGGAAAAGGCCCTACAAGGAGGAAGGTAAGGACTCCCATTTTCTTAGATTCTTCCTGGTAACTCTGCTTTCAGTTGTCACAAGGCCCTTAGCTTTCCTGCTCCTACAGATTTAGGTTGGCCCCTGCATCATTAATGCCTTAACCAGATATGTAAATTGCCACTTAGGAACCATTAAGCCGGTGACAATTAAGTCTCAATATGAACAGGTACACACCACAGCGTGAAGGATTTAGTTCAGGGGAGAGGGGGTGGGGAATGGGACAGTAATATGCTGATGGCTAACTTTATTTTAAACTTTTTTAAAAGTTTAAATTTTCTGTGCTAAAGAGAACTATAAAGCAAAATTATACCTCCAAATGTTAAGGGCCGTTAAGGGTTAAAATTTTTTACTGCTGTTTCTGTTTCTATAAACAAGCTTGTTTTGCTAGAGAGGAGCTTCTGTTTGCAAGAGACAAATGGCTGGGTAGTGCATTCAGGAATCCTGAGTAGATTCTACCCAGCTGTAGAACTAGTACTAGTATCTGAGTAAGAGACTCTTCTTTGTAAAATGTGTTAATGGTCAGATTGGTGAATCTCTAACTGACCCCAGGCCCATAATAGGGTAATGGTTTTTAAAATACATTTCAAAAGAAGATATTCGTGTTCAAACATACTTAAAACAACAAAGAGAAAGATAAAAAAAAATACTCTGGGTGTTCAACTATTAACACATTAAAACACCCCTCGATTTTTTCTAAGCCCATGTAATTATTTTAGAAATTGATTTTTTTTTTCCGGGGGCAGTTAGGGAAGTATGTTTGGGAATGGACGTTGTGAAGACAGTCACTACCACCACCACCACTACAACCAAAACCTAGTGGTAGATTCTATAGTACTGTAGATAACCACCCAAAGCATCTCAGATATTTTGCATACCGGATACTTACATTATGATTTATAGCAACAAAATTAGTTATGAAGAGCAGCAAAAATAATTTTGTAGTTGGAGGTCACCACAACATGAATTATATTAAAGGGTCACAGCATTAGAAAGGTTGAGAAACGCTGCTCAAATACCAGCTCTTCAGAGGTGGAGGCTTATGAGACCCTATCTCAACATCCCCACGTAAAATAAGTACATGGAAAGGAACCGTATGGGTCTTAGAATACAACTCAGTGATTCTATTTGAGCTGTCCTGCTTGCTGGGTTCTGGGTGGGTGAAGTGACACTTGAGTGACCGCTTGGGCCCGTAGCCCGGGGCACGTGGGAGAAGTGGAGGGCCCTTGAGTAAGTGAGCACGAGTTTGCAGCATGGACTCATCCATCTCCCTGGGGCAGAGGTGTTGGGCACCAGCAATTGAGCGGGACCTGGGGCCAGAGAGCAGTTGGCTTCTTGCAAATTCTGGGTCCTAGCTCAGAGCCCCAACCCCCGGACTGGCGCCACAGTCAGCCGGTGGAGCGAGATAAAACGGGCAAGGTTCTGCGGGTCCAAATCAGGGAGGCGCAGCTCCGATAGCAGCGCAGGGGCCGGGGCTCCCGGTGTGTTTGCTCCAACTGTTTAAACTGCTTCCAAGAGCCAGGGCCGGAGCGACCTTCGGCAAACAGCTGCTAATCTCTAGCAAGGGGGTGCTGTCCTGGAGAGGACTGGGGAGCCGAAGGCCTCCCGCTCGCGCCCCGCCCCCGTGGGACTTGAGCCCACCTGACTCCGCAATGCCCCGGACTGACCGCCAGAGGAGGGTCAACAGTGGAGGCCGAGGGGAACGCGGGAACTCCGGCCGGAAGCCCTCATGTCCCTGCCCCGCCCCCAGGCTCTTGCTCCTCCCCCTGGCCCCCGTCTTGTCCACCCCCCACCCTTGCCCCACCCTAGGCCTTTGCGGGGTCCTCGGGTCCTTGCCCTGCCCCCTGGCCCTTGTATGGGGTTCCAAGCTCTTGCCCCGCCCCTTGCCCCGCCCCCATGCCCTTGTCCCGCCTCTGGCCCTTGCCTCTTGCCCTAGCCCTTCCTCCGCCTCTAAGTTCTTGTCCGGTCCCTAGGTCCTCGTTCCGCCCCCAGGGGGCGGGGGCGGGGCGGACTAAGGCTGGCTTGCCACTCCGGCGAGCAGGCTATCTGCTGGTTCCCGGCAGCTCGGACTAGCCATTGCCGCCGCCTTACCACTGCTGCTAGTAGCCTCGCCGTCGGGGAGCCCTACCGCAGCGTCCGCCCTCAGCATGATGGACTTGGAGTTGCCACCGCCAGGACTACAGTCCCAGCAGGTGCTGCCCCAGCCTTCGGGCCCCTCGGCTGTGCCAAGAAGCGGGCAGGAACTGGAGGGGGACAGTGTTCCCGGGGAGGGAGGGACTACGACGGCAGGCCTGGGAACTGCCCCGCCGAGCTGGGAGGGCAACGGAGGATGTTGGGGTCGCGATGAGAGTGGGATCGGTGTCTGAGGTCCCCAGGGGCGGCAGAGTTGGAGTGTGGAGGAAGTTCTGACTTCGCGGAGCCAGGCAGCGACACCACCACCTCGCTGGGTGGGAGGCGGGAAGGGGGGGGTGCATGCTGGCGGTCTAAACCGGCGCCGCCCGGCCTTTTCCGGGGCAGCGTAGTTTCCCACATTCGGTGCCGGTAAAAATGTGCCTAGTCACGGGGCCGCGCTCGGGGGAGCTGAGGTTTCTCCTTGGCGTCAGCCCGAAGCCATCCCTAACCCCCGTCCTACGACGGGGTGCCGCTCGGCTGTCCGTGGCCTCGGCCGGAATGCTGGGCTGTAAGATCACGCCTGTCCGTCTTGATCTAGAAAAGCCCAGCCCTCCGGGGGCGGAGGAGAAAGTCACCAGGTGGCCCTCGTGCTCTGGCGCCCCGACGGGCGGCCTGCCGGCAGGGCCCCACACGCTCCCTCGGCCTGGGAACACGGGGATGGCCTCGCGCCGCGGGGCAAGGACGTGCAGTCCTGAGCGGCGGGCTCCGAGGTCCGAGTCGGCCCCTTGCGGGGTTCTGTGTTCTGAGTATCGCGACTCGCGGGGCCCCGCGTAGTGTGCGTGGCTGTGGCCTCCGGCTGGCTCACAACGGCCAGTTGGCAGTCACAGAGGCCCTCGGTTGGCCCTTTCCTGCTCTATAGCGTGCAAACCTCGCTGCTCTGGGGCCAAGGGACAAGTTGGAGCTGTTGATCAGTTGCGCAATTGTTATTTTCCCCTGGGCGGCTTTGTCTTTGGATTTAGCATTACAGAGTTGTAATACCAAAATGTATAAGGCAGGATATTCTGTTCCTTGCCGTCAAGGGTAAGAGTAATAGATTAGAATTTGTTGCTTTTTATACTGTTGCAGAAGTTATGCTTTTAGCCATTATCTATTCCCTCCCTTGTGTCTTTAATACATTTTTCTTTGCTGTTTGAGATTCTGCCTCAATTTTCGTAGCATGTTGCACACTTTTGTAAAGACAGAATGGGACGTTTGCGTTTCATAACACTTTCTTGCTAAGTTTTGAAGATTGTTATGTAAGTGAAAACCAGTTTCTGGTTATACTTCAGGCACTTTTAAAGAAGTAAATGCTTATGTTGCCAAAACAAAACAAAAAAAAAAAGTGGAATTGGATCATTAGAAAAAGAAACCATTTAGCTCAAGGGGATGTATAACACGGTAAACAGTAAGTTAGTTTAAATGTAAAGTCTTCTGCTGACTTGGACGGCCCTGGTGTAAGTTTTTAAGTTACTGACAGTGCATTAATTTACTTCTCCCTTGAACTTGGCCCCAGAAATAATTGGGGTTGTAGCCTGGTTTTCATTACGATGAATAAGTAAACTGTACTTTATGATTTCTGCTCTTCATTAGTAATCAAAAGGAATGCTTTCTGGCCACAGGATACACGGTGTAAATGAACTTTGACTGTAAAGTTTTTTTCTCTTTCCTGTGTAGAATAACATTTCATTTACAGAAATGGCAGCTGCACTGCTTTTGCTTCCGTGTGAAAGCTTTGTTTGCCAAAGACATTTCTAGTTCTTTCCAGACATTGATTTAAATATTTGAAGACTTTGAAGAAATAATTTAAGATCATAATTCGTCTTAAAAGCATTGTTTGATAGTCCAGAAGAATTTGAATTGAGTTACAGATTTGAACAAATGGTTAGAGAAGTTACCCAGTTGTGTGATTGTAGCATGATACTAACTGTGCTCATAGTAGACACAATGATTCCTCAATTCAGGGGGAAACCATCCATTACTTTTCCACTGATGTCATGGAAAGATAAAATACTTTTGTTGAAGACAGGAGATGAAGTTGATCTTGAATAGGACATAGATTATTTTTTAAAGATACATGAGATTGGCCTCTCCAGAATGAAGGAAGAAAGAACAACTTAAGAAAAACTTGACTTTCTAAATATGTGGAACATCTCAGAATCTCTGAGACATTACAGAAGCCGAGCATAGGTGGATAAACACAGCTACCTCAGTCGAGGTAGCTTAAAAATAACGAGGGCCATTTTGAAATTCCATTTGTATTAACAGCAGTCCTTGAAAACAGTGCTGAGGAACAGCCCTCTTTTAGGATTAGCAGGAAGAGTTGAAAGCCAGATGTGTGGTTTTTCTTAATATGTATTTTATTTAGGATGCGTCATGCTCAGCAAAGCTGGAGGAAAAGGCAACATTTGGGTAGTTAACCTTATTTCTAGACATTTCCTCCATCGTGATCCAGCATAGTTAAAAGATTTTCATAAATAACATCCTTATTAATTTTGTCTTGAACCAGGGCTAGCTTGAGGATGCAGGAAAGACTAAGAACTTACATGTTCGAGAGTTCTTAAGGTTAGTGGACACTCCCTTGCAAGTCAAACAATATTATAATTGCCTCGAATGTATAATTTTTCAGTTAACCTCCTCCCCCGCAAGACTTTTTATATTCCCTTTCCAGATAGGACTGAAGCACTCGGAGAGGGCAATACACCAGACAACCCAACTTTTTTGTCTTAAAGATAGAATTCAAATTTAGTCTAACTCCAAGGGCTTTGAGTCTTTACTTCCAAACTGGACCAAAGGGAATTTAAAGCAGAACCACAACTTGGTAGCTGTTCCCTTTTAACTTGGTAGGTGGGGGGGCAGTAGGGAGGATCCAGGAGGACAGACTGGGATGATGAAGGCTGGGCTCTCCACCCTTTGCACTTACCTAGGTTGTTAATAACTGTGAGAGGGAGCGGATCCTTTCAATTACAGCAAGAATGAGTAACCCAGCAGTGGGCTGGTGCCTGTGGTCCTGTCCAGGAAGACAGAGGCAGGCCCAGGCGACTTGCATTTGGAGAGACAGGATGTTTTTTTCCTGTAATAATCGTTTTTAAAGCAGTGTCTGAGAGTCTGCTTCACACTTCCCAGTGAACATTTACCCTTTTAAATCTTTTAGCTGTGGGTATCTTTGTCTTGTTTTTCATATGGTCTCTTGTATTATTTTGTTGTGATGATCAAAGTTATGTTTAGTAAGGGTTTGTTGTACAGTGTGAACAACAGGGTAAGAAGTTTGAAGGAAAGTAGATTTGGGGTTGGGGGCCAGTGAGTTGAACACACCTAGCAGAAATCTGTTCGCTCAAACTAAACTCAAAGCCCCTGCCTTGGTTGAAAGCAGCATTATAAGGACTCAAGGCTCTCTGGTTTACCGGGAGCTTTGAGACTAGTACATTTGAAGGTTAACTACTTTATTTCCTGGTCTTTGCTGTTAAATTTTGGGGGGGGATTATTGTCTGATTTTTCTGAATTAAATATACTTCAAAGGACCTTTAGGGTTAATCGGATTATTTACCAGAGTTTTCTGTATGTAAGTCCACATACTTGGCTGGGTCACCCACTTCAGAATGTGCTAAAAACACTTGGGTGGAGGTGAGTTTGATAATGATTACCCTATTTTGCTCCATCCGTGGCTATAAAAGGAATCTTATTGCTGTGACATACAGAAGAGTTTATTTTGACCATGTGATGTCCAGAAGGTACTGAAATTGCATTGCCATAAGTGCCAACAGCATTTAGGAAGGAGGGGAAAGAAGCAAAGACTTCGACCGTTGACAATGGTAGGTTTAATAGGCTGGAAAGCAAAAACGTGTTTAAGTTTATGGAAAATACAAGTGCATTCTTATGAGAGTTTGTCCCTTAGAATAAAACAAAACAGACTCCTATATTGGGCTTCCTACAATGCCTTGCTATAATAATGTTAAGAATTTGAATAATTATATCAGCAGGAAGCAGCACAATGTTAATTTGTCTTTTTTTTTAAGCATATGAACAATAATACTGATGTCACAGAGCCCTGTGTTAGATTATTTTCTCTGGGGGGGGTGAATGTGAATGGGTGGTTGGGGGGCTAGGGATAGACCCCGGCCCTCGCATAAGTGAACTCTACCTTCCTCAGCTTACTTCCTCAGCTCTGAAAGGCCCTCTGTTCTAGAATGTCAGCACATTTAGTCAGACCATTGTGGTGTGAAGACAAATCCAGGGCCTAGGCTGGATTCTGAGCACCCAGCCATCTTAGCCAGGCCCCTTTGATGACTGACTCACTCGTATCGTTGTAGTCCAGCAACAGCTGCCTTCTGAAGAATCTGTTAAGTGAAATCTAGCCCACCCTCCACACAGTTCTCCATTTAAACTCATTTAGCAGTCCATGCGTTTATACTTATGCAACCACTCCTATAGTCAGTTTTTACCGCTCTCAAAGGAAACCCTGGACATACTGGTAACCATTTCTTATTTTCTCCAAGTTCCAGACCCCTAATAACCACTCAGTTAACCTGTTTTTTCCTTCTGGATTTGTCCATGCTAGACATTTCATAGAAATGGAGCCATTTTATGATTGGCAGGATGCTTTGAAGATTCACCTTGTTACATCAGGTATCTTGTATCGTTATTCCTTTGGACTGCTGAATATTACTCCACTATGTAGGCATATCACATTTCAAATTGGGGAACATTTGAGTTATTTCTACTTTTTATTCTTCCAAACTTTGTTGTTTATTAGGCTCACCACCAGTATGTCAACTATCGGTACCCAGGCTGTATTCTATACTCAGTCAAAATCTCTAGGGATGGCTTTAGGCATTAGTGCTATGTGTTAAGGCATCCCACTGGGTTCCAAAGAGGGTTGACACCTAGTACCTTAGGGATCAATGCCTGGTGCACTTTGGAGATATCCTGTCTGCAGTAAATGTTTTTTTTTTTTTTAAAGATTTATTTATTTATTCTATGTGTGTACATATAGCTGTCTTCAGACACTCCAGAATAGGCCGTCAGATCTCATTACAGATGGTTGTGAGCCACCATGTGGTTGCTGGGATTTGAACTCAAGACCTTTGGAGAGCAATCAGTGCTCTTAACCGCTGAGCCATCTCTCCAGCCCCAGTAAATGTTTAATACCTAATGAAGATTCAGTTGAAGACCCTGTTATCAACAGGCTTTCCCTCAAAGAACCAGTAGAACTTTTCCATGACTTTTTCAGGAGTGTGGATAACTTGAGATGAGATTATTTAGAAATGACATATTAAAAAGGCTGTGAGGTGGGGGCTAGAAAGATGGCTAAGGTGTTTAAGAGTGCTTGCTGCTCTTGAAGATCAGAGTTCAAGTCCTAGCACCTATGTCAGGTGGCTTACGACTGCCTATCACCCCAGCACCAGAGGACCTGAGGTCTCTGACCTCCCCTGGCACCTGTGTGTACTAGCTGTATACCCACACTTAACATTTTAAAAGGCAGTGAGCCGGGTGTGTGGTGGATTGCTCCTGGGGAGGATTGCAGGCAGTTGGAGGATGGCCTGGCCTGTGGCATAGAACCCCATCTCCAAACAGACAGGAGGAATGGACTCTCCTGCTGCGTGCGGTGGGTGGTGAATGTGGATTCCTGCACATTCTTCATTCCTGTGCTTTGTTTCTTTTCTCCAAAGAAAACCCTGGCATCTCCAACTCCACTTTTTAGTTGTGCCTGTTAGAGGCAACTTTATAGTTCTGACCACAGTAATCAGTACTGATGTTGCCCAGAATAATTTTCTGATTTACACATTTGGAATGGGAGGCTGACTTGTTGATGGGTACACTGCTTGTGGGCGCTACTGAGTGTGACCTCTGCAGCTGACCTCTGCCATTGCCTGGCACACTTCTGCCTTCCCTGCTCAGGGCTGCCAGGCAGAGCTGGTTGGCACTACCCTAGGCATTCCCATCGCCGCTTAGTGGGCTATAATTTAGTCACCTGTCTGGAAGTTAGTAAAAGTTTGTCTCCTGTTGCTTTTATAATATTGAAGAATAGTATCTTATTTTTGTTCTTAAAAGACTTGAGATTTGTTGTGGGTTAATACCTGCCATATTTGTTTCAAGGAAGGCCATGAATGTTAGGACCGTGTGATTGCGTGACTAAGCGACTGGCACACTGAAAAGGGGGAGTTGGAATTTTCCTGTGTGTCAGATCTGACAGTCTTTCTGCTCTGCTGTAGAAGGAATTTGTAGCATTGCACGTGGAAGCAGCAGCTAACCTCTGTCCAGCCCAAGGCCTTAGGTTGGAGGGGAAGTGATTGTGGTTAGTGGTTCCTGTGAGCAGAGGCATGCAGGGCTGACTGACTCCCTGATGGAATCACTCTGCTGTTGTGGTTCTTGGGAGTGACCAGGTTTGTTTTGTAGAACTGGATGGACCCAGGGATTTGGGGGGCGGGGGGAGGTTGTTATTGTTGTTTGGTTGTTTTGGTTTTTTTTTTTTTTCTAGAGACAGGATCTCTTACTAGCCCACATTGTTCTTAAACTTATTAAAATCCAGGTCCTACTTTAGCTTCTCTAGTGCTGGGTTTACAGGTGTGAGCTCACCATGCCTAGCAAGGCACAGAATCTTGATTCTGTGAATAGAGTGTTGAAGAATCATGAACTTTTGTTGTTGTTAAACCATTTTAATCTTGGTGATGAAAATCAGGACATTCACCATTTTTATCTGTAGTAGAAAAAACTGCCAAGTTTTGAGGTTTTATTTTTGCTGGTGGCAGTTCTCGATGAAACAGTGAAATACACATTGAAAGCCACCCTCAAAAGTCTGTTTGACTTCGTGCTGCTGCGTGGGGGGAGCCTGCACCAACTCATGTTGTTCCTACTTGTTCCCAGGCTGAGAGTGGGCCTGCTCTAGGGACAGTCCCTAGAAAATCTCTACCTGGCCTGAAGCAGTTGCTTCTGACTAATCCAGGGTCCAGTCCCTGCTATGTAGTGGGGCAGGCGTGGCTAGGCACTTTAACTGTGTCTCATTGACCTTGACAAGTACAGTCCTCTGTCTCCAGAGATGTGGGTCAAAATGGCTCCTCTAGGAACAGACCTGGTTTTCTCCTGTCCTGGCGCTGCAGAAAGTCCAAAGTTCAATAAGTCTGTGTCTTGTGTGCTTCAGTTGTTCAAAGTTCCTTCGATAAGGCTGTGACTGTAAAGTGTTGGGTACGTTGCTGCAAAAGAAAATAACAGAAAGAAGAGACAATCTTGTATTTCTGTTACACCTCACCCTTCTACCTCTGAAGGTAGGCAATCTCTGGTGTCCCAGTGTGTCAGGGACTGTTGTTTTAGAACCTGTGGGTGCTGAGCCCCTCAGGTGCTCAAATCTTCCTTGTAAAATACGCATAGCTTTTACTCTGTAAGTCATCCTTAATTCCCCAATACTACCTGATGCAATGTAAATGCTTCATAAAGAGTTATATTGTTGAGGGTAATAAAGCATACATAGTGAGAGACAACTTAAAGAATTCTTTCAGTAGAGTAGAGGGTTGCTTGAACTGACAATGTGAAACTATTGGATTTGGAGGGCCAACAACCCAGTGGCACTGGCAGTTTCTAGGACAGCAAATGGAACTCAAGTTGTTGAAGTTCTGCTAGTGGCAGACCCTAGACATGTTCTGCTTCTTGTAAACCTGACATCTTGAGTTCAATATCTCGAACCCATGTAAAGGTAGAGGGAGAGAACTAACTCCACAAAGCTGTCCTTAACCTCCACGTATACACACCATATAACAGTACTAAGTCTGTGGAGATCCCATTATAGTTGACAAAAGCTATTGGGAGGATCACAGTTTGCATGTAACAGAACAGGGAACCAAATTTCCCTGATCCCTGCTCTGCCTCCTCCTCTAAAAGTGAAAGGGTCTTCTTTTGTTAGCTGTTGGAGAATGAAGAACTCTTTACAGAGTGCTTGAGAGTTCCTGCCAAAGGGGAGCTGTGTGCGCCTGCGGCCTGGCTTCTCCATGGAGAGCAGGCCTGTGGTACCAGAAGGCCCCACCCCTTGCTTCCCATACAAGTCTCCTGGCTGCAGAACCTTGAGAGATAATTACTGTCTTGTTTGTAGGGAAACAAACTTAGTGACCTGCTTGTACCTTTATTCTCAAGGAATGGAGGCAAAGGGAGAGAGCTCATAGACAGGTCTAGAGACCCCACACATTTTCTTGACTTTAGAGTAACTTGCCCAAATCCTTCCCCACCAAGGACAGTGTTGCCTCGTATGTTGGAACACTGATACAGGAGTCTGTTGCTGTAAGGAGTTGGCCCTAAAAAGATGACTTCATATTATTCTTGTCTAGTGTATTTGAAGGCAGAGTTTAAAACCGTGCCGTATTTGTTTCTCCTCATGTTCTTTTCACCTGCAGAAGTCTGAATAATGAGGTTAGAGTGTGGAAAGCTGTGAGTGGCTGGCTAGGTTGTGATGCCTAGGGAATAGCTTAGTGCTTTAGAGAAGGCTAGCCTGTGGGTGCAAATTCATCTTTTCTGACCATTGTGAGGGAAACAGCTCATGTCAAAGAAAATACACCTAGTCAGCAATTAGATTGATGGATTAATTAGTTTTTACTGCCTCCCTGGATTGTAAATGTCTGACTTTGCTTTTTAAACAGACTAGCCATGGTGGCGGAGTTAGCCTTGAACACCTGTGAAGTCCAGGACAGCCTCGAGTCGTTTGGCCTCCTCCTGAATGCAGAGGTTCCAGGTCTGCACCAGGCGGCCAGCATCCAGATTACAGAATTCTTTTTGTGAAGATTTCAAGATATAGCCATATTTGTTCTCCTTTAAAAACCAGAGTTGGCCAGGTGGTGATGGCACCCACCTGTAATCCCAGCACTCTGCGAGGCAGAGGCAGGTGAATTTCTGAGTTCGAGGCCAGCCAGGTCTACAGAGTGAGTTCCAGGACAGCCAGGGCTATACAGAGAAACCCTGTCTTGAAAAAACCAAATCCAAAAAAACAAACAAACAAAAAAAACCAAAGCACTTGCCTAGTGTGCACAAGGCCCAGGGTTCAATGTCAGTAACATCCCCTACTCCTCCTAAAAGATGTTTTTATCTTGAGAAGAGTGTGTGCTAATATCTGTAAGATACAGTGCTTTTTGTGTTCATAATGTCCAAGTATTGATACAGGAATAGATCTAAATAATTTTTCTATGGCTGGTATTTGATCATAAATCATATGGAAAAATGTGCCTTTGTTGCTTTGGTACTTTGAGGTATAACCTCAGATACCTATGATTTACAATGAAAATATTGAATCCTGAGACTAAATAATGTGTACATACTCATTTCACAAATATTTATGAGGTCTACATCCGGACTTGCATGGCATGAAGATTGCGTTAATCTTGGAGATAGTACAGCAGTTGTTCTTCAGGGCCGTGGGATTCTGAAATTGCCCTTTCTAATTACTCTAACCCTTTGACTCTTGGTACTTCTGAATTACAGGGTGTGTTTTATATGGTGGTTAGTGTGATTTCATTAATGCAGCCTGTTCTTCCAGGTTGTAGATTCTTAAAATGCTTTGCTTTTGTTTAATAGTTGCTCAGGAAACTTGGAAAGGGATTCTCTTACCTACCCTTAGTAGCTTGAGTGACTGACCATTATAGCACTGTCCATTCTGCCTGGGGTACTTAGGATGTCAAGAAAGAGGGTAGCATTTTCGCTAGGCTTTTGAACTAGCCTAGAGATTTCATTTGTTTTCAGCTTCGAGGCCCTTTAGGGTTAACTGTGGGGTGAGATAGAGGGCTCCATTCTCCTGTGCACCTGCACTACACTGCACCTGCATCACAGAGTGCCTGGAAGTTTTGAAAGGTTTTAGAAAGGGCAGAGTATCTGGATTGGCTGTGGACATGCAAATTCTGTGGCAAGTCAGAAGATGGGCAGGTTAGAGGCTGCAGGGGAGAGTGAGAGGCCCCTGTTGTACAGTACATGTGAACATTCTCACGACTTGGTTCATTTGCCACCAGCCCATGTACTAAGGATCTATAATTGTAGCTAAGTTGTACTTTTTCAGCACATGGGAGGTGGAGACAGGAAGACCAAGAAGTCAAGGCTAGCCTGAGTTACGCAGCATGTTTGAGTCTAGCTTGAGCTATATAAGACCTTGATTCCTACCCCCTCAGACTTACACACATACACACACACACACACACCACCACCACCACCACCACCACCAACAACAACAACAACCTTTTTAAAGGGAGTAGATTTCCTTCGTAGGTTACAGCACAAAACCAGCTGTGCTTAGCCTCCCAGGGCCTGTGTTTGCATGTTCTGGTAGGAACTCCTCTGCCAGTATGCTTAGTTCCATTGACGAAGGTCAGGGGAACCCAGTCAGACTTGGTCTTTTGCTTTCAGAATACGTTCTTTTCTTCCCTGAAATGGCATGGAAGGAGTGCCACTGAGGTTAGTGTTTTGTCTGTAGCAATCCCTCCCTTGGCTTCCAGACATACTAATTATTAGTATTCACCAAAGGAAAAATGAAAACAGAAAATATCCCGCCCTCAGCTGTAGTGTCTTGTGCTCTCCCCAGCACAGGGCATGGTGCTGTGTGCTTTAACAAAGTACTTTTGTTGGGCACAATTCTATTGCACCCTGTGATGGAAGGAGCTTCCTTTTACTAAAGAACTGAGGCTTAGCGAGAGACCTTATAGATAGACTGTTAAAGTGGGGTTTACTGGGTTTTTATTGTACATTTGGTCTGTGATGTATCAGTAAACACACAGATATTCAACAAGTGGTACCTCCAGTTGTCATGCTGCAGAGAATTTGGATATATAGCAATGTGAGGTTGCCATTGGACACTTGAAAACAGAATTCCTTGTTCATTTGTAGCCTCATCAGAACTCAGACTTGCTGCTCTGTTGTGTTCTTTGCCATAAACGTCCTGTTTTTGTGGGGTCTTTCTTAAACACTCCCAATGTTATTATATGCTGCCTGCCTGGAAACTGAAGTCTCCTGGCCAGGCCTTCTGTGAATCTCAGCCCAACAAAGGCCACATACACTGCTTAGGTTCTCCTGGGGACCCTCCCAACCTGTTGCTGGATCCCTTGTCATTAAGTGGGTTGATAAACCATTGAGTAGAATGACTTCCAGGCCTGTCTCTTCACTTGCACAAGAATTTCTTATTCAGCGACTCAGGCCTAGGAACCTAGGGTCCTGTCAGTACAACTGGATAGAGAAGTTTGGCGAGTGTCTTGAGTTTGGAGGAAGGCTAAATCCAAATGCAAACCGAACCAGCCTATCTCCTTGTCCTTTCCTCACCCCACCCCACCCCTTCTTTCAAGGTTTTAAAGAATTGTTTTATAATATCTCTTCCAAAATAACTTTGGCTTTTAAAGTTAGCTGAGCAGTGAAGAAAGGGAAGACCTCCTGGGACCCTGGAAGAGCGCTGTCACAGCTGAAAGGCATTTGCGTTTGCCACTGTTTGTTGCTGTGCAGGTGCTGGATACATAAGTTATGGCCTCACCTTCTATTTTTCATGCAGTGGCTAAACCCAGAAAAAGTAGCTGCTTTCACAGTCGCTGACATTTGCTACAGGAGATAGATTTATTAATAGTGTTGCTGCCACACCCCAGCTTGCTCCTTTATATTTTAAAGACGTACTTACACACTTTCTTTATGTGAAAGATCATTCTGAGTACTGGTGTTATCTTGGCTTTCTGTTGAATTCAAATCCATTGTGAGGGTAGCGAGTGGGCATCATCACCCACCCGGTTCACAGCAAAGTTGCTGAAGCCTTCCAAGCTGTGGTGTGCTGTCCATTGTTCACACAGCTTCCCCAGAGGGGGAGGCTGAGGAGTCTGTGTCCTAGAGTGGGTGAGAACTCAAGCTCTGCAAGGTCACCGTGCCTGCTGTGGCTCTCGCTGTCACAACGTGCTGGGTGTTTGCTGGCAAAAGTACTAACGCTCTTCGTGCTTCCGCTTCCTTACTCCAGAATGATGACGACTTACTGCCCACTTGGGGGATTGCTGTGCATCCAGATGAGGCGGTACAAGTTTTGGAAGAAGTTTTTTGAGCACGTAGAAAGTATGTGATCAGTGGTGGCTGTTGTTGCAGTGTAATGTCTACTTTATCTGGACTTAGACTATCCGCATTGTAACCTTCCGTTCTCAGAACTCAGTGTGACCAGTGTCTCACATAAGTATATAGTGGGTTTTTAATGTACTGTGTGTGTGTTTATTTTGCCTGTATGTATTTCTATGTACCACATGTGTGCCTGATGCCTTCAGAGTCCAGAACAGATCTGATTACAGATAGTTGTGAGTTGCCATATAGCTTCTGTGAACAGAACCCAACTGCTCTATAAGAGCAGTGAGTGCTTTTTTTTTTTTTAAAAATTATTTATTATTATGTGTAAGTACACTATAGCTATCTTCAGACACACCAGACGAGGGCATCATATCTCATTATAGATGGTTGTGAGCCACCATGTGGTTGCTGGGAATTGAACTCAGGACCTTTGGAAGAGCAGTCAGTGCTCTTAACCACTGGTTTAGCCATCCCTCCAGTCCCTAATAATCCTTTTTAATAGACTCAAATTGCTATGTAGCATTCATCAACAATAGTGAGTTCCATGATGCATTTTCAGATACATACATATGAAAGTATTTGAAATATGATTTCCAGGCTCAGGGTTAATTTATATCTGTATTGGGAACACAGAACCCCTTATTTCTGTCCTTCACATGATGTGTTTAGTAGCCATGGTAATCATCTCATTTGTAAATTATGCTATTACAGAATAATATAAAAACTATTGAGTTTAGTCATTAAGAGCCCAATTTGTGATTCAGATTCGCACCATCCCTTTGGGGAAATTGCTAATCGATACCTAGAGTAGTTTTAGAAGGACTGATGTCCACAGTCGCTAGCCACACAGAAGCATCTGCTTAGAGGACTCCTGAGGAGGGCATGGGCCCATGATGGAGGCCACTGCAGGGCTGTGCTGCCCACAGCGGCAGCCACTAGCCACCTTGCAGTCCTGTAATGTGATGAGTGAAATCAAGAGACTGGAGCTTTAGTTTTAATGAACTTGACATCTACGAAGAGCAGAAACTACTTTGCTGTTTAATATGCCTTAGGCAGTCCTCCGTAGCCCAGGAGTTGGGGCTTGGGGTTCCTAGTAGGAACCCAAGTGTCCTTTGTAGGACAACATTGCATGCTGTCTTGTTGGGTAAGATCCCAGCACTTGGGAGGCAGAGGCAGGTGGATTTCTGAGTTCAAGGACAGCCAGGGCTATACAGAGAAACCCTGTCTCGAAAAAACCAAATCCAAAAAACCAAAAAAGAAAAAATTATTGTCATGTGCTTCAGTGTACTTGTCACCTTTAATATCATAGCAATTCCTATTAACATGTTAAAATACTATTGGACCAAATTGGATTAAATGCACTGTTCAAATTAAATTCACTGTGTTGTTTTTGTTACTGAGTCTGAGCTGCAAACAATATTATTACTTATGTTGTTCACATTATGTTTTTTATAACGTTCCTTTAGAGCATTCTGTAATCTAAAATTAGTGTGTATTTTTACATTAAAATGAATTTTCAGTGTAGTTTGGACATCATAAAGTCAGAAATACTTAGAGGTTTTAGAAATCTTCCAATCCAATCCCACCCTCTTTCAGGTGCAGAAAGCAAGGTTAAAGGTTTCTGTAAATTCATGGTGCCCAGTGCCAGGTAGGGCCTGGAATCTGGTCATCTCTACAGTGACTTGGCAACACAGGAGGCCAGAGCTTCATCTTCTTCCTGTTACAAACAGAAAATTAGTCCTTAGAAAAAACACCATTGCGGGTGGAAAGGAATGTGGCTGCTGTCCCCCCTGCCAGTGGAAAGAGTGTGTTCAGTAGGTGTTCACTGTGTGTGTCATTCCTGGGCAACGTAATAACACTTTGACAACAGTAATGTTCATATTCCCATACCTTGTGTGGTCATTCATGTTGGAAGACTCCATACTGATTTTCCTACTTGAACTTCAGTCTTTTCCTTGCAAAGCTAGAGATGTTTTGTTTTGGGGTTTTTGTTTGTTTGTTTTGGTTTTTGGTTTTTTTGAGACAGGGTTTCTCTGTATAGCCCTGGCTGTCCTGAAGCTCACTCTGTAGACTAGGCAGGCCTCGAACTCAGAAATCTGCCTGCCTCTGCCTCCCAGAGTGCTGGGATTACAGGCATCTGCCACCACCACCCAGCTGTTTTGGTTTTTTGAGACAGGGTTTCTCTTAAGTAGACTTGGCTGTCCTGGAATATGCTCTGTAGACCAGGCTGGCTTCAAATTCAGAGATCCACCTGTCTTTGCCTACTGCATGCTAGAATTAAAGGTTTTGAACAGGGGATGCTCAACTCAAAGACACAGATTTAAAAACAAACAACAAACACACTTTAAAAGCAGACCCAAAGCTTGTGTCCTTAAGGAAAAAGAAAGAATTTGACTGAGATAAAAGTTTAGGCCTTTTTGTGTTGTTCTGATTTTCCAGGCCCAACTTGATATCCATGAAGAAGCCCTCAGGCATGGAGGTAGGCAACTCGAGCTGCAGACAGTCTGCGTGTCTATGTCTTCTTTCTCATGTAACCTTAACACAGAGGCATAGGAGTTACATGACATGGAGATGCAAGTGAATGTTTTGTGACCTTTAGACACTTGAATGTCAGAGCCACTGCCCAAAAACTATCTCTCTCAAGGACGACAAGACTATTGCCCAGCTCCCCAGTCTTGGGAAGTTGAGGTATGAACAGTCAGCTTTGTGTTGCTTTTGGTGGGTGTGTGGCCTGCATTGTCCAATTCGGGCCTTTTTGAGTCCACACTAGATTCAGGCTTTTTGTTTTTGGTAGGTTACCCTAGAGGCCAGGCCCTAGAAAGGCTGTGGCAGGGGCTGAGGGCTGGGAAGTGCTTCTGTATTAAGCATGCTATTCAGAACTGCTGGTGGGGAAGGCATGTCTCTGTGGAAGGGTGCAGGGTCGGTCTCTGGAGGCCCTGTTTGGTCAAATGTCAGCTGGGTTTTTGATAACAGGATTTCACAGGCTGTTAATTTAGCTTCACACATAAGTTCACATAGCAGGGTTTTGTTATTTGTTTTTTTGTTTGGTTGGGTTTTTTTTTGTTGTTGTTTTTTTGCTTTTGCTTTTGACCTACTTTGATTGGACTGAGTCTTGCTCTGTAGCTCAGGCTGGCTTCCAATTTACCAGCAATACTTCTTTCTGCTCCTACATTCTGAGCGCAAGATGATGAGGTGTGTGCTAGTAACCTGGCACCAGTATTATCAGTGTCAGTGTTCAGAGAAGTCCATAAAAGTTGGTGATTTTTCTTAGTAGAAGAAACTGTAATGGAGGGGCTGGAGAAATGACCTAGAACTCACTCTGTAGACCAGGCTGGCCTCGAACTCAGAAATCTGCCTGTCTCTGCCTCCCAAGTGCTGGGATTAAAGGCATGAGCCACCACTGCCCAGCATCCCTAGACTTTCAAGAGCTAGTGGATGGCTGGGCGGTGGCGAACACCTATAATCCAAGCACTTGGGAGGCAGAGGCAGGCGGATTTCTGAGTTCGAGGCCAGCTAGGTCTACAGAGTGAGTTCCAGGACAGCCAGGGCTACACAGAGAAACACTGTCTCGGGAGGGAAAAAAAAGAGCTAGTGGATGGGTCAGCCTGGCAGGACTTGTCTCGTTTCTTCTGTGTCCTCTCAGCAGTCTGAGACTTGCTTGTGCTTGCTGTGCTGGAGTGTTGCTGCTGATAAGACTTTACCCACCTACTCTAACCTTTGGACACTACATCCTCTGGATTTTATCCCTGTGGATGTGCAGGCCCCTGAACAGGAGCCTGGCTAGAGCATTGGTGGGCATAGACTCAAGGTCAGACTGGAGAGATGGCTCAGCAGTTAAGGGTGCTGCTGTTCTTTCAGAGGTTCTGAGCTCAGTTCCCAGCAATCACATGGTGGTTCACAACCATCTGTAATGGGATCTGATGCCCTCTCCTGGCATGCACCATATATGCACACAGAACACTCATACATAAATAAATTTAAAACAACAACAAAAAAAACCCAAACCTGGGTCTTCTGGAAAAACAGTGGGTACTCTTAACTGCTGAGCTAACTCTCCAGTCTCCATAAACCATGAATCTGGGGGGCTGGAGAGATGGCTCAGTGATGAAGAGTGATTGTTGCACAGTGGGCCTGAGCTTGGAATCCAGCACTCATAACAAACTGGCAAGGTCTCATGCATGCCTGTAACCCCAGGGTCTTGGGAGAGGATTATCAGAGCTCTCTGGCTGCTATCCTGGCCAAAAACTATGAACTCCAGATTCAAGGAGGGACCCTGACTAAAAGTGCTAAGACCAGGTGATGAGGACACTTTCCTCTGGCCTCTGCTTCCGTGTGTTGGCATATGCACCTACACACAAAACCATGAAAAAGCTTTTTAAAAACATAAAAGCACATCAGGTGTGGTGGCTCGCACCACGTTCTTACTCTGATTCGTGCTGACCTTGAACTCCGAACTGTCTTTACTCCAGCCACCTGAGTACTGTGATTATAGCTGTGTGCCACCATGCCTGATACCTGTTGCGTCACTGAGTCAGTCCTTGGGAGGCCAGACTTAACCCTTGTTTATGTTCAGGGTGTTGATGGTTGTGTCTGTGGTATGTGGTGGCAGCTACTGCTTCTGCTGTGTCTCTGCGGACTCAGTGGCTCTTCTATGCTGCCCATGTCTCCTGACAGTCAGAGACTGCCTGTTTGTCCTGGCATCCCTGGCACCTTGCACTGTTTCTGTGTCTTGTGTGAATGTATTATTCAATGGTTCATAAACTAATGATCCACTTGGATTAGACTGTACACTAATGTTGTTCTTGACTACCATTTTTGGAGCTACCACTTTTTGACAAGAGTTTTAGGCATTAGTGCATATTAGTTTAAGAAATATTGCTTGCTCTCGCTGTCCTCAGCACGTGCAGGAAAATTGGACACAGATGTTAGCATGCCCTTGTACAGTGACAATGTGAAAATTTGTGAGGATTTCCTTATATTTCACAGAATATGCCCCCCCCCCAACATACTTGCTGGGTGGTGTCACACACCTTTAATCTGGCACTCTGGAGGCACTGTCAGGTGGATCTCCCAAGTTCAAGGACAGCTAGGGTTATACCAAAAAACCTTGTCTCAGGTAGAAAAAAATCATACTAAAAAAGTTCACAATTTGAAAAAGTTAGTAGACCCTTTAGAAAGTACCCTAAAACTGCCTGTGATTCATTTAAAAAGTTTTGTTTTTTTTTTCCAACTTTTTTTTAAGATTATTTATTATGTGTAAGCACACTGTAGCTGTCTTCAGACACCTCTGAAGAGGGCATTGGATCTCATTAAGGATGGTTGTGAGCCACCATGTAGTTTCTGGGATTTGAACTCAGGACCTTCTGAAGAGCAGTCAATGCTCTTAACCGCTGAGCCATCTCTCCAGCCCCTTAAAAAGTTTTGTTAAGTGTTCTCTATGGCCTAAATATAATTCAGTACATTAAGTTCATATATAAAACTCCTCAGCACCACTGATACCGACGTAGCCGTGTTTCAAGATCCAGGGTCTTTGTCTGACTGCAACAGTTCCTACCTATCCCTCAGACCTAGGTGGACTGTCTTGATTGTTGCTATTTTTCGTTTGTTGTTAATTGGTTAGATCTAAAAATCACCTTGAATATTAAACTAAATAATTTAGTTTGGGAACCCTAAAAATGGATAAAGGAGCTCAAAGCCTTGAGAAGCATCAGTGCTTTCTGTGAAGAGCCTCAGTGATCTGAGGCCTCCCTCCTTGAACTGACCTCATCAGAGAGGTCAAGGGTGGAGACTGCAAGGCACTGGGTTGCCTGCCTAGTCTCCTGGTTTGTGTCCACTCAGGTGAAGTAGATTAGGAAGATGAAAGCAGTGTTCCTGAAGGTTCTTTGGGCAATGATGTAATGGTGTCTGCATGTTGTTTTGACAGTGACTGAAAAGTGGTCAAGTGCTTCTCTCGCTCACTCAGAATGGAGAGAATTAGACAACTATATCCTAAAAATTACTAGTCTCTGAACGGAGTAGGGGCCACCCTTCTGTAACCTCTATAAACCCTAGCCCTGTCCTGCACTAGCACAGCCATATTGTAACTCTTGAAAGTCAAGTGTGAAACTTCTTGTGGTGAAGTCAGAGCTTGGTGGTTTCTCCACCAGATAGGTGGGGTTACCTAGTTTTAGAAAGGGAATGACCACATAACAGCTCTGCCTCTGGAGAAAGTCGGGGCTCTGACTGCCTTCACTTTCCGGCCTTGCGGTGTCTTGCATCATGTGTTGCAGGTTATGAACTGCGTAGAGGGCGAGAGTTCCAGTAAGCCAGCTGGATCATATTTCTTAGATTGAGTGAGTCATTGCTAGGAACCTTGCATGAGAACAGGAAGCAGCCCATGAAGGTTTCTGTGCATGGTAACTGGTAGCCTGCTGCCGGGCTGAGGAAGCAGGCACTTGCTAGCCTGACCACAGTGGAGGATGTCTCCACGGCCTCGGGAACGGTACGCTTGTGATTGAGGCTTTCACCTTGGGAGTGATTTGTATTTGGTATGAATTCAGGAATTTTTTTTGTGCTGAAAAATCTCTAGTTGTTGACTATTGAGGAAGGATTTCTGAAGGAGAAAAACTTCAGGTTGGTTAGTGTTGAGTGTTAAGAAAGCATCTGCCGAGTCTATACACGTTGTTTAACCAGGTCTTTCTGATATTGCTGAGGTGACAGACATGAGCAATACTATCTTTACCTGATTAGATGGCTGTAAGGCCCTCTGCGACCCCACACTAGTCTGTATTTTAATTATTGTACATATTTTAATCACCTATTTCATATTAGTAACAGGAAGAATTAGAAAATTAAGCCATGAAAACCAAAAGAGCCTAGTGTGGGGCTAACTACAGTGGACTGTGTGTCATCTTCTGCCTCTGGAATCTTTGTTGAAAAGACAATAGTCTACCCCCCGTAATGCATTGTGGGACAGGAACCTTAGAGAAGTAAATGGGCAAATATTTAGAAATACAACAGTCATAAGTAAGATAGATTTAAAAAACATATCTGCGTGGAGTCATTTATTACTACAAGTAATACTACAAGTATTAATAAATAAATATTTATTAGGCAGTATGACCACAGAGTAGGACCCTGTAAATAAAAGTTAATGGCACAGCTGTTCACTTGGTTGTTAAGATTTGGGCATTCCCTCATTGCACTTACAAAACCTGATGGCTCTCCCCCAGGTAACTTCCAGATTGTAGAACAGGAGTGATGTTTTCTATCTGGTTTTATTAAAAAATGTTTGTGAGCTGGGCGTGGTGGCACACGCCTGTAATCCCAGCACTTGGGAGGCAGAGGCAGGTGGATTTCTGAGTTTGAGGCCAACCTGGTCTACAGAGTGAGTTCCAGGACAGCCAGGACTACACAGAGAAACCCTGTCTCGAAAAACAAAAACAAAACAACAACAAAAAAAAGTTTGTTCATTGTCTATGGGGAGGGGAGCTAAACTAGGTTTACCTTCTAGGTGAATAATATATATCCAGTTGTATGTCATAGTGAGATATACGATGGACAGTGTAGCCAAGTGTTCCTCACTCTAGATGTTCTAGTAACTAATGTGTATATGAAAAAGAGAATGTAAAGAAACAAAGGTTAAACTAAGGTGGGTATTTCAGAGTGTGTATACATATGCCTGTATGTAACCCCAGCATTTGGGAGGTTAGGGGAGGAGGAGGAGGGGGAGGAGGGGTCAGCATGACCTCCATAGTGAGATCCTCAATTAAGACAGGTAGAACAAGCTTTACTTTGAAGTTAGAAGAAAAAACCAGTTTTTATTCTGTGCTAAATGACAAGTACAGTTTCTTATTTTTAGCGGCTTTTTGTGCTACTGTTTTTGTGGCAGTGGAAAGATGGCATAATGGGTAGAGGTGCCTGCTCCAGCTGCTGGCCTTCGTGTCTGAGACCCTCACGGTAGAGAGGGAAACGGCTCCTGCAGGCTGTCCTCTGACCTCTATTCATACTCTGGCACGTGTTGTGTCTGGTTCCCCCACCTCCTGCTGTCACCCCAATCAAAAGGAATAAAAATCTTACAATTTTAGAGTGGGGGGTAGGGGGGTGGCACACGCCTTTAATCCCAACACTTGGGAGGCAGAGAGGCAGGTGGATTTCTGAGTTCCAGGACAGCCTGGTCTACAAAAGTGAGTTCCAGGACAGCCATGGCTACACAAAGAAACTTGTCTTGAAAAAAACCAAAAACAAAACAAAAAAGATACAATTTTAATTTCAATAATATGCCAAGATCTCAGTTTCCTGAATCGCTTTAGTGTAGGATGGGAATAATTTTAAAATCTTCTGCTAAATATTTGTTCGAAGAACTAAGACTGGCTTGAAACACAATATGGCTTCAGTGTTCAAGGTCTCTGTTTATCGTTGTGCAGAGATGTTTATTTCAAAATGGCATGACTTTATTGTCAAACTGTACCAGTCGACGAGGTCTGTAATGGATCACCCAGACAGCAAATAATTATTACACATTTTGAATGTAACTTTTTGTTGGAGCAGATGGTGATAGAACATGATTTGTCCAACATTTTGCTTCTTACTGCTTCTTACATAAGCTAAGTTTGTAGCAGAACTTGGAACACACTCAGGAATCCATAAGTGGCAGGCAGCATTTGCCCCGTATGTCACAAGGCTCACCTGGCACTTACGTTACCCTTAGGCAGCTTTTTCCAGTCTAAGAAGATACCTGTTGGGATGCTGTGCTAGCTGTTCCCTGCTTTTGGTTTCTTCCCCAGACTGTTTATGTGGCCTTTCCTCCTGGGAGACCCACAGTGTTGGGGGTCAGACAGCTAGCTGCTTTTCAAAGCTTTGGCTTTGAGCAGTGCTAGTTCTCCTTAGACACTTCTCTTCCCCGCTGTCTGCTGTCATGTTCTCGCTTGTTAAGGGCTCCACCCTAGTATTTCCTCTGGGATGATGTTCCAGTTTCACAGCACAGTGGGCCGGGGATAGGTCTTTGTGGTCTAAGTCATGCGCCAGTCACAGGGTTCCTTACAGGAAATGCTGAGTGCTTTCTTCATTACAGAGAATAGCACTGTGCTGTGGGCCTCCCAGGCACTGCTGTGGGTTACAGATTTGTGTACAATATTTCTTTCCAGTGTAATGCTTTGTTTCATACAGTTTCATCCAGTATCTGAAGCTAGGTCATCGTGGCACACACTTGTAACGCTAGCTTTAGAAAGCTGGCGCAGGAGGATTGCTGTGAGCTTGAGGCCATCTTGGGCTTCACTATGAAACTTTGTCTTAAGACCAAAAAAAAAATCAAAACCAAATTTCAGACATTTTCCTTCTGAAACTTGTGTGGAAATCTAGAACAGCAAAATACATTAGGCACAAGTAGAATTCACTGTTGCTGCATTCGGATCAGAATGTCTGCATTCAGGCCTACGACCTTATCACTCTGAACACAGGCTGTTTTGATGCTAAGCAGAATCAGCCCTAGCTTGTACTCTGATGGGAAAATGTGCTGTTTAGGAATCCAAAGTATAAAAGTTGCTTAAAATCAGCTTTTTTTACTTTTTAAAACTTACGTTGAAGTCGTGTGTGTGTGTGTGTGTGTGTGTGTGTGTGTGTGTGTGTGTGTCAGATATCTAGAGCTGGAGTTGCAGGCAGTTATGAGCAAACTCACCTGGGTGCCAGGTTCTTCAGGCAGTGCATGATCTCACTGCTGAGCCCTCCCATCGGCTAGTTTTTAAAAAGCAGTTTTCTTTTTCTTTTGCACACTTTGAAGCACAAGTCTGAAAGTGCAGAGAACAAAGAACTTCCTGGGACTCTTTGAAGCCCCTGTAGGTGCCACATAGTGATCACACTGAATGTTCCCTGGTAACAATTAGATGACAGCCAGGTATGGGTGGCCTACACCTGCAATCTCAGCACTAGGGAGATGCAGGCAAGATCGAGTCAAGGCTATCTTTTTTTGGTACATGAGGCTGTGACCAGCCTGGGCTACAGGAAACCCTGTTTAAAAAAATTAAAAATGCAAGAAAGAGAGGGGAGGGGGTGGGATTCTTAAAAGTACACCAATGTGCATACGTTTGGCTATTTCTGTTGTTATGCAGTCATTAGTGATCCAAACTGAGTCAAATGGGTAGCTATAGATCTTGTTGCTTTTAGCAAATATATATTGAGTGAATGGAATTAACAATCTTCTAAGATTCTTCGATCTGGCCAGGCAGTAGTGGTGCGTGCCTGTAATCCCAGCACTCTGGGAGGGAGAGGCAGGTAAATTTCTGAGTTTGAGGCCAGCCTGGCTTACAGAGTTCCAGGACAGCCAGGGCTACACAGAGAAACCCTGTCTCGAAAAAAACGAAATCCAAAAAAACCAAAAAAAAAAAAAAAATCTTTCGATCTGTATTCTCATTCAGTTTGTATTCTTCCCCATCAGTGATGGTAATGCAGTGGATTAACCCGTGTGGACCATTTTAATCATGGTTTCTCCTTCCTTGTCTGTTTTAAACCTAGGACATGGATTTGATTGACATCCTTTGGAGGCAAGACATAGATCTTGGGGTAAGTCGAGAAGTGTTTGACTTTAGTCAGCGACAGAAGGACTATGAGCTGGAAAAACAGAAAAAACTCGAAAAGGAGAGACAAGAACAACTTCAGAAGGAACAGGAGAAGGCCTTTTTTGCTCAGTTACAACTGGATGAAGAAACGGGAGAATTCCTCCCAGTTCAGCCAGCCCAGCACATCCAGACAGACACTAGTGGATCGGCCAGCTACTCCCAGGTACACTTAGTTCTGGTGGGACCTAAGAAAACGCTACTGAGAAAGCAGACTCTCTGGACTTGAGTTCTTGGTCTGCCATTTACTATATCTTTGGTGAGGAGGATAAGTTCCCAAGCTTAGCTTCCTGATGAGTTGAGTACCTGAGTTCCTTTGAGAATTCTTTGATAATCAGGACACTGGTCACAGGGAGTACTTTATGAGTTCCTGTTGTTTGTGTGTTCTATCCTGTTGGGAGAAACATGACAGAAGCACTGTGGGTAGTCGGAGGAACAGGCATGGCTCATTGTCATGGTAGGCATGACCCAAATTGTATAAGGAACTGACTTAACTGTGTTAAGTATGATTCGCACAACTCAAGCATTGGTCCAGATCACTCAAAAATGAGGGGAGGTTATTGCCTAGCTCAGAGCCCCCAGGGTCAGTCTCCCAACACTGTTTATGAGTAACAATCTGAACTTGTTTGAATCTATACAACAAATCGATTTCTGGAATGAGATCATAGGTTATTTTATGAACAACTCTTAATGCTAGTCATAACGTAGAACATTTAATGAGTGGTGTTTCTCTGTGCCTTTCTTTCCCCTTACTCCAGGTTGCCCACATTCCCAAACAAGATGCTTTGTACTTTGAAGACTGTATGCAGCTTTTGGCAGAGACATTCCCATTTGTAGATGACCATGAGGTATAAAAATGTCTGCTTAACAACAAACTCCTTTATCTGGTATTAGTCCCTTTCATGTGTCTCCAATTAAGGGAATAAAAGAAAATTTTAGAAGGAAAAAAATTGATCAAAGAAATTGTTAAGTGGCTGGGCTGTGGTGGTGCACGCCTTTAATCTCAGCACTTGGGAGGCAGAGGCAGACGGATTTCTGAGTTCAAGGACAGCCTGGTCTACAGAGTAAGTTCTCAGACAGCCAGGGCTACACAGAGGGAAAAAAAAAGTTGTTAAGGTTGTTAAGTAAAACTGTATATCTATACAATGTTAAAAATAAGACCTGTATACAAAAACTAAACCACAAGTTCATTACTGTATAGTTAGAAACATGAATCAGGATACTTTTCCCTGGAAAATGGATATAGGTATATAAAATATTTTGACTAGTAAAGAACAGCTATTAATCAGCACTTGGATTAAAAATCTTAATCTATTGTTTGAAGCATTCTGCTAGATATTATGGGTACGGTACAAATTAAGTCCTAATGAATGTTTTTTATCTATTTTGAAGTCTACCTTTACATAACATGGGATGAAATAACCTAGTAGTGTATAATGTAGAGTCATTGGGGAGGAAGAAATGTTTCATTTTATAAAAGCAACCATTAGTAAGGAATCTGAGAGCTGTAGCCCCTGCTGCTTTCTGTTCTCCATGCCTGGGCTCTCACTGATGGAAATGTCTTGTCAATCTTAGGTTTCTTCCCCTACATTTCAGTCACTTGCCCTGGATATTCCCAGCCATGTTGAAAGCTCAGTCTTCACCACCCCTGATCAGGCTCAGTCACTTGATAGCTCTCTGGAGGCAGCCATGACTGATTTAAGCAGCATACAACAGGACATGGAACAAGTTTGGCAGGAACTGTTTTCCATTCCCGAATTACAGGTAAGAGAGCTCTATGAGCGTGCTGTTTTCTGTGGGCCCTTTTAAATTAGTCATC
This sequence comes from Apodemus sylvaticus, assembly GCF_947179515.1. NCBI lineage: Eukaryota > Metazoa > Chordata > Mammalia > Rodentia > Muridae > Apodemus > Apodemus sylvaticus. The sequence goes on along the minus strand of NC_067476.1, from coordinate 56,020,957 downwards.
CTCCTTATTCATTATTTACAAGCTACCTACTCAAAGGAAGAAATTGATGGTACATTTAAATTACTCATGAGAACTTCCCAGGCTCACTTAACACACAAACACACACAGTTTTTAGTTAATCAGACTGAATATTTCTGGATAAATTCATTCTCAGACTAAAAGCTAATTTAGAGTTCTGACAAAAATAAAATACTTACCTATTGAAAATGGGAGTTGTAGGAATTATTGAAAAGAACACCTTGGATTTGGGAGTGGGGAATTGATCTAGAATGCACCTAGCCTCTGTTCATACCATGTGACCTTCTTTTCTAGTGTCTTAATACCGAAAACAAGCAGCTGGCTGAGACTACCGCTGTCCCCAGCCCAGAAGCCACACTGACAGAAATGGACAGCAATTACCATTTTTATTCATCTATCCCCTCAATGGAAAAAGAAATGGGCAACTGTGGTCCACATTTCCTTCATGGTTTTGAGGATTCTTTCAGCAGCATCCTCTCCACTGATGATGCCAGCCAGCTGACCTCCTTAGACTCAAATCCCACCTTAAACACAGATTTCGGAGATGAATTTTATTCTACTTTCATAGCAGAGCCCAGTGACAGTGGCAGCATGCCTTCCTCTGCTGCCATCAATCAGTCACTCTCTGAACTTCTGGATGGGACTATTGAAGGCTGTGATCTGTCGCTGTGTAAAGCTTTCAACCAGAAACACACTGAAGGCACAGCAGAATTCAATGACTCTGACTCCGGCATTTCACTGAACACGAGTCCCTGCCGAGCATCCCCAGAGCACTCTGTGGAGTCTTCCATATATGGAGACCCTCCGCCTGGGTTCAGTGACTCAGAAATGGAAGAGCTAGATAGTGCCCCTGGAAGTGTCAAACAGAATGGTCCTAAAGCACAGCCAACACATTCTTCTGGGGATACAGTACAGCCTCTGTCACCAGCTCAAGGGCACAGTGCTTCTGTGCATGAGTCCCAATGTGAAAATACAACCAAAAAAGAAGTACCTGTGAGTCCTGGTCATCAAAAGGTCCCATTCACAAAAGACAAACATTCAAGCCGCTTAGAGGCTCATCTCACAAGAGATGAGCTTAGGGCAAAAGCTCTCCATATTCCATTCCCTGTCGAAAAAATCATTAACCTCCCTGTTGATGACTTCAATGAAATGATGTCCAAGGAGCAATTCAATGAAGCTCAGCTTGCATTAATCCGAGATATACGCAGGAGAGGTAAGAATAAAGTCGCCGCTCAGAACTGTAGGAAAAGGAAGCTGGAGAACATCGTGGAGCTGGAGCAAGACTTGGGCCACTTAAAAGATGAGAGAGAAAAACTACTCAGAGAAAAGGGAGAAAACGACAGAAACCTCCATCTACTGAAAAGGCAGCTTAGCACTTTGTATCTTGAAGTCTTCAGCATGTTACGTGATGAGAATGGAAAGCCTTACTCTCCCAGTGAATACTCTCTGCAGCAAACCAGAGATGGCAATGTATTCCTTGTTCCCAAAAGCAAGAAGCCAGATACAAAGAAAAACTAGGATCGGGAGGAATGGAGCCTTTTCTGAGCTAGTTTGTTTTGTACTGCTAAAACTTCCTACTGTGATGTGAAATGCAGAAACACTTTATAAGTAACTATGCAGAATTATAGCCAAAGCTAGCGTAGAAATAATATGAAACTTTACAAAGCATTAAAGTCTCAATGTTGAATCAGTTTCATTTTAACTCTCAAGTTAATTTCTTAGGCACCATTTGGGCTAGTTTCTGTGTAAGTGTAAATACTACAGAACTTATTTATACTGTTCACATTTGTTACAGTCATAGACTTATAGGACATCTGGCTAAAAGTAAACTATGGAAAAAAAACTAACCAGACCACTATACTTTTTTATATACTGTATGAACAAGAAATGACATTTTTATATTAAATTGTTTAGCTCATAAAAATTAAAAGGGGCTAGCACTAATAAAGGAATATCATGACCTAAATTGCTTTGGATTGTTTAATTTTATTCACAATATTTTCCATAGGGCAATTACCCATTTACCACATTTGGTTATTCTACATTTCCAAAATGGTTTTGAAAATACAGAAGCATTTTATAGTCATGCATGGTGGTACATGCTCTTTATTCTAACATTCAGGAGGCAGAAGCAGGCAGGTCTCTGTGCTCAGGACAGCCAAGGCTACATAATGAGAACCTGTCTTTTAAAAAAAAAAAGACAAAAAACCTTTTTATACTAAATGTTACTAGGATTGTCGTACCAAGGAAATGGTACATATCACAATGAAAATTTGTTTATCCACAATGGTATGCCTGCTATGCAGTACTGTAGCACAAAGACCAAAACCAGTAATCTCCCTGTTTCTTAGAAGTGGCATGGCATTCTAAGAGGGCTAGGAAGCATACTAAGAAAGAAAAAAAGATTGAGAAAGCCAGTGTAAAAAAAAGAAAAAGGCCAGGCAGTGGTGGCAAACACCTTTAATTCCAGCACTTGGGAGGCAGAGGCAGGTATACAAAAAACAAAATCCTGGGCATAATGGCTTACATTTTCAATTGCAGAACTCTAAACAAGACTGGCTGTGAAGTATGGTGCAGAGACTGGCAAATCTGTGAGTTGGTTCTCAGCCTGGTCCACATAGAGTTTTCTAGGATAATCAGAGTTATGTAGAAAGAAAGCGTGTGTTAAAAAAAAAAATCCAAATAAATTCTAGTAAAAAGCATCACAACTTGGAGGAGCTTGCAACATCTGAAGAGTGTTGTATGCTAACCAACTCCACAGACCACGGCTGAGCAAGAGGTTTAGTGGCTGGAAATGATGGGAAGAACAGTACTATAAAAAGCATAGAGCGGGCTGTCTGTAGAAAGGGGCAGCTCAGGTTGAAGTGGGATGTGAGACTGTACCCTCTGGTTAGTAGTGAACCTGAACCTGGGCAGACTAGAACGGAAGGGGTGGGAAGAGAGACCAGTTGTGAGGGTCATATATACATCTCTTACCAACCCCCCTCTTGGTTTTCAAGGCAGGGATTCTCTTTGTAGCCCTGGCTATCCTAGAAGTCACCCAGAAGACTGGCTTTGAACTCCAAGATCTGCCCTGCCTTCACCTGAGAGCTGGGATTAAAGGTGTGCTCTACCATTTTGTAATGGTGGAAAACCTGGCTCACATGTGTGGATAGGTTGAGACTGAATAGACATGTAAAAAACAAAGACCCTAAAATTGGACAGTGAGCATTCTTAGAAACCCTTCAGAACACCAGTTTCTGTCACCACTGGAGGGCTTTCTGCCGTTGTCATAGTTGGGTACTAGGTATGGTGGTGCACTCTGGAAGAAGTGTTAACCCACATTCAAACCCAGCCTCCAAAGTCCCAGGGCTACCTAACAGTATTTGAGGAAAGAGGCCCTGGAGATGTAATTGAGAGTTGTGTATGTCAATAAGCATGGGCTTGTGTATGATCCTCCAAGAGACACTACACTAGGACCAATCATGTATTTCCCAGGCCTGGCACTAGACTGAACCTGTTGCCAGTCATTTCCTAGACAATGGCCTCTAGTCACTTACTTGAGCTCTCAGCCTTCTCTCTGTAAGATGGAAACTCCCATAAGTGGATTCGCCTTCAAAACTTATTTTTGGTAACATGAAAAACTAGTAAGAGAATATGACCTATGACCTGGGATTACAGGCATGCACCACCACTTCCAGGGTTTTTTGTTTGTTTGTTTGTTTTTTAAGATTTATTATACGAGAAGCCAGGTGGTGGTGGTGCACACCTGTAATCCCAGCATTCTGGGAAAACAAAAAAGATTATATGAGCTGGGCAATGGTGCACACCTGTAATCCCAGCACTCTGGGAGGCAGAGGCAGGTGGATTTCTGAGTTCAAGGCCAGCATGGTCTACAGAGTGGGTTCCAGGACAGTCAGGGCTACACAGAGAAACCCTGTCTCAAAAAGCCAAAAAAAAAAAAAAAAAAAAAATTAAGCACACTGTTGCCATCTTCAGATCTGAGGGTAGGTGTCAGATCTCATTATGGATGCTTGTGAGACACCATGTGGTTGCTGGGATTTGAACTCACGATCTCTAGAAGAGCAGTCAGTGCTCTTAACTGCTGAGCCAACTCTCCAGCCCCCAACATTGTTTTCTAAATTTTTTTAACGTCTAATTATGTGTATGACTGTTTATCTGAGTGTGTCTATTTATGTCCGATTGTCTATGGAGACCACAAGAAGGAGATGGGATTCTCTGGCGCAGAGATCTGTGAGCCATCTAACCTGAGTGCTGGAACTGAGCTCTAGTCCTCTACAAAACTGCTTGCTCTTAACCAAGTCATCTCTCCATGCCCCCCTTAAGATTATATGTGTATGAAGGTTTTGCCTGCGTGTATGCCCTCTGAAACCAGTTATGAATGGTTATAAGCTACCATTTGGAACTGAAACCCGAAAAGCAACAAATGTTCTTAAGTCACTGTGCCATCTCTCCAGCCCCTTATATTAAAAAATCTTAAAATACATCTAAGATTTTTCCATCTGAGTTTTCAAGTGAATGGGAAGATGCTACTCAAATGTACTGCCACACTTTTAATTTATAGATTATGAAGCTGTGTAACAGTACATAGCTTGGTCCTAGCACTCAACAGCCAGGACTGCACTGTGATACCCTGTTTCAAATTTTTTTTGGGGGGGAGGGAGGCATGTATCATTCATTCCACTTTAAAAGACAGTTTCAATTGATAGAACTATACTCGGGAGGAAAAAGGAAAGAAAAAACTCAAGATCCTGACTTTATTAGCCACTCATTAGATTTTAAGTATGCTTTCAGGATATGTTAACTACCAAAAGCACTATTTAGATAGGCACCTGTTTTAGCCAATCTTTACACTTCATGCAATACTCTCCATATTTGCATAGCTCTTAACGGATAAATTTAGGTCTTGGGATCTCCTTATGTATTATATATGCACATGTAGCCAGAAGATTATACCTTACCCTTGAAACATGGGTCTCTCCGCTGAACCTGGAGCCAGGCTAGCAGCCAACAAGCCCCAGTGGGCATATGTGATCACCCTGGCTTTTTCCATTGATGCTAAAGATTCAAACTGAGGTCCTCATGCTTGCATGCACAGCAACAGCTCTTATGATTGGCCATCTCAACTGGTACCAAGATTTTAATGAAAAAGTTAATTTTGGTAACATTTCCTTTCATATCCTTGATATGATAGTATTGATAATGGAAAGTCAAACGCTCCTTGGGCAGTAACTTCAAAGAAAGATCTAAGACCCATCGAATGAAGATTTACTGTATACAGCACCTAGTGCTGAGCCAGATACTCAGAACCTCTAGAAGAACAGCCAGTGTACTTAACCACTGAACCAGCTTTCCAGACTCTGATTTAAGACTGTCAAGGTTATATATAAACTGTCCACATTTAAGCATGAGCAAACATTAATATGTTCAAGAACTTAATTTCAGAATTTGAGGTGTTAGCCAGCAGATGGAAGCCAGATTAGGTGATCTCTGAACAAACATTTTTTTAAAGGCAGGGCGTCACCATACAACCCTGGCTGACCTCGAACGGACAAAGGTCTTACCCGCACCTGCTTCCTAACTATTGGGATGAAAGGCATGTACCAGAGTTCCCAGCCAGACATTTTTACAAATGTATGTCTGGAGGGTGTTTTGTAAACATGCCTGCATTCACTGTGTGCTTCCAAAAGCCAGAAGAGGGCACTTGATCCCCTGGGTCGAGAAGTACGGATAGTTGAGTTGCTCTGCTCCATTTGTTGTGCTGGGAATCAAACCTAAGTACTCTGGAAAAGTAACATACCCATAGCCACTAAACCCTAGACCCAATTATTTTAAGCTTGGTATTACCAAATGGTTAAGGAAGCACAATATAGCCCTCAAATAAATTCTCCAAGCCCAACATGATTTAAGTTCAGAATCTAAACTGGATAGGCAAGGCTTAAACACTAAACAGAACCTAACTGCATCCTAACACATTGAGGACCTGAGACAGCTGAAATTCACAGCAGGCAACCTATCTAAAGCTTAAAGGATGTTTCCATAACTACACAGCAAAACACAATTTCTATTTTAAAAGATTGCCTATTATAAGCTCTAGATAGATCCAACAATATTTGACACCATTACAAGTAGCAAAGGGAGCTGAAGAGATGGCTCAGTGTAAGAGCACTGACTGCTCTTCCTGAGGTCCTGAGTTCAAATCCTAGCAACCACATGGTGGGTCACAACCATCTGTTATGAGATCTGATGCCCTTTTCTGGTGTCTGAAGACAGCTACAGTGTACTTATATATAATAGATCTTTAAAAATAAATAAAAGTAGCAAAGGGGGGGAGCAGAAGGGATGGTTCAGTTGTTAACAGCACCTAGCTTAAAAGGACAAAGTTTTGATCTTCAGCACAGTAATACTCTGGCTGGGGTAATCAAGTTCTCGTCTAGTTTTTGACTTGGTTTTTTAGAGACAGGGTTTCACTGTATAGCCCTAGCTGTCCTGGAGCTCACTCTGTAGAACAGACTGGCCTCAAACTCAGAAATACACCTGCTTCTGCCTCCCAGAGTGCTGGGCTTCTCTTCTAAGGACACCAGATACCCACATTATGTGCACCAAGGCAAAACACAACCCTTAAATATTACTAATTTACTACACTAAATGTATTCATTAGTACTAATTTGCCACCTTAAATGTATTCAACTCTATCCCTTAATAAAGACTAAAACTGCCCTATATATAACGTGGTAACCATTTAGTGACAATCTCTAGATCTACTAAATAGCAGAAATAAGTTTCGTTCCCAGAACTGTCCATTGAGGCTTTGTGAGCACTAAGCTAGCATAACCCTATCATTGTTTTCAACATGATAGCCACTGTCACTTTAGTAAACCTAAACCAACTTACTGCTTAACAGGATCCTGATTTTGCTAAGGAAAATTAAGTACATCAAGGGTTTTAATCTTCCCTTCATGCTAGGCAGCTGTGTTCAGGGGAGGAACCAATCCCAGAATCTTGCACATGCTAGGCAAGTGTCAGAGACATACCCTTGGCACTCAGGATTAGGTGAACTGTCTCATTAGCTGCTAATTTCATACCACACAAAACCAGTATTGTGGGATTAAAATTTAAAGCATGTGCTTAAAATCCTACCAAGAGCCGGGCAGACGCCTGTAATCCCAGCACTCTAGGAGGCAGAGACAGGTGGATTTCTGAGTTAGTTCCAAGCCAGCCTGTTCTACAGAGTAAGTTCCAGGACAGCCAGGACTTTAGAGAAACCCTCTCAAAAAAAACACCAAACCCAAAAAACCATGGAAAAAAAAATAAAGACAAAAACCCAAAACTTACCATGATTCCTCACCTGGATTCAATTTACCAAATAACTCACTTGGAGTCGTGTGGCTAGGCAGTTTCATACTTAGTGCTTAATGAAACCAAGGAAATGAATTCTCAGGCACAAGAGGGCTACTTCAGTCTCTAAAGGTAAAAGTCCCTTAACTCAATATTCTAAGTGACTACTTACATCATACCTGGGGTAAACTGCAGGTGGAGACTAGGCAAACTTTAAGACACTTCTTTTACGTTCCTAACCAGAGTGGCCTTATAGATGCCACACGTCATTTGGTTTACCCCTAGACTTCTCACTCGCCTATCTCCCCGCCACCCAGAAAATCTGAAACATAAAACCATGTTGTCTTTGTACTATGTGGCAGTACAGCTGTTTCTACTTCCTATTTAAAACAAACATTAATAGTGTCTATATCCACCTATAAGACCAAATCAAAATATTGCAAAGTGATAAAACCACACACACACATTTCTAAAAATATTTTAATGAAAAGGTCATCTTTCTGTAACATTTCATTATGCTACAAATGAAACAACTGAATTACAGACCACCTCTGCTGTCATAAAGATCAGAAAACATGTTAAAAGTTTAAAACTGAATACTCAGGCTACCAATCCTCACAGCACCTTGCATATCTGCATGCTTGCTACCATGCCAATTATTGATTCTATTTGTCAGGAATGTTTCAAATTGTGACATAACTCTAAATTTAAGAACCAAGCCCATTTCTCTATAGTGGTATGAACTTTTTTATTGTGTTCCCTAATTTAGACACAAATGTGAACACAGCTTTCAGACATGTCAATTAGGAGCAGTATCCCACAGGTCCAACAAAACCAAAGTCAGCCTCATTTGTTTATATGTTCACCCTTTCTACCCAGGTAGTGTTTCTGCAGAAATGACAGTGGAACCATATAAGTAAAATAACTTTATTTCAAAAAGTAAATAAACTGTAAATGCCCTTAATGTACTTTTCTATTAACCACCACTGAAAGATTGCCACCTTATTGTTAACTGTGGTTTCTGTGAATTTAGTCCTGACTTAAATGCCAAGCAAACTTGTTGATGCAGGATATCCCTGTGTGGTAAACATTTTGCAGATTTGTCCCCTGAAGGTATACTAAAAAGTAGCCTGAATTAAGCAATTTTCTAATAAGCCCTTTCAGGGCAGCAGAAATAGCCCTTATGAACAACCAGCAACATATTTGAATAGTAACTCAACTGTTCTTTAGATGCTTGAAAGGAAAGTTGTTATATATAGGCACCACCCTTTAATCCCAACACTTGGGAGACAGGCTGGTAGATTGACTTCCAGGCTAGGACAAGAGTGAGACCATTTGTGTGATGGGTTAGGGGAGACTAAACACTTAACTGTCCCAACAGTAAACTTACTTGCTAGAGAACTATAAGGAAGACAATCATTCTGACAACTGTGAAAGATCCTAGTTTTCCCAAAATTACCTTTTGAAAGGTCAACATGACTTTACCTTATTAACAGTACTTTATACACATGAAGAGGCCACATCTAGCTTATAACAAACACTCATGACACTGGAGAATGTAACTGCCTAAGTCTTAGAATTTTTTCAATGGGGTATCAAAATAACTGAACTGGGGGGAGGGGGTAATGTCTTAACTATAACATTGATTTGTGAGGAACCAATGGTGTCACCGGTTTTTACTTCGAGCTACAAACCTTACCCAGCCAGAAACCTTCGTATTTAAGGTGGTGGGAAAGACATTCCTCAGTTAGGCAGGTAGGGTTCTCATTCACCTGCAAATCAAAAAGATTACTCTTACCTTGCTTTACAAAAAGGTACTCTTCAATTAGTGAAAAAATTCAAATTCAAGCCTTACCTACTGCTTATTGCCCTTCCTTGCAGGTCTAAATGCTAGACCTAGTGCCTGTGGCAACTAGCTCATTGATGTTCCAAAGGGCGGAGCTCCTTCCTGCTACTTTCTTCCGACATCTCAGTTGCAATAAGCAGCTTTAACTAGCTTTTAGGAAGTTGCTCACTATCACCATAGTATCTTATGCCTCCACTTCTGTTGTTGAAGCTCTTGCTGCTGCTGCCTTCTCATTCTTTATTTATGCTGACTTGTCCATACTCAAATGGCTGCTGAAGTCCTGTCTTAGTGGGTTTTCCTTTGATCCAGTGCTTAAAAAGCACAGCTTAGGTCCTTTAAAGCTGGTTAAATCACTCTCATGGCTTATACTCTTCCACAGTTCACAGAAACTAACTTAGTACAACTTATAAACAGGTCACATACAGATTTCACCTGATTATAGGTTGTAAACATCAACTTACTGAAAATGTTTCACTATTATACTAGATTCCAGAACATAAAAATATGGTTAACAATACAATTGACCTCATTACATTAAAGGATACTGTCAAGGTTGTGTCCAACAATTTCACAAACAAAACCAGGAAATGTCAGCCTCCCCCATTCCTTCGATCTTTATTATATATATGAATAAAAGGACTTGAGACAATTTAGCTCAATTTTAATGTTCCTAAGCATTTTGACCAGGTACCCAGGTTTAAGCTATGAACATTGACAGTGTCCATTCATATAACCACACTTTTAGTTATGAAGGATGTAACCAGTTTCTAACATGAACCTATTTTCTACACTGCTTATGCACATATGCCCATTAACAAATGGAATGTTGTCTTGTTACATTTATTGGTGTGTTTTCTGGAAAAACTGCAGTATTTGTGAAGACCAAAGTTCCATGCTAGCATTGCATGCATCCAAATATTAATAATGCACAGAAGTAGAGCAACAAGAGAGCATATTGAAATACTAGCACGCCCCATTCCCCTTTTTATTGCTTGTTTAGCTTATACTTTAAAAACCAAATAAAAATCTGAATTCAATGGTCAACTGCCAAAGTAAGTAACAGCAGGGCACATACTTAGGACTCAATGAAGATTGTTCAGCACTAGCTGGCGCAACAGTAGACAACTTATATATATATGACCTTAGTATCTAAAACTCCTCTCAAACAGGGTCTCCAAACAAATTGTCACACCCGACATGTTTTAGAATGAGATATATACAAAGAATAACCATGTGTTCTTTGAAGATTCAAGATGTTCCGAATGTGAATTCAGGTATTTGGGAACTGAGGTGCTTGCACTGACCAACTGTGTGTGCTACATCTGCTGCTGCTTTGTTTGGACGACACCTTACTATCCTTTGTTTAATCATCCAGTGAAATGGATAGGGTGTAAACAGGAAAGCATGCCAGCCAGTCAGGGGTTCAAATGAGTGACTTTTATTCCTTTGCTCTGAAAAGTTGTGTGTGTGAAACTTAACCAAGGAAAGTGACTAAACCAATGGGGCTTTGAGACCTTAAATTTTAAAAGCAAAAACCAGTTACCACCAGTTTGCTCAGACATAGCAGACTTGGAGGTTCTATATGAAAAGTAAAGACTGTTAAACTGGGAGATGGCATCCATCTACCAACCTTGGTAAGTAGAGGGCAGTATAAACACTTTATACCCCAACTATTGGCAGCAGTTTCAATGGGATCAGGTTAAGTGTGGAATGGAGATGTTCTTAACATGAATAGGACTCAGTAAATCTAATACACTAAAATCATGATTACATTTTGAAAGAAAATGCACAAAACCAAACAGCAACTTTTGAGATCTTTTTCATTTGAAGGTAATCTTGATGCTATTGAATTCACAAATATGCTATTTTTTATTACCCAATTCTAATTATCTAAAACACACATTGCAAACATACAAATATCTATTCTCTCCACATGTCAGCGCCCATTCATTGTTTTGGAAATGGGGAGAATAGATTCCCCTTTAATTGCAAGTCAGTAGGTGTTTCTTTACAGTTAACTTTAGCAAAATTCATACAAAATAGTAATTAACAATGATCTTCTTTACTTGTTAACTCACAAGGAAACACCTTCAAAACTGCATTTTGTTAAAGTTTCTGTACTAAAATGTAGAAAAACTGAACTACACAAATATTGAAAAGTTAAAAATTCCTTAATTTTTTATTCCTGGTACCACTACCACAATTTACAGGGCAATATACCTGATGTAATGAAAAGAAAAAGAAAAAGACAAAGCTACAACAGATAAAAGACCTCAGGAATGTACATCTAATTGACACTACATTGCATTAATCAATAGCTGCACTTTTTGCAAACTGTGGCTATGACAGTCCTGAACAAGAAGGGTTTCCTGTTTAAGCTGCAGTGACTTTTCTGACTATGGGTCATCGTTCCTTCTGTGGCAGATTTTTACAGTTCCTCTAATGCATTTGGGACGACTGTCTCAAAGTAACCTGCAGCTTTCCTGACAACTCCTCGCTCTCTCTCCTGCTAAGAACTGTAGCCTGTTGAATAATACAGGATAAAAAAATTATTACACTCAGTGAACAGTTCCATACATTCTTTTTATCATGATTTTTAAAAATGTAAAGATACGTACCGTTTCTGTTTTATTTTAAAACCTTCTGCTACCATATCCACCACTTCCACCTCCAGATCCATAGCCACCTGGAAATAACAAGAGTTCTAAATACATGGACTATGTTAACCAAGATGGCTTTAAAGAATTTTGACTACAAAAACTTACCACCATAGGGACTGCCTGAGCTTCTTCCACCAAAACTGCCCCCCTTCATGGGTCCATAATTTGATTGTTGCTGTCCACTATAATTTCCAAAGTCATTATAGTTCCCACCACCACCATAGTTACCTGAAACGACAAAAGATTTTATTTGCAGTTTCAAAACAATACCCCTGTAACTATTTAGACTCATGGCAGCAAGTATTACACGTATTTTCATGCAAACATTAACTGCAATCTTAGATATTAAACTACATTCATCAGAAGCCTAACTGATGTAATGAACAGGTTAAAAAATAAACAGGTTAAAAAAAATCAGTAAGTGGAATCTGTCCAGAAAAAGCACACTTCTAAGATTAACAGAAGATATGTTGTTAATCAGTCAATTAGGTTTAAGTTTCTCCTGTAACACTAAATGCAATGCAATCCATGTACAGTCCATGGTAGTTAGTATAGCCAATATTTATTAATACCTACAGTAACACCTAAACTATTCCAAGAGCTAATTTTTCGCATCCTAGTCATTTACTTAAGTCTTTTAAGTATTCAAACAATTTACACATCCCATTTACTGTAGTTTAAAAGTACTAATAGTTAAAGAAAAACTCAGCACTAAGCCAAATTTAAAAACTTCCTTTGTAATTTACTAAACTAGTAAATGTACACTTCACTACACTAAATAGTAAAGCTTGCCAATTTACATATTTATATAGACACCGCAAAACATTTTTTAAAAACCAAATGAGCAGTGTGGTAAATCTGTACAGTCCCAGCACTTGGGAGGTCAACAGAGTGTGAGAGGCTTGCTGAGCTGTGAGGCAGTCTTCTTAAATAAATTTTTTAAAAGGTGCTATTTGGGATGATGAAAATGTTCTGGGAATAGGGAATATGCTTAAAAGCATTGAGTTGGGGGCTGGAGAGATAGCTCAGTTGTTAAGGGCACTGACTACTCTTCCAGAGATCGTTCAATTCCCAGCAACTACATGGTAAGCTCGCAATCATCTATAATGTAATCTGATGTTGTCTTATGGTATTGTCTAAAGACAGCTACAGTGTACTCACATAAAAATCATCTAAAATATAAAAAAACATGGAATTGTACATTAGAAATCTTTTGCTTTTCTTTTAACATCCAGACTAACTTGGAATTCAAAGACCCTCCCCTGCACTCTTAACTTCAAAATGATTTTTTAAATGTGAAATTTATGCAGTGCTTATATTCCACTACTTAAAAATAAAGTTATAGCTAGTCAGGCTTAAGTTAAACTTACTTTACATGGATGAGCCTGTGTTGCAATAGAGCTTTAACTGTTACAACTTTTTCTAGTTTATCCTTTAAGCAGTTCCAAGTACTGCAAGAGTTTTAATTTAAATGCTGGTTTGCATTTAATCCAGAATCTATTAACTTACCTCCACCAAAATTTCCTCCTTCATTGTAACCATCGTATCCTCCTCCACCACCACCATATCCACCACCTTGGTTTCCATACCCCGGTCCACCACCTCCATAACCTCCTCTACTACTGTAACCAGGACCACCACCATAGTTGCCACCTGCAAGGAAAGCCACACAGAAAGTTGTTCAGGGGGACCAAATAATTCTAGCTTTACACTACATACTGCAAATGGCAATAATAACAATCTAATTGAACACTCTAGAATCTAGTTACAGAGCACAAGTTGACTGTTAAAATCTTTTTTTTAATGATTTATTTATTTTTAAATACATGAATATACTGTGTGGCTGCCTTCAGACATATCAGATCCTATTATGGGTGACTATGAGCCACATGGTTGCTGGGAATTTAACTCAGGACCTCTGGAAGAGCAGTCAGTGCTCTTAACCACTGAGCTATCTCAGCTGTTAAAATGATTGGTGTTTTTGTTTCTTTGAAAAGTCAGTTTTCAATTTTACCTTGAAAAATATAGCCAGGCAGTAGTGGCGCACACCTTTAATCCCAGCACTTGGGAGGCAGAGGCAGATGCAGGCCTCTGAGGATCTCTGAGTTTAAGGCCAGCCTGGTCTACAGAGTGAGTTCCAGGACAGCTATACAGAGAAACCCTGTCTTGAAAAAATAAATTAAAAAAAAACACACAAAGAAAAACAAATAAGAATAGCATGACACAAAGCAAATGTGTGTTCTGATGGCACAATAAATCCTACTAACCAAAGACAACTAGTTAATACTTTAACTTCCATCCTTACAAGGTTTCCTTTTCTGTGGTACTAGTTAGAAACTATTTCATCTACTCAAAGTTCAGGGATTAGAAGGTGTGACATTTTTAATGTGGTTGTTAAAACCAAAATATGTCACCTACCACATTCATTTTAAGTCCTACCACCTAGCACTTGAGGCCATGTGTGTGATATTATTCCCAGCAATACAGAAATTAAAAAGACCAAAGTTCAACATTTTAAGACTCACCATCACCTCCAAATCCGTTATATCCACCATCACCACCTCCGTAACTACCTCTGCTGCCACCACCTCCACCACCATAGCCTCCTGAGGAAAAGCAAGATTTGGATTAAAATCGTATTTTCAATTTACTAGTAAATTTGATATATCAGCACATATAATGAGCACACCTTACCTCTTCCACCAAAGTTTCCTCCACGACCAAAGTTTCCTCCACCACCTCCAAAGTTTCCTCCACGACCCATAAAGTTGCCAGACCCACCTCCACGACCTGTAATATGGGTTGGAGTGAAAACTTCAAAAATCTTCCCACAACTGTGCAAGGCCTACTATTAAGTGTATCTAATCCTACTCACCTCTCTGTGATCCAGCAGACTGCATCTCTTGTTTAGAAAGGGCCTTTTTCACTTCACAATTGTGCCCATTAATAGTGTGGTATTTCTGAACTAGTTTTTTAAGTCAAAAACAGAGAAGTTATTTTTTGTTTGGAAAACCATGTAAAAGTGAACCTTTCATCACCATGCAATTAAAATATTGTTAAAAGAATGAGGGGATATTCTAGAAATGGTTCCTGACTTAAGATGAACAGTTCTCAACCTATAGGTTGAATCACACCAGACATCCTTCATCAGATATATACATGACTTATAACTAGCAAAATTAGTTATGAAGCAACAATGGAAATAATTTTATGGTTGGGTTCATAACATGAGAATCTGAATTAAGAATCACAGCATTAAGAAGGTTGAGAACCAGACTTAGATGACTTAGGAGAACTAAAATCATATCCTTTCAAAAATTTTTAACAAGTTGGTAAATTGTTACTTACCAACAATCTTATCAACTGTGTCATGATCATCAAAAGTTACAAAAGCAAATCCTCTCTTTTTCCCACTCTGCCTATCTTCCATAACTTCTATGGTTTCAATCTTGCCATACTTTTCAAAGTAGTCTCTCAGATTATATTCTTCTGTATCCTCTTTAATACCACCAACAAAAATTTTCTTCACTGTTAAATGGGCTCCAGGCTTTACAGAATCCTATGAATAAAATAATTTTAAGTCAAAAAAACCAAACTGAAACATTTCCAAGTATTGTACAACATGTTATTAAAATACCTCTCTAGAAACAGCTCTCTTGGGTTCCACCACACGTCCATCAACCTTGTGTGGCCGAGCACACATTGCAGCATCCACCTCTTCAACACAAGAGTAGGTTACAAAACCAAAGCCTCGGGAACGTTTTGTTTGAGGATCTCTCATCACCTACAAATAAATAGTCCAAAGTATTAAATAGTTTTCTAAGTCCCCATCCCTTAAACCATTTTTACCCCCAAGAACTCACCACACAGTCTGTAAGTGTGCCCCATTTCTCAAAATGTTCTCTTAAGCTATCATCTGTGGTTTCAAAGCTCAGACCACCAATAAACAGCTTTCTCAGCTGTTCTGGTTCCTTTGGATCATGGCCCTGGGGAAAAAAGATCAATAGTTATTTCTTGGAGAAAATGAACTTTAAGTTCTGTGTGTCTCAAAATCTGTAACATCAATACTCTGTCCGATCAAAAACTCTGCTCCACGCTGGGCATGATAGTACACACCAGTTAATCTCAGCGTTTGGGAGAGAGGCTGGCCCAGACTACAAATCCAGTTCTTCAAGGCCAGCATGAGGTACATGAGTAAGTTGCCTTAAAAACACCCCCCCACACACACTAAAATGGTATCCAGGGCCACTTTAAACTTTAAAAACTGAATCCCCAAATGGTCCCAGACTTTTAAAAACTTTTTTCAAGCCTCAACTAAACAGTCTAGAATATTTCAGATGTTTGTAACAAGTCATTCACTAGAAAACTAAACCCCAAATGCTCTGCATTATTCAACCCGTGCCATCTCCACTATCCTCAGCAACACCAACAAACCTGTAAATTTTAAAACATGATCTATGAAATTCAACTTAAAAAGCTTACAATGGCAAATTAAGAGAAATTCAGATTTCCAGCTAATCAGTTATTAAAAGACATTCCTAAGCAAATTAGTCATATCCCACAAACAAAACACAGCCAAGACTTAAAACCACCCCGTGATACTTTGCAGGGGGTGGGAGGTGGAACCAAGAGGGTGGGTGGGGGTTTTGAGGCCGGCTCTCAAGGAAAGGCAGATTAAACTATCCTTGAACTTGAAGCAGTCCAATAGCCTTTCAAATACTAAGAAAACAGGTGTGCACACACCATTCACACCTGGTTCCACTACTTAGCTACCTGTAATCAATTTAGCTTTGTTATATCTATTTACATCACATAGTTTTACATATTTCCAATTGATGCCTACATTCACAAGCATGTAATTTTGGGTACAAGGTATAGCATATACTGACTGACAAGAGGAATTAGGAACAAAACCGTAACTTAGAGACTTAGAAAATATCTAGCCTGTCGTTTTCTTTTTTAAAGTTTTACTTTTGAGTGAACCGCTTTTAATGAATGCGTTAATACAATTCAACATAAGTCCTTAACGGGGGGGGGGGGGGGGCTCACTTTTACACTTAAAAAGTCTTCCATCTTCTAGGAATTAGTGTTAGAACATTCAATATAAAAGACAGCCACATACCAGAAACCCGTTAAATGATCAACTACCCAAATAATTCACTTAGTCCCATTTAATCAAGCCTAGCATAAATGAATTTGACAATACACAAAAACAACATCCCTATACACACAAAACCCTCGTAATCGTGGTATTTACGAATGTGGTCGCAGTTCTCTAAAACCAAAATCCAGGAAACCAAAATCCGGGTTAATCCGAAGTATGAGAAATTAGATCAATAAAAATATTAAGCTCCATATAAACACAACTACACTGAAATGGTTAAGACTTCAACCATAGGACGCCGTAAATACTCTCATTCCAAATACTTGAGCACAAGCAGCGGGTTAGGAAGCACCTTAAAGCAGCAAGCTTTTCAGTAATGTATCCCCAAATGAGCGCTGAGAAAATCCGGCCAGAGTACTGCGCGGATTGTCATCACCCAGAAGGCCCGCCAAGGCCTAGATCCGCGTCGGCAGCACCCCAGCGGAAAGCACCCCGCCCGGAGCCTGGAGGCCATCTGCGGCAGAAATGCCCAGCCGCCTCCCGCCGTTCCCTCCAATCCCGCGCACTCCCTCTTGGCGGCGTAGCCAGGCGGCGGCCATTGCGGGCCAATGCGCCATTTCGTAACGCGGCGTCGGATCAATGTCAATGTGGCCGCCGCCCGCCTGCTCGCTCGCCCGGATGTGCTCCTCCCCTCCCCCACCGCCTCCTCCCAACCGCTCCCGCGGAGGCCCGCCATGCCGCCCGCGGCCTCGCTAGTCAGGCCGCGCAGCCCGAGGGCTCCTCACCCGGCCGCGGACCCACTCCCCGGCCGTGCCGCGTCTTCGAGGGCTGCTAGTGCGGCCGACCGAGAGGACCAGGCCGACGAAGGGGCTGGATGAGGCCACCCGGCCCGCTCCCCTCCCCCCTCCCACCGCCCTCAGCGCAAAGCGCGGGACGATCGTCCCGGTTTCCCCCGGCCTCCCCACTCCCATCGAGCCAAAGCCCCCCCATGCCGGCAACTACCCAGCAACCCCCCGCTCTCCCCCTAATACCTCCTCCCCCCGGCGGCGGCGGCGACGGCCGGAGTCAGGCTGGGGGCGACCGGGCGGCGGTTTTACCTCCATTTTGAGACCGGACTCGCCTCTTCCAACTCGAGTTCAATATGGGACCGAGAGGAAGAGGCGGGGCTAGTAATCACGTGATGTGCTATCCGCGCGCCGCCCGCCCATCGGGGGCGGAGTCATGTCGAAGCGGAGCGCGACTGGTCGAGTGGGTTGGCGGGCCGAAAGTGGAAAGCGGGGATTGGGTCGCCAGCGGGAGCGCGCGCGCTCGCCAACTTCCAACGTAGCACCGCCCTCGCCGCGATTCGCGCCCGGCAGCTACGATTACGTCGGCTGCAGCTCGACCAATGGCAAGCGCCCACGTCGGGAGAAAGCCGCGTGACCGCGCGTCAGCCTAGAGAAAGGCCTTTCCCTTTCTTCTAGCGTCTCTCGCCCCTCCCCCGCGCGCTTGTTGGGCTCCATTTCCGAGTTCACCCCACTCCAGTGTCAGATGGAAAGTCAGGCTTTTCCGACTTGAAACTTAAGGTTCTAAGAAAGCCGATTGGCCCCTTCGCCTCCCTCGCGGGTGCCTAAATGTTAAGAGCCGACGTTTGGAAAATGCGACTGCGCCGCCGCCTTGGGAGACCCACACTGCAAGTTGCAGCCGGGCACGTCTCACTGGCCGCAAAATGCGGCCGAGTCAAAGAGATTTTCACCTTAGGCAGTTTGCACATTTAAAGACAGTCTGAGAGGAAGAAGCAGAACCTCTTGGGAACAGAATGTAGAGAAATGAACGGTTTCCAAAGTTTCTAAAAGGCTTCTGGCCACATAGGCCACTTTCCTGGTGGTTAGAGATTTGTTTATTTAATGTGGTCATCCGTTTCAAGTTTTATTGTGCAGCATATGAACGAAATAAGACGAATCTTTTTTTTTTTCTTTTTCTTTTGCTTAGCAAAGGGATTCGTAATTATTTGGGCTTTAGTTTATCAAATAAAAACGAACATAGGATTAGGTAGTCTTGAAACACCCATTGTAAGGGTCCATCATTTCGATGAAAAATGACACCCCGGACTCATGTAAACCCAAAGAGTGTCTTATCCTGCAGAAGTTCAGCATGCTTGGGTCTCATTACCCAATGGACCTGAATGGAGCCTGAAACGAGCTGGAAGGCCCAATTTAAAGCACCTTAGTGGAATCCTGGTGTAGGTGGGCTTTTTCTTACTCTTTCTCTAGGTATTCCAGAACCATTCATTACTAGGGTGTGGTGGCCGGAAACTGTTGCTGAGGCATCCTAGGGTAGGTAGGCTGTGTCTTACACTATCTCTAAGGAAAGTCCATTACTGGGGCGTGGGGGTTGGCTGGAAACTGCTGACCCATTGTCCTTGTTTCTGGCCAGGTGGTGGGGCAGTTTCTAACTAGCTGCCTGAAGCCTGGGTTTTTAGGCCTAGTCTCCCTAACTGCTGCTAATTTGAAGCTTGTTTCGGAATTAGCCTAGCCTTCTCACCATAACAACTGTAAATTAACAATCTACAGATTTGCCAGGCATAGTATGGGATACCGCTAGCCTACTCTGAAGGCCGAGGCCGATGCTTCTCTGGCCTATGTGGAGTTTCGGGGACCCAGTGAGACCCTCTCTCAAAAGAAAAAGAAGAAAAGCAGAGATCTCTAAAAGTTATTGGGAGGGGGTTGGGGAGAGGAGAAGCACAATTGACGAGCCTCCTTTTCCTGCAACTAATTGCATATTTTAACATTCTGCATAACAAACTCCTTTGCAATTTATCTGTCCCTCCCTGTGAAAGATTAGAAATGGTTTCAGAAGGTGGCACACACCTTTAATCCCAGCACTCAGTCATGAGACCTTGGCCTGGGTCCCTCATCTCTGCAAACCTGGCCCTTGACACAGCTCCTATTCCCTCAAACCCAGAGAGCTTGGGGAGTGGAGGTGGGAGATAGGGAAAAAAAATCAGGGCAGCTAAGTGTGGTGCCTCAGGACTTCAATAATAGCAATCGGGAGGCAGATGCAAAAGGATCTCTGGGAGTACCAGGCCAGCCTGATCTGCAGCTAGCTCTAGGACACAGAGACCCTGTCTCAAAAAAGCTCAAGGACATTCACAGCTACAACGTCCTTGGGGTGTGAGACCACCCTGGGCTACATAACACCCTGGTTTTAGTTGCTTTCTGCTGCTGTAATAAACGCCCTGACGAAAACCAACTTAGAAGAGGATACCTCCAGGTGGTCATGGTCACTGGAGGAAATCAGGGCAGGAAGTGAAGCAGAAACTGCAGCCAACCTTTGGCTGCCTTGCTCTCTGGCCCGTGCTCGGACACCTCTCTCTCACCTCTCTCTCTCTCTCTCTCTCTCTCTCTCTCTCTCTCTCTCTCTCTCTCTCTTTCTCTCTCTCTTTCTCTCTCTCTCTCTTGATCCTTGGTTTTTCCAAGATAGTTTTGAGAGACCAAATTTTTGGGTTTAGAGTCCATCTTAGAAAAACCTGACCTAAGTTTAAACTTAACCTAACAGGCCACTACCTGGCTTCAGTTTCCAGGCTTCCCCCAACAAAGACCTGCCTCTCTAGGTGAGTTCCCCAACAAATCCAGTGACTAGCACCGGTTTCCAGGTTATTGCCCAACAAATCTACACCTCCAGGTTACAAGCCCACCCCTGCCTAATAACCTCCAATTAAAAAGAAAACAAGTCAAGTTTATGGTTTGGCTCCTAGCACCAGCCTATTATGCTAAAGGCCGTGGTATCACCCCAATTAGATACTTTCCAGACTAGAAACACACGCTGCTGGCTTGCCATTTTCTATAAAACCTTGTCTTAATGAGTGTTGGGGGCTTCTCTCTGACAGAACTGTCCTGCGGGTCTGCAGTGTGTCAAGCCCCAAGCTTGAGCTTGTGAATAAAGGCTCTGGTGTGATTGCATTGGATCTGCTCCTGACTGGTCTTTCCGGGTTCTTGAATACTTCCTTGGTACTACATTTTGGTGCATGGGCCTAGAGGTTCCTCATGTCTTTCAGAACCACCAATCTAGAGGGTGATGCTGGCAAATCCAGTCTAGGTCTGCCTATATATGTGTTTGTAGTGCTATGATAAGCTTTCTGTTTCCTGTGTGTACGCTAAATCTGTCCACCTAGTCTGCACTGTTATTTGGTTCTACAGAGCGTGGTCTGTGCTGTTCTTTGTTCGTAAACTCTGAGTGGTACCACATCTGAAAATCTGTTGATGGGGAGGGGGAAGGCCTTGAATTTCTATCTGTGGCCAAGATGCAGTTAACATATATGTTTCAGGGGATCATGGCCACACAGGGCCAGAAGCCCTGAGCCCCAGTGGAGTGGGCGTGGGCTCAGAGGGCTAAGGGCACTGCACCAGTTTGATTGCTTTTGTCTCTTCTTGCCTAGGAGGAAGGGATGAGTTTCTTTTCTTGTGTATGACAAACACCTTCTAGTTCTTTCCCGTTTCTGCCTGATAGAGTGGAAAGGTCAGATTTGTGGGGTTTGTGTTTAGGGAAGAGGCCTTTTTGTTTGTTGCTTTCTTGTATGAACGCCACTTTCTGGTTGTTTCTTCTTTCTGCCTGATAGAGCAGAAAGGTCAGATTTGTGGGTTTGTGTGTTAAGGAATGAATTTCCTTTTTATATGAGTGCCACTGGTTGTTTTTCATTTCTGCCTGATAGAAAAGGTAGAACTTGTGTTTTTGTGTGTTATACTTGGGTTCCTCCTTACAAGGTGACTTTAATGGACTCATTAACATTCTGAGATAACAAGAAGGACAATGTTTTTTCTCCTTTATTTATTCACTTTACATTCTGATCAAAGTTCCTTCTCATCTCCCAGTTCTCCCACTTCTCCCCTTCTCTGAGAAGGGGGAGGCCCCCACTGGGTACCAACTCACCCTAGCACATCAAGTCTCTGCTGGGCTAGGCACATCTCCCACTGAAGTCCAACAAAACAGCTCTGCTCTGAGTGACCTATCATGCCCATCACTTTTCTGCCTTTTTTCTTTTTTTTTTTCCCTAAAAGTGCCTCCAGTATAGGGCCCAATATATCCTAGACATAAGTAGCCCTGCTTCAGCTCTTGATTTTATAAAACACACACTCAAACCTTGTCAGACTTTGTCTTCTGTCCATCCTTGTAGCCCTAACTTTGAAATGAAGGTGTGTAAGGTTGGGTGTAGAGCCAGAATTTAGGGATGCTAGGGTGGGATGGTTGACCTATAGACTTTTTTTTTTTAAAGATTTATTTATTTATTATGTAAGTACACTGTAGATGTCTTCAGACACTCCAAAAGAGGGCATTGGATCTCATTGTGAGCCACCATGCAGTTTCTGGGATTTGAACTCAGGACCTCCGGAAGAACACTCAGTGCTTTTAGCCACTGAGCCATCTCTCCAGCCCACCTATAGACTTTATGTAAGGTTCTTTCAACATTTCACAAGGTATAGAAAAAAGGTTTTTTTGTTTTTGTTTTGTTTTTGTTTTTGAGACAGGCTCTCATTATGTAGACCAAATTGGCCTAGAACTAAAAAAGATCCATCTCCCAGTCCCTCTAGAGTGCTGATATTAAGGGTATGTGCCACCAAGCCTAACCTAGAAAGTAATTAACAACAAATATAGTTTAAGATAAGATTTTATGCAGCCAAGAGTTATGGTCTTGAACTCGTTGTGTAACTGAGGGTGACCCTGAACCTTAGAAAATCTCTTTTTTTTTTAAAGCAAACTAGAGTAAGCGCAAGAGATTTGGAGCCATCTAAGTGATGGCTGATTTAAATTTTCCATAACATTTTCTTTATATATAATTGTGATTAAAAAATAAGATGCAAATTATTAGGGACTCTATTACCCATGGAATTTGCATAAAACTTTCAAATAAAAATTCCCATTTTTTTTAATGATCACTTTGAACTTCATCCTGTGACTATATTTTAGTATTGGGTTTTATGGTTGAAATGGCTTTATGCAGCTTTTGATTCAGACTTTTTAATGATGAGTTCCTCATATTCTGAATACTCATTATCATTGAGGGACTGTGATCACATAAGTGGGTAATAAAATATTTAAAACCATTTTACATAGCCATTCAAATTTACAATTATAATTATATCTAAAGAATCAAACAACTCTTTCTTTTATTGACAAATGTAATGTCATTTCATATGACAATGCAAATGGGTTTTAAACCCAATTGGAATTTTATATTA
The DNA here is from genome assembly GCF_947179515.1 of Apodemus sylvaticus. Taxonomy (NCBI): domain Eukaryota; kingdom Metazoa; phylum Chordata; class Mammalia; order Rodentia; family Muridae; genus Apodemus; species Apodemus sylvaticus. Next base: position 55,997,776 of record NC_067476.1, on the reverse strand, counting down.
ATATTCTACATTGAGCCAGACATGTATCAGCACACCTATAATCCTAGTACTTGTGCGGTAAAGATAAAGAGATCATTCCTGGCTACATGGTAAATTCAAGGCCAGCCTGGGCTACTTGAAACCCTGCCCCAAAAATTGTATCTTAAATTTATATCAAAACTCTAGCTTTCAGAATTTATTTGCACTGACAACAAACAATCTAAATGTCATTAAAAGGGTACTGTCAGCCGGGCGGTGGTGGTGCACGCCTGTGATCCCAGCACTCTGGGAGGCAGAGGCAGGCGGATTTCTGAGTTTGAAGCCAGCCTGGTCTACAGAGTGAGTTCCAGGACAGCCAGGGCTATACAGAGAAACCCTGTCTCAGAAAAAACAAATCCAAAAAAAAAAAAAACAAAAAAAACAAAAAAAACAAAAACAAAAAAAGAGAGAGAGAGAGAGAAAAGAAACTGCCGTGACATAATCTTAACAAACTCGAAGACTATTTCATGGAGTTCAGCACATCAGGAACTTTATCCATTCAGCCCTGTTCTCCTTTATAGACAGCACCAGCCTGTGTACATAAATCCTGGGCACCTGGTGTACAGACGCATGCGTCGGCTCTAGAGTCTGGTCTACAGCAGTCATTAGGATGCCTCAGTCATAGCTCAGAGCTTGTGTATACTCAACAGCACCCTATTGTACGATTGAGCTACCCCCCCCCCCCAAATCTAACTCTTATAACCACTTTAAGAGGTAAATTCTGTTAATATTCTCATTCCTTTTAGATAAGTAACCTAAGGGAAGTTGAGTGGATTGACCAAGGGGACCTCAGACTCACTCTTTTTTTTTTTTGTTTTTGTTTTTGTTTTTTTTGTTTTTGTTTTTGTTTTTGTTTTTTGTTTTTTCGAGACAGGGTTTCTCTGTACAGCCCTGGCTGTCCTTGAACTCACTCTGTAGACCAGGCTGACCTCGAACTCAGAAATCTGCCTGCCTCTGCCTCCCAAGTGCTGGGATCAAAGGCCCATCACTACCCAGCCTCACCTAAGTTGCTTTATGTCAATATATTTTATCACAACAACAGTAACCAAACTAAGACATACCATAATCATTCCCTGAATATCTGGTTAAGATACATTTTCACTTTGTTTACATTTTCATTTTAATTTATACTTGGGTGGCCAAGTGTGTATGCTTTCTGCTATAGGAAACAATCAACTTTGAGCTGATTCTCTTTAGTATCAGCAAAGCATTAAATAATAAATTTGATATTAAATATAGCTGTTGAAGTCTGTCCCTGAAGCATAGCAGTAGCCATTTTGTTCCATACCTGTCCATTATTTCATATTGTTGTTGTAATGTGCCTCTGTCTCCCTCTTGAGTGCTTGGATTAAAGGTATTAGCCATCACTGCTGGACTGAATTTTTTTGTGTGTGTTTTTATTTTTTGTTTTTCAAGACAGGGTGTCTCTGTGTAGCCATGGCTGACCTGAAACTCACTCTGTAGTCCAGGTTGGCCTCAGACTCAGAAATCCACCTGCTTCTGCCTCCCAAGTGTTGGGATTAAAGGCATGTGCCACCACTGCCTGGTGTGGAGTGAAATTTTTATGGTAGAAAGCTTTTATGTTTCACTCTTCATGTTATTTGATAGCAAATGATTTATTTCTACAATATTGTCATCAAATATTGAAGTGCTGTCTTGAATAAGACATGTCACTATTAGAAAAAAGTGCTGAAAGTTGGGTGTGGTGGCACACACCCTTAATTCCAGCATTTGGGAAGCATAGACAGGAGGATCCCTGTGAGATCTAAACCAGCCCCATCTGCATAGTGAATTCTAGGACAGCTAGGGCTACATAGAGAGGCCACATTTCAAAAAACAAATAAACAAACAAAACCACAAAACAAAACAACTGAATAAAACCACATCAAAGCAAACCTGTTGAGGTAACTTACCCCCACACATTTTGAATCAACTGGCTATAAAACTGTGCCCCTGTACTTTTTTTTTTTTTTTGGTTTTTTGAGACAGGGTTTTTCTGTGTAGTCCTGGCTGTCCTGGAACTCACTCTGTAGACCAGGCTGGCCTCGAACTCAGAAATCTGCCTGCCTCTGCCTCCCAAGTGCTGGGATTACAGGGGTGCGCCACCACGCCCGGCTGCCCCTGTACTCTTAATCATTATGTGCTTTGCCAGCAAAGCCAAGTGCTGCAGGATACATAAATGTTTGTCACTTCCTCAGCAGCCCCCAAAGAGGATTCTCTGAGATTACAACGTCAAAAAGCAAGCTGCCATGGAGGTCACAGAAGGTCATAGACAGAGGCAGGCGGATTTCTGAGTTTGAGGCCAGCCTGGTATACAGAGTGAGTTCCAGGACAGCCAAGGCTACACAGAGAAACCCTGTCTTGGGGGTAAAAAAGAAAGAAAGAAAGAAAAAAGTAATGTGTTTTTTGATAAAAAAAAAAAATGTAGTAGTAGAAAAACTGGGCAGAAGGGCAGAGGCCAGAAGCATGGACAGGAACAGAACCAGAACCAGGAAGTAAAGAGAGAGAGCCACATGGTGGGGACACGTGGCAGGGAAGTTGGCTTAAGTTTAGCTGGCTAGCTGAAGGACTACCACAGCACAAAAGCCAACAGCATCACACTCTACAGATTTTTCCATGTCTTTATTAGCAAACCTCAAGTAGGTCCCCCCAACCCCACCCAACAAACCAACCAAAAACAGACAGCCCCTACCCAAAATATGTCTGAAGCTAAAATCTGTGACAAACACGTCAGTCAGTCTTGTACATATTTTTATGACCGTACACCTTTCCCAAGTGAGAGGAGCTGCTTGCAGAGCCGTGCAAAGGACAGCAAGCAGGCCAATGCCAGCAGGCATTCTAGGTGCCAAGAATGTCACATTCCTCCCAAGACTCTTCTAATGTGACGGTAGAGGCAAGGACTGTCTCTAAAAACTGTTAAAGGCCAAATTTCTAGATAGTGGAATGTATTTTGAAAACATAACTAAAATTAAATCTTTTTCTTGTCCCTTCTAGAACTTGTTTTTCTCAAGTTGAGTGATTCCCAGAGCAGCTAAGGCAGCCGCCTTCCCTTCTTGGCTTTCCGTCAATTCCAGCATTAGATTCTGTACTCTTTGCTGTGTTGTGAGTTTGAATTATCTAAGCAACAAAGATAACAATGTAGGAACGGTGTGGTTTCTTATTTCCAATTCTATTTAAAAGATGGAGGTGACCCTACCCTTAGTTAAAAGTGTTTATGTACGTTGTCTGAATTAATCATTTTGTTGGCCATTGGTCGCTTTATTATTTCCTTGGAAGATATAAAGTTATTGTGAGTTAGAAAAGCTGAATAAGTGTTTATAATCATATAACTGATAAAAGACTGAAAGTGAATTGAGGTCAAGTTAGAAACTTCGAGAGCGTGAGATGAACTGGCTCACACTGTACGCAGTTCCTGAGGTCTTGGCCCTGCCAGACTGGAAAGCTGCAGAGGCAACCCTGGGCCTTTGTGCAGGACAACATGGTGGCTGCAGAGCAGAAGCTTCAGTTCTCCTAAATGGCAGCCGTAACTGACCCCATAGACTTGCAGAAAATACCATAAAAAATATAAGTTTCTAGGTATGGTGATACACATCTGTAATTTTAGTGGTTGGGAGGGAATACCAAGATTCTAAGGCCAGTCTGGAATACACGGTGAGGTCTTATATCCAGAAAAAAAAAGGTAAGGTATAATATTGAATTCCTCTTTTACTTTTTGTTCATTTTAATTTTTTGAAAATATTTTTTACAATTTTAATTTATTTTTATTTTATTGCATCCATTTGGGTGTTTTGCCCACTGTACTGGCTGGTTTTGTGTGTCAACTTGACACAGGTTGGAGATATCACAGAGAAAGGAGTTTCAGTTGGGGAAGTGCCTCCATGAGATCCAGCTGTGGGGCATTTTCTCAATTAGTGATCAAGAGGGAGGGCCCCTTGTGGGTGGTACCATCCCTGGGCTGGTATTTTTGGGTTTTATAAGAGAGCAGGCTGAGCAAGCCAGGGGAAGCAAGCCAGTAAGGAACATCCCTCCATGGCCTCTGCATCAGCTCCTGCTTCCTGACCTGCTTAAGTTCCAGTCCTGACTTCCTTTTGTAATGAACAGCAATGCAGAACTGTGAGCTGAATAAACCCTTTCCTCCCCAACTTGCTTCTTGGTCATGATGTTTGTGCAGGAATAGAAACCCTGACTAAGACAAATTGGTACCAGCGTAGTTCCTGTGACAACCTGACCATGTTTTGGGGAGGACTGTGGAAGGATTTAGAGCTAGAAGAGCCATTAGAATGTTAAGAGCTCTGTGGAAAGTTCTGTAGGAGCTTGGAAGACAATGTTAAGAACAGTGCAGAAGATGAAGGTCTGGCTTGTGAAATTTCAGAGGGAAGATTAAAGACTCTTAAAGGGCCGGGTGGTGGTGGCACACGCCTGTAATCCCAGCACTTTGGGAGGCAGAGGCAAGCAGATTTCTGAGTTCGAGGCCAGCCTGGTCTACAGAGTGAGTTCCAGGACAGCCAGGGCTACACAGAGAAACCCTGAAAAAAAAAAAAAGACTCTTAAAGGGGCCATGTTTTGATTGTGAAGATTCTGTGGTTTTGGTTAGCTGGGGCTGAAGAATCAGCTGTAATTAACAAGATACCAGAACCACTAAAGCAAACCTTTGTGTTACTGGGACTACTAATGCTGGTTAGCTGGAGCTAAGAAATTAGCAGTGATTAACAAGAGACCAGTATCACTGAGGTGAAATCTTCTGGGAAGTGTTTTCTGAGAGCACAGAGGCTGTGTTCCAGAGATAGCCACAGTTGTATTTTGTGCTGTGGCTGGACTTGGTACTGTGTAAGAGTCACCCAGATGGTTCTGGTTTTGAAGGCATGAAGGGGTCATGAAGAGCAGCTGAGGCTCTTGGCACAGTGAGAGGCCACGGAAGGCCATTGGTGAAGGTGCAGCCTCAGTTGCAATTGACAGCCCAGGACTTGAAGGGGTCATGCATTGGAGTTGAGGCTTGGCACCATGAAGAGAGCCTGTGAGAGGCTATTGGTGAAGCCTAATTACAGTGGAAGATAGCAGTGTTTTGGAGATGCCAGTACCATGCGATGACCACCAAGAACAGCAGCAGCAGTGGAGTACAGGCAGCTGGAGCCTAGAAGACAAGCTGTGTGCTACAAAGGGCAGAGCTGGAGAAGTGACCCAAGCCCTTGAAGGAGCCAGGAAGATCATAAGTTGGGTCCCATACATTGAATCATTGGAGTTTGAGTTTTGCTTTTGGTTGTGACTGTGCCCTGATATGTTTCCCTCTTGAAGGAAGAAAGTATTTTAGTGGAGCCCACTTTGAATTTTTAAAAGACTTTGAATTTTAAAGATACTGGACAATTTAAAGTGATTGAACTTTTTATTTATTTATTTATTTATTTATTTATTTATTTATATATATATATATATTGAGACAGGGTTTCTCTGTATAGCCCTGGCTGTCCTGGAACTCTGTAGAACAGGCTGGCCTCGAACTCAGAAATTTGCCTGCCTCTGCCTCCCAGAGTGCTGGGATTACAGGTGTGCGCCACCACTGCCCAGCGATTGAACTTTTTTTTTTTTTATTTTTTATTTTTTTGGTTTTTTTGAGACAGGGTTTCTCTGTGTAGCCCTGACTGTCCTGGAACTCACTCTGTAGACCAGGCTGGCCTCGAACTCAGAAATCCGCCTGCCTCTGCCTCCCAGAGTGCTGGGATTACAGGCGTGCGCCACCACCGCCCGGCTGATTGAACTTTTAATATATAAAGACTGTGGTACTTTTAAAGTAATTTAGATCTTGGGGATGAATAAGAAAGTAAGGGTTGAGGCTTAATAGTGATGTATTTGTGTGTCAAATTGACAAGGGGTCATTGTACTGGCTGGTTTTGTGTGTCAACTTGACACAGGCTGGCGATATCACAGAGAAAGGAGTTTCAGTTGGGGAAGTGCCTCCATGAGATCCAGCTGTGGGGCATTTTCTCAATTAGTGATCAAGAGGGAGGGCCCCTTGTGGGTGGTTCCACCCCTGGGCTGGTATATTTGGGTTCTATAAGAGAGGAGGCTGAGCAAGCCAGGGGAAGCAAGCCAGTAAGGAACATCCCTCCATGGCCTCTGCATCAGCTCCTGCTTCCTGACTGCTTGAGTTCCAGTCCTGACTTCCTTTTTGTGATGAACAGCAATGCAGAACTGTGAGCTGAATAAACTCTTTCCTCCCCAACTTGCTTCTTGGTCATGATGTTTGTGCAAGAATAGAAACCCTGACTAAGACACACACACATTGCATGTCCAGTGTCCATGCCTGATGCCTACAGAGGCCAGAACAGAGCACTGGATCTCCTGGAACTGGAGTTACAGTTGGGAGCCACCATGTGTGCAGGGAATCAAACCTGGGTCCCCTGGAACAGCAGCCAGTGCTCTTAGCTGTTGAACCATCTCTCCAAGACCTTTTTTATCTTTTTAAATTGTAGTGTGTGTGTGTGTGTGTGTGTGTGTGTGTGTGTGTGTGTGAGAGAGAGAGAGAGAGAGAGAGAGAGATGTACATGTAGGAGTGCCTGTATGCATTACCGCAGAGTGTGTGTGGGGGGTGAGGGGACAGCTTGGTAGAGTCAGTTCTCTCCTCTCAGCTTGATTCCTGGATTCCAGGAATAGAACTCAGGCCTCTAGGCTTACACAGCAAGCTCCTTTATCTCATCTGTCTTGCTGGCCCTGGATTTCCTCTCTTCCTAGCAGTTTGGCAGAATTTTCAGTGTGCAGTTGCTATAGTTTGACAGGCATAACAGTGCTGCCACTTCCCTGCCTGGAGGCCTCAAGCACTGGTGTTCTTCAAGCCTTTTTCCATAGTGACAATTTTGGGATTTTGTTTTCTTTAAAAAAAAAATCACATAAATATTATAATTAGCCATAGAAGCTTCTGCTGAATCTCTGGCTTCCCTGCAGGGGTAAATAACCTCACTTGCCCAAGTTACCTTGCAGAATCGCCATGCCTTAGACCTTCTCACAGCTGAGAAGGGTGGAACTGGCCTTTTTCTTAAGGAAGAATGTTGCTAGTATGTTAATGAATCTAGTCTGATAGAATTACAGGTGCATAAACTCCATAAGCTGAATGAGGATCTACAGAGACAGAAACTTTCTAGAGCTGCTACTGATTGGTGGGAATCCTCCTTGTTTTCCCTCCTGATGCCCCTTGTTTTTTTGCCCCTTGCTTTGTGTGCTTTTGATAGCTATTTTAGGACCCTTTATTCTAAATCGATTGATAGGATTCATTAGACAACAGATTGATTCCGTGGCATTCAAAACCATGCAGATACATTATCATCAACTTGATTTGGGTGACAGAGGCCTGACTGAGCTCTGTGATGACATCACCCCCACGGGAGATGCATAGAAAGTCAGAGTGGGCTTGAACTCAGTGTGGGCACCTGGGGGGGCGCATAAGGCAAAGCACTGCAGGGGGAGGACCCACTTGTGTGCTTCTGAGTCCCCTCCCAGCACACCTAATTTGCATAGGGGTTGGTGACCATCCTCGGATCATTCCACACTATGTGGGGGTCTCCCACCAAGTTAGGCTCTGCCCCTCCTCTCCAAAAGACACCAAGAGCCGCCTAAGATGTGAGAAGAACAATCCTCTGTTCCCCACGAGAGGAATTGGGTCACTTCTTCTCCCCCCCTTGGTTAATGCCCGCTCGTGAATCAAGGAGACCTATAGATGTCTGCTTTCTCGCCGGCCTCACAAAAATTAAATAAAAAGGGAGGAGATGCCAGGAGCCAAACTGACCTAACTTTATATTTAGAGTTCATTTTAAAGATAGCCTTGGGTTTTGACTTCTCAGCTACAGACCTTGGAGAGATCGGGTGGTCGATGGTCACCGTGCCCTGCCAGAAGAAGAAAACATCTTACAACTGCCAGAGATTCACCTTGGCAGAAGGCCCGGGCTTCGGGGAAAATCCCACTTGCCTTACTACTTCCCTGCCTGTATAAATTCCCTGAGAAAATACAGTTTGGGGGGCCTTGAACAAAGTTGGTATTAGCCTCGTTCTTCGTGTCTCTTGTCTCTATTTCTCTGCCCTTCTCTCCTAGGGTCCCCTATCGAAAACCCTTGTAGACCGAGACATTTTCATTTTTTTTACTTTTTTTTTTTGGTGGTGTTTTGTTTTTTCGAGACAGGGTTTCTCTGTGTAGCCCTGGCTGTCCTGGAACTCTGTAGACCAGGCTGGCTTTGAACTCAGAAATCCACCTGCCTCTGCCTCCCAAGTGCTGGGATTAAAGGCGTGTACACCCACAGCCCGGGGTTTTGTTTTGTTTTGGTTTGGTTTGGTTTTTCGAGACAGGGTTTCTCTGTGTAGTCCTGGCTGTCCTGGAACTCACTCTGTAGACCAGGCTGGCCTAGAACTCTGAAATCTACCTGCCTCTGCCTCCCAAGTGCTGGGATTACAGGCATGTGCCACCATACCCAGCCTGCCTGGCTTTTTTTTTTTTTTCACATTTTATTTATTTATTATTCATATGAATACACTGTTTCTGTCTTTAGACACACCAGAAGGTAACATCAGATTCCATTACAGATGGTTGTGAGCCACCCTGTGGTTGTTGGGAATTGAACTCAGGACCTCCTGAAGAGCAGTCAGTGCTGTTTACTGAGCCATCTCTCCAGCCCCATATGTTTTCATTTCTTTTTATTTATTTATTTATTTAGTTAGTTAGTTAGTTTTTGTTTTGTTTTGTTTTTTGAGACAGGGTTTCTCTGTGTTGTCCCGGCTGTTCTGGAACTCACTCTGTAGACCAGGCTGGCCTCGAACTCAGAAATCTGCCTGCTTCTGCCTCCCAGAGTGCTGGGATTACAGGCGTGTGCCACCACCGCCGGCTTGTATGTTTTCATTTTTAATCCCATGTATGGGATGTGGAGCTGCTTCAGGTATCCACAGCCTGACTGTGATTTACTTCCTGCTCCAGCAGGGCCATGATTTTGCCAGCTACAGATAGTTTCTGAAATTGTGTGATGTTTGGAATTCTGGAGAGTTTTCAGAGGGTAGATACATGTTAATGCACTCAGAGGCATTGTGGGTTGCTGTTGGCTATGGTTTGTTAAGTAGTCCTGTGTACAGTAGAAACAAGGAGATGAAGAAATTAGATATCCCAACATTGAAGATCAAACTCACCCTAAGGAACTGGCCCCTGATCAGCAGGAAGAAGTCTAACAATGATGTCACCCCCTTTCTACCCCATACTTTATTCAGGGATCTCTTTCCTTTCCTCTCTATCATTCTTTCTTTCTTATCTAGAGTTAGGAGGTTGAAATGTTGGATGGGAAAGTATGGAAGGATGAAGAACCCACAAAGTAGCGAAAGAGAGCTGCAAGTGCTGCCCAGACCTGGACTAGGCAGAGTGGGGAATTTGATTTCAAATGCTGTAGAGAAAAGGGTAGAAGAAGATTTTTCTTCCCAAGATGCCAGCAAAAAAATAAATGTATTGAGGTTGCTACCATAGAGATATCTTCTGCCTTGCACCCAGAGGGGATTTTCTGGGTTTTGATGTTTGTTTGTTTCAAAAAAAAAATTGAAAGACTGGCTGAGTTGTGAACAAAGCTACATCAGACCTGATGCAAGGCAGGTGTTGATAGAGACCTCGGCATATAAAAATTTGTATACCAGGGCTGGGTGGCGGTGGTGGCACATGCCTTTAATCCCAGCACTTGGGAGTTGGAGGCAGGCAGATTTCTGAGTTCGAAGGCCAGCCTGGTCTACAGAGTGAGTTCCAGGACAGCCAGGGCTACACAGAGAAACCCTGTCTTGGAAAAAAAAAAAACCAAAAAACAAAAAATTTGTTTACCAAATGTAAAAAAGTGAGAGCATTAAAGTCAAGAGCAGTGCCTATGGACAAGTACATAAGTAATATGACTGATACTCTAACATGAACCATAATAATATTATAGGTCAAGCTATAGCTAGAGGTCTGATATCAAAATATCCAGTGCTTCAATTTGTGGGAAATATGGTCATTTTCTAAGAGACTATGACCAAGTCTATGACCTATGACCAGGCCTCAGATCTCAACATGCTTGGTGCTTTAATTGTGGGAAAATTGGTCATTACAACAAAATTGTGAAAAAGGCATCTCTAAGGGCAATGGGTTTTCTAAATATAAGCCAGAAAGAAGGCCTAGGCTTCCAGGGGTGCACAGGTGATGTGACAAGGGGTGCCATTGGACCAAGGAGTATAGGTCCAAGAGAGAGATCCTAGGCAATTTCTTACCATCAGGAAGCAGCACTGGGGACTGTTTGAGACTCCACAGCATTGGGTCAATTGCTTGAGACCCCACAGCAAGAAGTTCAAGCTGTTTGCCTCTTGTCAGGCAGGAAATAACAAGCAGAAAACCCTCAACTAAATATTGCAAATGTAACACATGCCTCTGCAGACAGTGCTGCTCTAGACTTGGTTATAGATAAACATCTTATACTATCCCCCAAAATTCGTTGTCATATAATAACTATTGGAGTTTCTGGTCACCCTCAGGGACAACAGGGATGACCTTGGGAAGGAGTGGATTGACTTCCTAAGGATTCATTGTGTATTCAGAAATTATAGGTGAAGATTTCAAAGGAAAAAATTAAATTATGGCCTATGTAAAAAGAGAGATGCAGTTGAACACAGGTGATAGGATTGCTTGGCTGCTACTGTTTCCTTACATCCAAGACAAAGCCACTCCAGTAGAAAGAACAGGAGGGTTTGCAAGTACTGGAAAATGTGTGTTTTGGCAAACAATTGTTAATGATCAGAAGCCAAAATTAAAATTGCAAGTAAATGGTGTTGAAATAGAAGGTTTGGTAGATACAGAAGCTGATGTGACTTATTTCACAAAAATCCTGGAATTCAGAATGGCCACTTCAAAAGTTAATACACAGTTTCTAGGAATTAGAAATTTATCTCAGGCCAGGCAGTGGTGGTGCATGCCTTTAATCCCAGCATTTGGGAGGCAGAGGCAGGCAGATTTCTGAGTTCGAGGCCAGCCTGGTCTACCAGTTCCAGGACAGCTAGGGCTACACAGAGAAACCCTGTCTCAAAAAGCCAAAAAAAAAAAAAAAAAAAAAAAAAGAAGAAGAAGAAGAAGAAGAAGAAAGAAAAAAAAGAAATTTATCCCAAGTAAAAACAAAATGTGCAATGGCTTAAATGTGTGAGACTGAAAGGCCAAATATGAAAGTTAAAACTTATGTGGCTGTCATATCTATAAATTTAGGGGAGAGGGATCTTTTACAGTTGCTCAGATTTCCCGCCCCCCCCCCCCCAGGGTTTCTCTATAGCCCTGGCTGTCCTGGAACTCACTCTGTAGAGCAGGCTGGCCTTGAACTCAGAAATCTGCCTGCCTCTGCCTCCCAAGTGTTGCGATTAAAGGCTTGTACCACCACCACCACCACTACCACTACCACCACCCCCCCCCACCCCCCCACCCCCGACTGGGGGTGCATAGATTATCATTCCTGTAATCCCAGACACAGTCATGGTGAAATAGGGGGTGAAATGGTAGATGTTCTTGGAGAAGGTATTGCTATATGTCATCAAAAACAACCCCAGGCTGTGCCAATTGTCCAAACACAAGAACAAGGATTGAGTTTCCAAATGTATGGGGGGGGGGGGGGGCGGCTATTGACGAAGTACCAACAACCCTACCCTTAAAATGGTTGATTGATAACCCTGTGCAGGTAGATCAGTGGCCTTTAACTTAGGAAAAAATTACAGGCACTTGAGTAGCTTCAACATATGGAAAAGTCTACCAGCCCATGGAATTTTCCTGTATTTGTTATAAAAAAAATAAATTGGGAAAATGGAGGATGTTAATATTAAGATTAGTGAAAAGAGTAATCTGACCAATGGGTCCATCACAGTCTGGAGTTCCTTTATCTTCTTTATTACCTAAGGCATTGTTTGTGATAGGAATTAATGTAAAAAATAGCTTTAAAAAAAGAAAAACTATTGCATGAGCAAGATAGGGAAAGGTTTGCTTTCACTGTACCTACTTATCATAATGCTTGACCTGTAAAAAGATATCAGTGGAAAGTTCTACCACAGGGAATACTAACTAGTCTAACTTCAATATTTTATGCAATAACTGCTAGAAATAATCTGTAGGCAATTTCCTCAATCCACTATTATTACACTGGTGGAATTTTGTTGACTGGTTCTGATGCAGATACTTTAGAGAGAAAATGTTTAAGGAAACACAAATAACTCAGTCATTCTGCGGGTTATATTGCTACTGAAAAACTACAGAGAAGAGATTCTTTTTTTTTTTTTTTTTTTTTTTTTTTTTTTTTTTTTTGGTTTTTCGAGACAGGGTTTCTCTGTGTAGCTCTGGCTGTCCTGGAACTCACTCTGTAGACCAGGCTGGCCTCGAACTCAGAAATCCACCTGCCTCTGCCTCCCAAGTGCTGGGATTACAAGCGTGCGCCACCACCGCTCGGCCAGAGAAGAGATTCTATTAACTACTTGGGTTACAAAATAAGTCAAGAAAAAAACTCAACCACAAAAGGTACAGATCAAAAAAGATCAGTTGCAAAATCTTAGTGATTTTTCAAAGATTAATGGGAGGTATTATTTGGCTCTGTCCTACTATTCAATTAACCTCTTAAGAGTTAAATAATTTGTTTTAAACACTGCAAGGAGATTCCGGACTTAATGGTCCAAGATGGTCATCAGCTGAAGCAGAGAGAGTTAACTCTGGTAGAACAGAGACTGCAAGATGTGCATTGAATAGATACCAAAACTTGATTGTATTTTGGTTATTTTGCCTTCAAGTCATTCTCCTACTGGTCTCTTTTATGCAAAAGGAAGATAGTTTTATGGAATGGATTTTCTTAACACACAAAGTAAAAAATTAAAGACTTAGGTAAAAGTTTCTGATTTAATCATAAAAGGTAGAATAAGATTACATCAATTGTCCTGGCAGAAATTATAGTACCTTATACTAATACTAGATTATGTCACTATGGTTAATCAGTGAGGATTGGCAAAGAGCTTGTAGCAACTATCTGGGAGAAATTAACAGCAAATATCATAAAAGCAAAAGAACTAACTGAACTTCCCCACATATTATACAGAGAAAGCCAGTCCCTCAAGCACCTATCAGTGCTGATGCAAGTGAGCTGGACATGGCGGCTGTAAGTCAGACAACAGGCACTATGTTTTTCTCCTGTAAATCTCAAACTAGATTTCTCCAAAGACATTTTTCCTCCCAAATTGTGTGAAATGTTGATGTTGTGTTTTACTCATCTAATTAGAAGTGTGAGTTGAGTGTAAAATAAGCCACTAGCTACTTCCTCACTAGAGATCATCTCTCAGGGACAAGCGAAATAGCATGCTTTTGTAATGAAAGCAATATATGATATAATTTGTGCTGGAGGAATGAATTCTTTCTGAGGCCTAAGAAATGAGGTTGAAAGATAGGTTAAATCTTCCCAGCTTCTCTAACCCAGCCTCCATGTAAACAAGCAGGCATTGTGCAGTTTAAAACAAAGGTGGGATTATCTCCCAATCACCTCTTCCCATAGAGTTCCATTGAGAAGAAAAAGTTTCTTTTAAAGGGCATCACTATATAGTCCTGGCCGGCCTGAAATTCACTGTGCAGATCACTGGCCTGAGAGGAAACTTCTGTTTTCTTTGGAGACTCGGATTTGTCCTGTGATGTCTTTCTGGAAGCTGTCTTATGAGGAGATGTTTTGCTGAAGCAGATGAGTGAGAGCATGCTTAGTTGGGACATATGTATGGAAGCTGTCTTGTGAAAAGGCATGTAGTGTTTTTCTGGAACATGTGCTTGAGAGGGCACATGTTTAGAAAGAATAACTATAACTCCACAGACAGAGCACGTGCACAGACAGAGCACGGGCTTGCATGGGTTCACCTCGAGACACTTCCGCTGGTTTTCACTGATCTTTGCTGGTCATGGCTTCACAGAAACTGGCCTCATGGTATTTCACAGCCTCTAGCCGACTTGTTGGGGCCTGGCCATTTCTGCTGGATTGTGCTGCTGCTGCTGATTCCTGTTTGGTGACACTAGAGAACTTCCCTGCTGGTACCCCGGCAACAAAGATTGGAATTGCCCCAACGAAGTACTGCTAAACAGGCCCACACCACCCATTCCCTTTCTTTCCCTCTACCTCTGGTAAGTGGACTAGAATGGACATTGAAATGTTTAAATACCCTTTTTGTTTTGTTTTGTTTTGAGACAGGATTTCTCTGTGTGGCCCTGGCTGTCCTGGAACTCACTCTATAGACCAGGTTGGCCTCGAACTTGGAAATCCACCTGCCTCTGCCTCCCAAGTGCTGGAATTAAAAGGCATATGCTACCACTGCCCGGCTTAAGTACTCTTATTAAAGTAGGTTTTAGAAAATCTAAGCCTACATTGACCTCAAACTCAGAGATCTGCCTGGTGCTATGGGATGAAAAGCTCAGCTTGTTGTTGTTTTGGTTTTTTGTTTTGTTTTGTTTTTGTTTTTTGTTTTTCAAGTCAGAGATTCTCCGTATAGCCCTTACTGTTTTGGAACTCACTCTATAGACAAGCTGGCCTCAAACTCAGAGATCCACCTGCCTCAGCCTCCCAAGTGCTGGGATTAAATGTGTGCACCACCACTGCCCAGCTGAAGCTTTTTTTTTTTTTTAAATCCCATACAGTTCCTGTTTTTCTGTAGCTTTTTATTGTTCTGCAGTATTAGCTGTTGAATACCAATTTCTTGGCTAGATTTCATAAGATGATAAACCAAAAATCCTGTATGGCAAACATAAAATCTTTAAATTTTTTTCAGAAATAATATGTACAGTCCTTCACACCCAAAGGTCAGTGTGTCACCTAGAGACAGTCAAAGATTAGGTCTTTTGAATTAGATTAGGCCTGTGAACCACCCCTAGAACCTCATAGAAAGGAGCAGAATAACAGAGTCAAACTCATTCATTGCTCTCAATTGTCTACAGCAAGATGCATGATTTTTCTATTTTTCTTCTTTTTTAAAAAGATTTATTTATTTATTATATGTAAGTACACTGTAGCTATCCTCAGATGCTCCAGAAGAGGGTGTCAGATCTTGTTACAGATGGTTGTGAGCCATCATGTGGTTGCTGGGATTTGAACTCAGGACCTTCAGAAGAGCAGTCAGTGCTCTTAACCTTTGAGCCATCTCTCCAGCCCTCTATTTTCCTTCTAAATAGTACCCTGGATTTCTGGTACTCCTAAATTCAACAGAACAGCCTGGAACCCCCCCCCCCCCCACACACACACACCTCCAAAGCCTCTGCTGTCCCTTATCTGTGTTTGTCCTTCCTGAATTGTGTCACTCCTGTGTGCATGACCCTTAAATGTTCCAAAGGGACCCTCCTGATAAGAACCTGAGCAGGAGGAAAATAGGGGTGAGAAAAGCCTGTGAGTAGTCTTCTCTTGCACCGAGGACCCATGTCCTACAAATGTCGCCTGTCTCTTCACCAGATTCCTAAAGGGCTGAGCCTACAGTGGGAAGGAGTCAGTGGGCAGAGAAACCCGAATGAGTCACTTTCTTCTAGGGGTTGTTTCTTTGGTTTTGGTTTAGACAGAGCCTCATAGGGCAGCCTGGTTTCAAACTTGTAGCAGAGGAGTCTCAATCTTCCTGCTCAAGCCTCCTAAATGCTGAGATTATAGGCATGCCCGGAGACCATCACCACCACTGCTGCCATTGTTCTGAGGTCTCAAGAGATGAGGAGGTGATAATCCCGGAGGCTTTACTTTTAACATTTCCATTGCAGTTTATAACCAGCTTTGTTTTACTGAAGAGTAATTGGCCAATAGTCTACTTGTGTGTGAAAGCTGCACACTTGAGCCCTCTGATGAGTGTGTGCAATTATCATAAAGTATATTACTTACGCATAGATTACTTACAACTTGTATTTTATATTTTACTGGGAATGTAGGCAATCTAGCTTGCACTGATCATCCCTATGTGACATGGTGGCCAGGGAGATATCACACTGCCTCTGAGAATGCCAGGAAGGAATTCAGAGAAAGCAGAACTTCTTGTCCTCTGCACCTTGGTGGGCATCTGTATCCACGAGAGACATTTTACCACGGGCGCCTTCAGGCTTCCAAGGCCCCAGGTCTGCCAGCTGTGACCTGGACATCATCATGATTGGCTGTCTGCTTGGGAGTTACGGTTCTGCTGTCTCACGTCCAGGATGTTGACTTTTCTTGGCAGCTGCTGTAGCAGTCATGCGTTTGGAATGCCTGGCTTTTGATGAAACATTACATCAAAGACCAAGTTATCCAGTTTCACAGATGATTGCCCAGGTCTTTGGATGATGCAAGATGAAGGACCCGGGTCTTAGCCAGAATGAGCTCTGACCAACAGAAATAGGATTCAAGGGAATGTGGCATTTATTCACTGTTTTTCCTACCTCACTAACTCACTGCCCAGTGGTGGCTTTCTGTATTGCTGAAGTTGTTTCCCTGCAGTTCCTGCCATTTCTCCCATTTCCCCTCCCTCTCTTTCTTTAAAAAGAAAAGAAAAAATATAAATCATATACATTGTGTGTCTGTGTGAGTATATGCTATGTGTGTAGAGGTGCTGTGGAAGTCAGAGGTATAGGATTCCCTGAAGCTGGAGTTACAGGCAGTTGTGAGTGGCCTGACTTAGGTTCTGGGATTTGAAGAACCGGGGCTCTCTGAAAAAGTAATACTGATCTTAACCACTGGGCCATCTCTTCTCCCCTTTCTCCAGCTTCACTCATGCCCTTGTCTCCTGTGCTGAGCGGTACAGTGCCTAAGAAAAGGGCAATGAGCCGAGCGGTGGTGGCACATGCCTTTAATCCCAGCACTTGGGAGGCAGAGGCAGGCAGATTTCTGAGTTTGAGGCCAGCCTGGTCTACAGAGTAAGTTCCAGGACCGCCAGGGCTATACAGAAAAACCCTGTCTGAAGGGGTGGGGGGAGAAAGAAAGAAAGAAAGAAAGAAAGAAAGAAAGAAAGAAAGAAAGAAGGAAGGAAGGAAGGAAGGAAGGAAGGAAGGAAGGAAGGAAGGAAAGAAAGAAAAGAAAAGAAAAGAAAAGAAAAGAAAAGAAAAGAAAAGAAAAGAAAAGAAAAGAAAAGAAAAGAAAAGAAAAGAAAAGAAAGAAAAGGGCAATGAGGAGGCGTTAGAGGAATCCTAATCCTGGCCTGGCTTCCTTTAAGAAGGAAGTTACCCATGTTGCAGTAAGGAAAGCAGAGGGAGAAGCTGGAGACCTCATCTGACTAGAGTAGCTGAGAGAGGCAGTAACAGCTTGTCTGTGGAAAATAAGCTTGCGTGTAAGTAAATGGTCTCATTTTTCTTTTCTTTTTCCCTTTTTTTTAGACTTATTTATTTTATGTATATGAGTATACTTGCTGTCTCAGACATACCAGCAGAGGGCATCGGATCCCATTACAGATGGGATGAGCCACTATGTGGTTGCTGGGAATTGAACTCAGGACCTCTGAAAGAACAGCCAGTGCTCTTAACCTCTGAGCCATCTCTCCAGCCCCTGGTCTTATTTTTCTTTTTCTTTCTTTCTTTCTTTCTTTTTTGTTTTTTGTTTTTTGTTTTGTTTTTGTTTTTTCAAGGCAGAGTTTCTCTGTGTAGCCCTGGCTGTCCTGGAACTCACTCTGTAGACTAGGCTGGCCTCAAACTCAGAAATCTGCCTGCCTTTGCCTCCCAAGTGCTGGGATTAAAGGTGTGTGCCACCACCGCCTGGCCGGTCTTATTTTTCTTAATTGAAGATTAAATAATAGCTGTTAATGTAGTCCATTTGACCTTTGGGAGGTGGATCCACGATGATTCTCTGAAGCT
Source organism: Apodemus sylvaticus (assembly GCF_947179515.1). Classification (NCBI taxonomy): domain Eukaryota; kingdom Metazoa; phylum Chordata; class Mammalia; order Rodentia; family Muridae; genus Apodemus; species Apodemus sylvaticus. The sequence continues at coordinate 55,979,952 of NC_067476.1, read as the reverse complement.
TAAAAGAAGTTTTAAGTTTACAAAAAGAGAGAGATTTTTAGATATGTCAGTATTACCCTTATTTGCAATCTGTAAACAATTTTGGATTTAAAGCAAGAACATTATTTTTAGGTATTCTTGTTATTGGGGAAGAACAAGCATTTAAACAAAATTCAGACAAAAAAAAAAAAAGCATGACAATTCTAAGTTGTGGGTGACCTGTATTGTCTCAGGCTATGTCAGCAGCAAGACTCCACCCACTGCTCATGTAGTTTTAGGCTCTGCAGCTTTGTGTTGTAACTGAGCTGACAGGCAACAGTTACATGCGGTGAGTCTGCTCAGAGGATTTAACTGGTTTAACTTTGCCTAGAGGATCCTTCTTGTCCAGATGCCATTCACTCCTAGCCTGGGGGAGGGGCCCGTCCCACAACCACTGCCAGCTGTCTGCTCCACCCGCCCTCAAATCCATGCCCACCTCCAGGCAGGTCCCTCCCCACCCCCCACCTGTGAAGGGTCTGTTGTGTGTTGCCCCTGGCCATGTGCCACCATAACCCAGCAGGTGGCAGCAGGAAGGATCCAACTTTCTGTTTCTTTAACCCCTGAAAAGCTGAAAGGGAAAGGAAGACAGGCAAAGGTGCATGGTGGCACCCCGCTGGTAGGGGTTGAGTTGGTTAGAGTGGGTTTTGAACTTGTGAGCCACAAGGCAGGCTGTTATATCTCAAGTCTGAAGGCAGAGGAGTGCTCGATCACAGCATCTTGCAGGCTGGGTTCTGGAAAAAAAACTGTTTAAAATGGTGACCTGACTTTGGGAGGATCCATCCCTGGGATGGGGAGGGGGGATAGGGGGTTGGGGTGGAGGTGGAGTGTGGGTTGGGGGTGGTCATCAGCTGAGAATGCCCAGGGGTCCAGATTCCAGATGGGGCCACAAGCAGAGGGGGAGGCAGAGTCAGTTGAGGGACTGACAAACACCCTCTTCATTCTTTCTGAGGTAGAGGAGGCCAGGGGGTTAGTGTTAAGACCTGGATAACTGCTCCCTGTCTAGCCAGCCATTTTGTGCTGTTAATAATGTTAATAAGGAAACTTTCTCATGCCCGAGTTGATATATTGACATATTCTGTTATGTTCTGTGCTTTGGTGTTCTTAGAAACCAGTCACAATTGAGGTCAGTTCAAACTGCTTTGTGTAGTTAGCCACAGTAAGCTTGGACCCGAACCAACCACCAGGCAACTCTTCCTCTACCTATGTTATGAGTGTTTATGGTTTTGCCTTTATAAGCTGCCCCTGGGATAGACCCCATAAGAGACACCTACACCAATACAAGAAGCCATTTTAAATAAGACTTCCATTTAGAGTTTAAAGTTTAGGTTCGAAAGACCTCCTTAGGAACTGACATCTTAGTTAGCAGAAAGGCTCATGTACTTGGGTAACTGACATCCTGGTTGGCAAAATAAGACAAGATTGTTAGGCAAGGCAAGTCCCCTGCCACAGTTGAATAATGCCAACCGATGGAAACAACAAAGACATGTTCGTAAGGAAGTCCCCTATCCCTAAATCTTGATTGGTGGAGTAACTTGGCACAGATGTTTGTGGATTTCAGGCTTAAAAGCTCTGTAGGGTTCTGCTGCTGCTTGCAGTCAGCCCCCAAGTTTGGTCTGTGGTCCTGCTCTGGGTCCTGGGGCCAGTGCTCAATATCCTATCCCTGTGTGACTGAGATCAGTGCTTACATGGTTTGTGGGGCAACTTCTGGACCCCAATAGTTATAAGGCTCTTCTTCCATGGGAGTGTTGCTGTGTGGGTCAGAGCTCGCTCTCTCTCCTTTGGCAGAGGGAAGGGGATTGGGAAGAGCCATGAGTTGGCACTCGGGCAAGGGAAAGAGGGGTAGGGAGGCCACTATTGCAATGGAGTCCTGTGGGGTGCAGGATTGCTGGGGGTGGGGAGGGGAAGACAAGAGCCCACATGACTTTTTGGTGAATTGTTTATAGGGACCTTAATAGGGCCTGTATTATTATTATTATTATTATTATTTTATTATTATTTTTGGTTTTGGTTTTTTAAGACAGGGTTTCTCTGTGTAGCCCTGGCTGTTCTGGAACTCACTCTGTAGTGAAAGAGTATAAATGATGATGAAGGCATCACGGACATGGTATAGAATAGAGTTTATTCAGAATAGGGGATGGGAGTTAGTGGTAGAGAGGGAGAGAGGGAGAGAGAGAGAGGAGAGAGAAAGAGAGAGAGAGAGTGTGGAGGCCGGCCATGACCACGTGGAGAGGGGGGAAGAGCCCCAGGGGCAGAGAGGTGAGAGTGTGTGTGAGAGCGGTGAGCAAAGAGGGAGAGGAGGAGCAAGTAGCCCTTCTTATAGTGGGCCAGATCTCTGGGGCGGGGCATACCTGGCTATTGCCAGGTAGGTGTGGGGTGGAGCTTACACAAAGCCCCAACATGTAGACCAGGCTGGCCTCGAACTCAGAAATCCGCCTGCCTCTGCCTCCCAAGCACTGGGATTAAAGGCGTGCGCCACCACTGCCTGGCATATTTTTTTTTAAAAAAACACATTTTAAAAATGTGGGTTTTTTGTGTGATGAGGTGTTCCCCATCATAGAAAAGGAAAGAAATGCCCTATCCAACCGGAATGTTCCTGCAGCCTTTCTGCTCCAGGGGATTCCACAGAGGTCCAAAACGTTAAGCTTTCTCACAATTTTTAAAGAGTTCTGGTGTCTACCCTAGATGGTATTTAAAAGGTCACTGAGTAACTGTTTGTTTGTTTCAAGGAGAAAGTCCTTGCCCTTGTGGGCTGTCAGGTTTCAGACAGAGGTTTAGGGACGTTCTGCTAATACCAGAGAGCGGCTCTGGACTGGAGGTCAGATGTCCTTTCAATGTATCTGCATCCATGAGATGACTCTTACAGAAAACAAAGTGTAGAGGCTTGGGCATTTGGGTTGCAGGGGGAGATGGAAAGCTGGGTTCACTCACCCTTTTTTCCTGTGGGAACCAGCTGTGGTTTAAGTCAGCTGGTTGTGCCCCATGTTGAGCACCAGCTGTGGAATGCATGGTGGGGTCCTGCTGTGGTTCTGCACCTCTGCTTCCTCTGCACAGCCCAGCCTCTTAGATGATCTTAGCTTGTGCGCATACCTTTATTTAGGGTAGACTTGTACCCATACACTTTTTGGGGGTGAGTCAGGGGTATATATGGACCTTAGAGAGTGGGAAGGAATTTTCAGGGTTAATGAAAATCTTTGGTTGGAATTTTAAAGTTCTGAGAATACCTCATTTGCATGAAGAGGCATTCAAGGAATCCCAGGTACTTGCTAGGCAGGTTCTTATGCTGGGGTGGGGGTGGGGTGGGGAGAGTTGAAGTCTTAGGTCGGCCAAGGACTACTCGACCTTTCCCAGGTAGAGGGTGTTGGGGTTCCGGCTCCCCAGACAAGGTCAGAGAAGGACCAACCCTACTGGTAAAGTGGGTCTTCCATTTTGTTCGGAGCTCAGAGAAGCTCTCCTGTCATGGTAGATGTCGACCTAATTATCAGGGTTTCTCCACAGACAGGACCTCCCACCTGTGCTGAACCACACCCCCACCTCATCCAATCCCCCCACCCTCTAAAAATCTGCCAGGAAATCTTTACCATGCGATGTGGATTTGGCTGTATACAACTTGGTTTGGGAATAGATTGGAATTTACCAGCTTAGGCTGATCCCACACACAGCCCACCAAAGTGAATGGCGCCTGGAGACCAGGTACAGATGGATCGAGCACGGGGCGAAGTAGGGAGAAGTGGATCACAGGGGGCACCTGGACGGCCAGATCACTGTGGAAGACCTGCTCATACGTGCGTGGACTTGTGATTTAATTTTGCCTAACACGGGGGCGGGGGAAATGCTGAAATCAAGACATTGTACAAGATGGAGCCCTTGGATCGGCGTGTTCCGTCTGGGCTATGAGCCCTGGCTGGCTGGCCATTAGGTGAAAGACACTCAGAGTGACCTAGAGCTACTTCGCAGTTGGCTACAAGATGGGCAAAATCTGGCTTCACACTAAAGTGAACGAAGGGGCAGTTTGGTGGCTGCTTCTAGAAGCTGAACAAGATGTTGAAAAGCGCTATGTTCCTGGACAGCAGGAAACAGTGACATTTGCTTAGGAATAGATGCCCCATATCAGGTGGACTTTGGGGCTTGATTCCCGGCCAAAGTAAACAACACCAGCGCGATCCACTTAGGGTACACACAGGCCCTAAAGCCAGGTACCAAAGCGATGCTGTCAATCTCCTGGACCACAACATCAATGGTGGTGTCTACAAGCTTGACCCAGGACTGGAACGTCAAGCTAAATGAATACTGTACAATCGTTAATTTTAACTATTTTGTCAAATAGCTATCTTCAGAATTTTGTGTACCTGTTAATGTTGTATGCAAGCCTTGCTAAATGCCACATTAGATCCAGGCTAAGGATGATTCAACTTTAAGATGTTACCATTTCAGAGGTATGGAAGAAGTCCTTCAGAAAGGTCCTTTCAGCAGTTGACATGGGTTTGGGAGGGCCCCTTTATCGCCAAGTTTCTCTTTTTAATCTAGAAACCCGTGGAAGCCCACAAAGCATATTCTCTTTGTAAATCTTCGTGTTCACAGATGAAATTGTAATTTCCTGGACATCCAACCTTCGTGTCCTAAAAAAAATTGTACATATTGCTAAAATTGTCCCAATTGCTAAAAAAAATTGTACATATCGTCTGGAATGGACCTTTTAAGGCAAATCTTCACATCCTTCTTCCTCTTCCCACCAGTACCTGTTTTCTTGCCAAAAATAATCTGAGAGTGTGGTTAGGAGTGAGCGTGATGGGGCCAAATCCTTCAGGACTTAAGTCTTCCTTGGGTTGTGGTGGATTGTTATTTTAATTAATTAATTTATAGACAGGATTTCTCTGTATAACAGCCCTAGCTGTCCTGGAACTTGCCTTGTAGACCAGGCTGGCCTTGAACTCAGAAATCTGCCTGCCTCTGCCTCCCAGAGTGCTGGGATTACAGGCATGCACCACCACCGCCCAGCTCTATTTTTTTTTTTAAAGATTTATGTATATGTAAGTACACTGTAGCTGTCTTCAGACACACCAGAAAAGGGCATCAGATCTCATTACAGATGGTTGTGAGCCACCATGTGGTTGCTGGGATTTGAACTCAGGACCTCCAGAAGAGTAGTCAGTACTCTTAACTACTGAGCCATCTCTCCAGCCCATGGTGTTTTTGTTTTTTTTTTCTTAAATTTTCTCTCCCCTCCCCCCGCCCCCCACCTTTCCACATTGCATAAGGCAGTGTCTGGAAGCCACAGCTCCAAGCTGGGCAGGTGACTCTAATCACACACAACACTAGGCATCTAAATTGACTTCTGTTACAGTCTCACACTCTTTATTTTAGTTTAGTTTAGTTTAGCAGTTTAATGGAAACATCTTAGAGTCTTCCATTTGATGTGGAGTTAGATCCTTCCCTTCAAATGCTGTAATTAACAACACTTAAAATAAAACAAGTAAAATGTTGGGGTGGGCAGGGGGGTGGGGATAGGAGCTGAGGCTTCTGCAACTGAGCGGATGGCGGCCTCGCTGACTCATGGGGTAGGGTGAGGAGTTTGGCTGGGTTGGATTTGAGGCACATGAAAGATAGTCTGTTCATTCTGCCTATATTTAGATTTTTTTAACCTTGAAATAAATGTCACAGCCTTTTTGATTTGACCTATCCCTTGATGTCTTGACGGTTGTTCATTCTTTAAATAGGTCTGTCTGTACAGTCTCCTGTAGGTGGGCAGCCCTGGCTAGATTGTGTTGCTAAGAAAACACTGCTATATTTTCAAGACTGAGAAACTAAATGTTAAACTAGGTTTAGTGGCCCTTGCCTATAATAACAGCACGCAGGGTATGGGAGGTCAGGAATCAGAGACCAGATGTAGCTTGGGCTACATATATGGAGTTCCAGGAAAGACTGTGCTTTAAAAGGAAACAAGACAAAAGAGGAAAGAAATCAAATGTTTCTAGTGCTTGAGGGGCAGGGGAGTGTAGTTTGCCGATGGCAGAGTATGTGCGTATCATATGCATGGCTTGGGACTCAGTTCTTAGCATCAAAAATGAAAGGAAAATATTTATTTTCTCAACATCAAAGTTGGGTAGTAAAATGTACACTATCTTATGAAAATAATAAAAATATATATTAAAGAAAGTAAACATTTAACCGGGCCGTGGTGGCTCACGCCTATAATCCCAGCACTCTGGGAGGTAGAGGCAGGCAGATTTCTGAGTTCCAGGCCAGCCTGGTCTGCAGAGTGAGTTCCAGGACAGTCAGGGCTACACAGAGAAACCCTGTCTCGGGGGGGGGGGGGGGGGGGGGGGGAAACCAAAAAAAGTAAACATTTATTTACATTCAGTCACATACACTGCTACTTAGTAATTAAATACTTTATAATCATTTATTGTCATCTCCTCCCAGCTCAATCAAAATCAATCTTTTGCTTGTCATTTGAATAATTTGATCAAAGTCTTATTGCTAATCCTGGGCAAAGTTCAAGTTGAAACTCCACGTTAAAGGATCTTATCTATTTTGCTTTATCTTTGTAAACTGTCTTCACAGTTAAAATTAAATGATAATGAAAAACAATTGCTGAGTATGGGAGTGTATGCCTGTAATCATAGTGCTTTAGCGAGTCCAGCCGGAAGATCACACGTTCAAGGCCAGCCTGGACACTTCACAGAACTAAACTATACATGTTCATGAAAGTTCATAGTAGGTTATCCCTGCATTGCTCCCCAGCGCCTGGGCTCCATGACAGAACCCAGTGGCTCTCATCCTCTCTGTGAGTCTGCCACAGGGTCCCCCCAGGTCATTAGTTCACTGGCAAGTTGAAGACATTTTGGTGAGTTATTTTAAAATGTTAAGTGTATTATTTTCATATACCTGTACGCATGTAGCACCTTTTTTTCTGCACTTTAATGGCCACTTTATAGTACCAACCACCTCCCCTGCCCTCTCTCCCTCTTTCCGCCATCCCTTCCTTCCTCTCTATGGAGCCTTGGAAGGCCTGGACCTCTCTAGGGCAGGTTCTCAATGCTGCTACATTTCAATACAGTTCCTCATGTGGTGATTCCCAACCATAACATTATTTTTGTTGCTATCTCATAACTGTAACTTTGCTACTGTTATGAATAATAATGTAAATATCTGATAAGCAGGATATCTGATATGTGACCCCTGTGAAAGGGTTGTTCAACCCCAAAAGAAAGGGGTCACAACCACAGGTTGAGAACCTCAGCTGTAGGTAGACAAGGCTGGCCCTCAAACTCACAAATTCTGTTTCCACCTCCTAAGTGCTGGGATTGAAGCTGTGGACAACTGGTTCTCATCTGTGTTCCTTAAAGAAAAAGCATTGTGAATATGTATGTATGTGTTGTGTATGTGTGTATATATATATTTACATACATATATTGCACATATATATTCGTTTTGTTTTTTGATATAGGGTTTCTTTAGCCCTGTCTGTCTGTCCAGGAATTAGTTCTGTAGATCAGGGTGGCCTCAAACTCAGAGATACCCCTGTGGCTGCCTCCTGAGTGCTGGGATTAAAGGCATTTGCACTACTGCCTGGCTAATTTGAATTCTTTTTTTTTTTTTTTTTTTTTTTTTTTTTGAGATAGGGTTTCTCTGTGTAGCCCTGGCTGTCCTGGAACTCACTCTGAGCTAATTTGAATTCTTATTACTAGGTAAAATAGGACATTTGATTTTTAGATTTATTTCTTTCTTCAGCATTTTAAGAGAAATTTTATTTTAAAAGGAAAGGAAGAAAGGAAGGAAGGAAGGAAGGAAGGAAGAAGAAAGAGACCAGTAAGTGAACTGTGGAGGTCTATCCTTTGACACAAAACAAAAACAGACACCTTTCTTGTCTCAGTTTTTATGACTTTTCCACAAACTCCTTTCTTTCTGACCTACAGGGGTCACTGTTGTTTTTTTGGCTTGGGTGTTGGCTGTAAACCCTTTGGTGATTGCTGGCGATTAAGGAAGGTAAGGTCCTTTGGAGCGTGTGTACAATTCTGGCTTCCCTCTTGCTTTGAGATCTGATTGGCCTCATGATGAACTATATGGAGGGAGATCAGCGGAAAGGGGCAGAAACACCAACTGTCCCCTGCCAAGGAGACTGAACACAGTCAGTGAAGGCGGGAGCCCTTAGGTGACAGGACTGGGGACAGAGTTGGAGGGTAGGGTGACTAAGCACCTTGATCTTACCAAGTGGCTCCTGGTGGAAATTAGCTCTGAAGGCCAGGAGAAGCAATCAGCACGTGGTGTTTTACCCGGCTAGATCGTGATACACTCATTGTCCTTGGTGGAAATAATACGCAGCAATGTAAGATGCGGTTTTATTCCACCAACATATTAAGCCATTGTAAAATTCTTATATTTATTTACTTATTTCAGTACTGGGGGTTGAACCTAGGGCTGATAGGCAAGTGCTCTACCACTGAACAAGAGCCTCAGCCATTTATTTATTTAAAAAGTTATTTTTATTTTATGTGTATGAGTGTTTTACCTACCCAAATGTGGAGGCCAGGAAAGAGTACTGGACTCCCTGGAACTAGAGTTACAGACAGTTGTGTGCTGCCTTATGGGTGCTGGGAATCAAACCCCCTCTGGAAGAACAGCAGTCAGTGCTCTTAACTGTTGAGTCATCTCTCTATGCCCCGCCTCCCTGGTCTTTATTTTGATATAACGTCTTACTAAGGTCCCCAGGCTGCCCTTGAACTCACTCTGCAGTCCAGAGAGACTTTTGATTTGTAATCCTTTAGCTTCAGGCTTTCAGGGAGCTGGATTAGAGGCCTCCACTCCCTGGCTTGGCTAACAATGTAAATTTTAATCATGAAATGTTTAGGAAGAAAAACACAGAACAAATGTGTTACTTTTGTGTTTTGTTTGGCTTGCTTGCAAGAATAAGAATGGAACCCAGGAGCTCACAGGACTGGCAAACAAGTAACCGCTGTGCTATAATCAGCCTCTTGAGTTGTATTTTACTCTACTTGATGCTTCAATGTTTAAATGCCAGAATACTGGGATAATTGAAGATTAACTTTTCAGGAAGCCCTGCAAATCATCTGGGGGCTCAGAGAGCCTTTGATGCATCTTCACTAGGAAGTATAGATCAATTAAACAAGGATTTATGGTGTCTCCACTCTCAGCTAACAAGGTGAGTATATGGATCAGCCTACATCATAATTCTTGCCTCAATAATAATTTTGGACCAATGATCAATCTTTGACTTTCCTCTGCAAATGTTCACAAGTCATTTATTTAACTAGGCACACTCTCTGCTGACCCTTGCCCAGGGAAGGTATTAATATCATATATCTTTAGCATTGATCAAGTCTTGTTTTTTTATTCTCCTCACGGTCTCCTGATCTGTTCATGGTTTTCTTCTTTCTTTCCTTTAGACAAGGTCCCACTGTGTGACCAACAAGCTTACTAATTAGCTCCAATCTGCACTTGAACTGACCATACTCCTACTGCAGACTGCTGGGATTGCGAGCCACCGGCCTGACTTTGTCTGCTTTTTATTTACTGTATTTACTTACACATGTGTTTGCATGCCCCATCAGGAGTGTGGAGATCAGAGGACAATATGTCCCTAACACGGAGCTCAGCTTGTTAGATCGGATCCTTCAATCTTTTATTTTTTTTTAAATACTTATTACTATAAATAAGTACACTGTAGCAGTTTTCAGACACACCAGAAGAGGGCGTCAGATCTCATTATGAGATGGTTGTGAGCCACCATGTGGTTGCTGGGATTTGAACTCAGGACCTTTGGAGGAGCAGTCAGTGCTCTAAACTGCTGAGCTGTCTCTCCAGGCCCTAGTTTCGTCTCCTAACGCTGTCTTCCTCGTTCCTTTGAGGCAGGGTCTCTCAGTGAACACGGTGCTCACATTTTTTTTCCTGCTAGGCTGGCAGCAGCAAGCTTCAGGATTCCTCTGCCTCTCTTTGACCCCAGTCTTGGGGTTCCAGGTTTGTGTGGAGCTGCACTCAGTTCTGTGTAGGCTTGAGGATCTGAACTCTGGCTCTCAGGCTTGTGCAACAGCAAGCACTCCTAACCAATGGCCACATCTCCAGCCCTGACTGCACAGTTCAAAGTAACGTAGTGTTGTATTTTTAATTATTTGCATGGCTAAACGATATCTGTCCAGAACTGCCTGACCGTGCATCTCTATTGGACGGAATGATGTCGTCTCTTTACCGGAGCCAGGAGTTATCACCCGGGGAATTCCACTGTCTTCCTTTCCAAGGAAGGACAAACTGGTTCTTCAAGTCTGCAGTACTCCAGGTTGTGTCTGGCTTGTTTTTGCAGGTCAGACAGGCTACTGTAAATTCCAGTCCACTCTTGTTCTTTTCGCTCCAATCTCAGCATGTCTACCTGCCAACTTGTACTATCTGGTGTTTACTCCCTGTGTGCAGGTGGAAGGCTCCCAGACGGCCTTGCTTCTCAGACTTTGAGTTGAAATTTCCTCATGGAGGTCTATAATGTCTCTCCTCCTCCTCTTCCTCTCCTCCTCCTCCTTTTAAATTTGTATTTTGTGTGTGTGTTGACTGCATGTATATATGTGCACTAGTGTATGTGTGATACCCTCAGGCACCAGAAGAAGGTGTTGCCTTGGAATTGGACTTGCAGCTGGGTTGTGAGCCACTGCGTGGGTGCTGGAAACCTAATATGGCCACTTTTACGAGAGCATCCAGTGCTTTTTATTTATTTTTTGTTTTTTTTTTGTTGTTTGTTTGTTTGTTTTTTGAGACAGGGTTTCTCTGTGTAGCTCTGGCTGTCCTGGAACTCACTCTGTAGACCAGGCTGGCCTCGAACTCAGAAATCTGCCTGCCTCTGCCTCCCAAGTGCTGACATCCAGTGCTCTTTACCCATCTCTCCAACCCCTGCAATGTCCTTCTTAATGGAATATCCATTCCTAGAATGTTTTAGATTCCAGAAAGATTAATACCAAATAAGGGGTGGGAGGCACCCTTTCCAATGCCTAGAGGCAACAAACACTGTTACTGTGATCGTCCTTCCCCATATTCAACAATAACTACCAAGGGTTTCAAAACATGTCCTGGGGCACCCAGCTCTCTCAGAAAGGCAGTCTTCTTGTTTTTGAAGAATAGTAACAGTGAGTTCCTTGTGAGAACTCTAGTTGTTCATGATTGTCTTCTTTCTGAGATGACCTTGGGGGAGTCAAAGGGATCTATCACATAGCTAACAAATACCAGAATAAGGAAATGCCTCTTCACTCCCTTTCAAGGGGCAGAGAAGAAAGCTGGAATTCTTGTTTGGGCACAAGCGCTTCCACAAGGTCGCCAAGATTGCAGTAGCTATCTTTCCTGTGTGCCCGCAGAAGAAAACACTCACATCTGCTTTCTTTTATCTTAACTGCCTCCACTCATCCTCCTCTCCTATTTTTGTTCTCCCTTTTTCTTGTCACATTTTGTGCCCCATGTGTCCTTTGCCTGATATTTAACCTTTCCCAGGTCAGCAGTTGTTGGGAAAAGTATTGTCAACACAAAGGAAATGTATTTGCCCCAGAGGGACAGAAGGCAAGGAATAAAAGACCCAGTCCGGATAGAGGGCAAGGGAGAGGGAGGAAGGGCATTGTTTCAGAGGACAAAGGGCCGCTCTGGACAGAGAAGAGACAGGTGTGGCTTATAGCAAAATGTTGGTTTATAAAGGTGAAATGGGAAACCCAGTGTTAGGATGAGGTGCTTAATTTTAATTGGACATGTTAATTAGGTGGGCCAAAGGGAGTGTTTGATGCTTTGATAGCTAGACCTTTGAGGTCAGCCTCAGGAGGAAGAGGTGGACAATTAAAGAAATAGACCTTTGTGGTTAGTGTTAGGAATATAATCTAATGGCAAGGCAGAAAGGATGAGAGAGAAAAGCAAAGTCTGCCCTGCTAGCCTCACTCCAACTGGCCCTTCCTTCAGCAGCATGACCAGTCTGCCTGATGGTCAGGCTGAGGAGGGAGACTCCAGGTAGAGCCATTCTTCAGGGGCTTCTGTTAGTGGTTGGTTTATACATTCCAGTTGTGCAAATGGCTTTCAGTGAACCTTGAAACATCTGGGCATATACAACCTGGTGCTCACCCAATCCCCGCAGAAACCCCTGGCCTTCTTCAGAGTTGTTTTTGTTTTTGTTGTTTTGTTTTGAGACAGGGTCTCTCTGTCTCTGTCTGTCTGTCTCTGTCTGTCTGTCTCTGTCTCTCTCTCTCTCTTCAAGACAGGGTTTCTCGGGCTGGAGAGATGGCTCAGTGGTTAAGAGCACTGACTGCTCTTCCAGAGGTCCTGAGTTCAACTCCCAGCAACCACATGGTGGCTCACAACCATCTGTAATGGGATCTGATGCCCTCTTCTGGAGTGCCTGAAGACAGCTACAGTGTACTCATATATAAAAAATAAATAAATAAATCTCTTTAAAAAAAAAAAAAAAAAGACAGGGTTTCTCTGTATAGCTCTGGCTGTCCTGGATCTCATTCTATAGACCAGGCTGGCCTCGAACTCAGAAATCTGCCGCCCATCTCTGCCTCCCAAGTGCTGGGATTAAGGGTGTGTGTCACCACTGCCTGGCCAGAGTTTTCCCATGGGTATCTGTCTTAGTAGATCTTCTTTATTTGGCCATGTCTTTTAGGCACAAGATGAGGCAGCCTGTAAGGGAATGTTTTCACTGGATCTGGTAGGCATCGCCTAGGTGCTGCCTGATCAGCGTGGTGATTTAATGAAATGGTCCCCATGGGCTTGTATTTAATGCTTGTTCCTAATTGATAGAGGGATTAAATCCTTCCTTTTGGGAAGGATTAAGAGCTAATGGCCTTGTTGGAAGTAATGTGTAACTGGAGGTGGGCTTTTAAAACCACAAAGCCCAGTGTCTGTCTGTCTGTCTGTCTCTGTCTGTCTGTCTATCTCTCTCTTCTAACTTGTAGATTACATGTAAGTTTTCAGCTATCATGCTTCTTGCCATAATGATCATGGGCTCACCCTCTGGCATCGTAAGCCCAGATAAACTCTCTTCCTTTTTATAAGTTGCCTTGGTCCTGGTATCTTTTTTTTTTTTAAGATTTATTTATTTTATTTATATGAGTATACTGTAGCTATCTTCAGACAACGTACCAGAAGAGTGTATCAGATTCCATTATTGTGAGCCACCATGTGGTTGCTAGGAATCGAACTCTGGACCTCTGGAAGAGCAGCCAGTGCTCTTAACCGCTGAGCCATCTCTCCTGCCCTTGGTTCTGGTATCTTATCCCAGCACTAGAAAAGTACCCAGGCCAGCTGTGAAGAGCTGATTTTTTTTTTAATGTTTGCTCTGTATTTGTTGCTTTTCACTTTGCTTGAGTTATGTTTGCACATGGCCACTGGATCGCAAGGCGTGTGCATGCATATGGCCAGAAAGAATCTCTGGAGAATCTCTAGCTCTTCCAGAGAAACTGTAAGCTACACTGAGCCCAGGGTTGTTTTGTATTTTCACCAAGTTGGGAATCAAAGTAGATGACTCTATTTTCTCACCTCTGGGACATGATATCTGACAGAAGCAAGAAAAAGAAGAAGTATTTACTTCGGTTTCCCAGAGTTCAGTTCACTATGGCCAGAAAGGTGTGGACGAAAGGCTCTAGGCTGTGTGTACACACATGTATTGGAAGCTGTTCACATCTGAGCTGATCAGGAAGCAGAAAATACGATAGAAATCAGGCTTAGCTGTATCCCTTAAAGACCTACTACCACTGGCTATGTCTGTGATCTAGTCCCCAGGCTTTTTAAAAGATTTACTTTTTAAAATTTATGTGTATGTGTATGGGTGTGTCTGCCGCATTTGTTCAGGTTTCTGCAGAGCCAGAAGAGGGTGTCAGATCTCCAGGAGCTGGAGCTACAGGCAGCTGTGAGGGTGCTGAGAGGTGAACTCAGGTCCTCTATAAGAGCAGCAAGCACCCTGAACCACTGAGCCCTCCTCTCTAACCCCGGTCCTTGACTTCTAAAGGTTTTATAATCTCTCCAAACAGCATCAGCAACTGGAAACTGCTATATTTAAACACAGTAATTGCTGAAGGACATCTCATTCTCACACTGGTACCAGGCAGGCAGGCAGTTAGATATGGGACAGCCAAGGAAAACTGAAGTTGTATGTTGGCAGTTGTGTCTCCTGATGTCTCTTTGTGGTTATGTCCTTGAAGCCACAGTTAGGTTGTTCCTCCTGTGGCAGAAGCTAAGGCACTGGTTATGCACCCAGTTACCACGCATGCGCACTAACGGAACATATGCATTCTCCAAAGGCCTGGTGTCATTATAGTAATACACACACACACACACACACACACACACACACACTCAGATCTGAGGATTGTAGTACACACACACACACACACTTCTTCTGAGTTCAATCCCTGGCCCCTGAGGTCACAGTTGATGGTAACGGAGAAGATTCATAAGATCTATAGATCTATCCCGGGGCCGGAAACTGGGGAGATGATGAACAAATATTTGTTAAATGGATATTTGTGTCCATAGCGCAAGGGTACTCAACATTTTTCAGGTGAGCCAATGTCTCTCCACTGATATGAAAGAACCTGTGTGCCTGTGTCATTTATATGTGTCCATATAAATGAGGTAGGCTGTGTGACTGTAACCTCACGGCGCTTGTTTGAAAACATTAATTTGCTCGTTCTGTTTTTGCTCCGTTACTCCCTCTGATTAGGTGATACCATGGTGACAAGATCTGGCTTACACTACCCAGCTTTGACGACAAGCTGTGTTACTTCCTAGCTGATTAGGAAGGCATTAGCCACTTTCCTCAGTTTTCGCACCTATAAGGATGATAAGTCCACCCACCACACCGAGTTATTGTTGGTGGTGACATGAACTCTCCCATGAGAGTCTTAGTATCTGGCACACATACACCATGCACGCTAGCTCTTCTACCCCCGGCAGTGCGTCTATCCCAGCACCCTAGTCCTAGGACTATTGTGAATCGTTTCTTTCTTTTCCTGACTTAACTCAAGTTCACCAGGTTTTCCTTCCCTAATGGATGCTGCTTTCTCCTATGTCTGCTGCTACCCTATGTCCCAGAGCTGTACCCACAGGAATCTTTCTCTCCGGGCTCCCTGTCAGAGTCCTTCTTCCCTGACATAGTGCGCCTGAGATATCCTCTGGTTCGTCTCTAAAGTCCTCAGCTGATCACAAGGCCCTCTGTCAGAGTTTGCCTCATGCCTGCACTAACCCAGTGGGTGGCCATTTACCTGCCCTTCCTTCTGGGACCAGCTCAGAGGGGCCTCCGTTCTTGTGGGGTGTGGAGGAGGCACTCAACTACTGCCTGGACTCCAAACCTAATGTGAAACCAAGGGTAAACATGAGCAGGCCTGCTCACCTTATTTGGTTGCTTTTATCATCAATTCGGAAGGTGGCAGAGTTGGGCAGTAGGCTTCCGGTTCTCACTGCTGTAGATGATGCCACTGAGGATGGGCCGTGAAGGTAATGATTACCTACATAGCTTCTGTAGGAATTTAGAGGTTTCCAACTGGTCAAAATCACGGACTTTGAGCATGAGAGGCCTGTACAAGAGTCCAGAGAGCAGCCTTTAGTGTCGCAGGGACAATGTTCTGCCTTCAAGGGCACCTAATGCCGTCATTTATTTCCCAAGCATGTTGCTAGTGAAGAGCTATGAAGGTTTTTTTCTACATTTTTTTTTTTACTACTTTTCCATTTTCCCGACCTCCAAGCACCTTTCCTCAGGCCTCAGACCACTCTCTTTATTATAATTATTATATTATTATTGTAATTATTAAATATTATTGAGTAATAATGATAATTGTTGCTGTATTTTCAAGACAAAGTGTCACTACTTAGCCCTGGCTGTCCTGGAACTTGATTTGTAGACCAGGCTGGCCTCAAACTCACAGAGACCTGACTGCCTGTCTCCAGAGTGATTGGATTAAAGGTGTGCCCAATCATGCCCAGCTTTAAGCTATTAACACCCCTAAACTTTATCCTTAGGGAGAGATTTGAGGTTCTATGTGTGTGGCCACCCCGGGAGTAAACTCTTGAGTTTTTGGCTTGTTTGCTTGCTTGTTTTTTATTCTTCCAGAGCTGCGGACTTTACCTACAGCTTTGTGCTTGCTTGCCAATGGCTTTTGAAACTCATCACCTCGGTGGTGATGTTTTGTGGGCGGTACACTGGGCCAGACTGGAACTCATCAGACCCACTGCCCACTGCCATACATATAAACAGAAATCCCAATACACCGAGGACAAACTAGAGTTCAGAAGTGCAGAAAAACAGGTCCACAGCAAAGTTCCCAGCACATATAGAATAAAAACGAGGGTGTGGCAGGCTCAGCTCTCAGTCACAGCGTCTGGCCCACTCTCCCCTGTTCCCAGGCTCCTCCCCTTCGTTTGTTCAGTTAACTTGGTCGTCTGTGGAAAGACCTGCAAGAATTTCACTATGTATTCCTAACGTATGAACAGAAGCTTATTTTCCAGTCCCTGATAAGATAATCTACAATATTAAAAAATATATATGTGCGTTCTGAGTTTGCGGCTAGCCAGCTAAGGCTCACAGTGAAACATTGTCTCCAAACACACACACACACACACACACACACACACACACACACACACACACATTATATATACATATATCTTTATAAATATATTTGTATTTCTTTTTGTTTTGTTTTGTTTTGCTTTTTTCGAGACAGGGTTTCTCTGTGTAGCCCTGGCTGTCCTGGAACTCACTCTGTAGACCGGGCTGGCTTCGAACTCAGAAATCCGCCTCTCAAGTGCTGGGATTACAGGTGTGCGCCACCACTGCCTGTCTTATATTTGTATTTCTATGTATAAATACACACACACACATACATACACACACACACACACACACACACACACACAAGGTGAGTGCGTGAGCATGGCAGCCAAGAGTGGTAAAAGCCATGGGAGAGTGGCTTGTCCCAGCAGGCAGCATACTGTATCTGTCTGTCACATGACTACAGCAGACCCTCCGGCCCCCTGAGCTTGCTCACAAAGAACTCCTCTAGCACTGAGGGTGTAGCTCAGTCTGCGGATTACTCACCTGGCATAAACAAGCCCTGGGTCCGACCCAGCACTGCATAACCTGGGTGTTGTGGCTCATCTTCTGCTGGCTGGACGACAGCCTGGCCTAGAGGAGATCATGTTTAAAACAAGCAAAATCAGCTGGGCAGTGGTGGCCAACACCTCTTGAAAACCAAAAAAAAAAAAAAAAAAAAAAAAAAAAAAAAAGTCATAGCCTGAAGGTCAAGATGATATTTATTTATTTTTAAATATTTAGTTACTTATTTTATGTATACACCATGTGTGTGTGTGTGTGTGTATGTGTGTATTTATACATAGAAATACAAATATAAGAAATACAAATAAATACTGTAGCTGTACAGATGGTTGTGAGCCATCATGTGGTTGCTGGGAACTGAACTCAGGACCTCTGCTCACACCGGCCCTGCTTGCTCCGGCCAAATATTTATTTATCACTATATATAAGTACACTGTAGCTGCCTTCAGACACACCAGAAGAGGGTGTCAGATCTCATTATGGATGGTTGTGAGCCACCTTGTGGATGCTGGGATTTGAACTCAGGACCTTTGGAAGAGTAGTCAGTGCTCTTATCCCCGGAGCCATCTCTCTCCAGCCCATCAAGATGATATGTAAATGAATAAGAAAGGCTGTCTATTGCTGGTTACTAAATTCCTAGAGTATTTAATAGGATTCTAGAATGTGGAAAACAGGATATTTCAGTATTCATAAGCAGTGTCTGTCTTGTTTAAGGTTATTATTGCTGTGATCAAATACCATGATTAAAAGCAAGAGAAAAGGGTTTATTTTGCTTATATTTCTCAGCATAGTTCATCTTTATTGGAAGTCAGGACAGGAACTCAAACCGGCAGGAACAACTCGGAAGGGGCAGATGCAGAAGCCTTGCAGGGGGCTACCTTGTTCAGCTTGCTTTCTTATTGAATCTAGCCTAAGCATGGCCCCATTTACAAAGGCCTTGGGCAGTTTTTAACTAATTAAGGAAGTGCTTTACAGCTCTGCCTCCAGCCTGATCTCAAGGAAGCAGTTTCGTAACTGAGGGTTTCTCCTCTAAGATGACTTTGTGTCACAAAGTTAACAAAACGATCCAGCACTGGCAGCAATTAATTACCAATTTTAGAGCTAACCACCACAAAGTGTCTAGGTACAGAGTTACTTTCTCTGTGTTTTCAGACTGTGTTCCTTGGGGCTGCATGCTGGGTAGGGTGGGGGCGGTGGGAGGGGGCATTTGGTCAGCTGGCCAAAATGGATGGTGCCTTCCAGCTGTGCACTGGTGAAAGCAACTGGAGAGCCTGTCCCTAGAGAAGCAGCACACCTGCAGGTCCCAGGCAGCTCCCTCACACACTGCTCCTCGTTAAACATTTACTGGCAAGCATCTGGAGCAGGTCTGCTGTCCTTATTGAAAAAGAGCATGCTTGTGTCAAATACAGTTTTCAAAGGTTTTGCAGCTCCAGGGAAGTTTGAGCCATAGGCTTTTCTTTTCTTTCTTTTTTTAAAATGCTATCTGGTGTGTGTGTGTGTGTGTGTGTGTGTGTGTGTATGTGTGTGTATGTGTGTATTTAAGAGTTCATTTATTTATTTTATGGATATGAGTACACTGTACCTGTCTTCAGACACACCAGATGAGGGCACTGGATTCCATTGCAGATGGTTGCTTTCTTTGTTAAGACCCACCTACAGCCTACTCCTGAGGACTTAACTTACTTTCTTTCTTTCTTTCTTTCTTTCTTTCTTTCTTTCTTTCTTTCTTTCTTTCTTTCTTTCTTTTCCGAGACAGGGTTTCTCTGTATAGCCCTGGCTGTCCTGGAACTCACTCTGTAGACCAGGCTGGCCTCGAACTCAGAAATCCGCCTGCCTCTGCCTCCCAGAATACTGGGATTAGAGGCCTGTGCCACCACCACACTGCCAGGACTTAAGTTTCTTAAAATCTATCACTGCTTCTTATAAAATCTGTCAGATGTCGGACTTTAACTGGAGATATTGAAGCATTCCTTTTCCTATCCATCGGGCTAGAGATTCCCTTCCTGGAACTGACTGGCAACCTGACTTTACCCACATGCCCACTGTCAAATGTGCCAAGTACCTTCTGGTCTTGGTAGACAACTTCTTGGGGTGGGTGAAGGCATTTCCCACAACTAACAAAAGGGCTCAGACAGTTTCTGATCTTCTCCTCTGAGAGATCATCCCCTGATTTGGTGTCCCAGCATCACTCCAGTCAGACGATGGTCCTGAATTTACTTCCCAGATCTCTCAGAGTCTCTCTAAGGCCCTAGTCATAGCCTGGCATTTTCACATTCCCTACCATCCTCAATCTTCAGGTAAGGTAGAAAGAACTAACCGCTCTTTAAAAACCACTCTTGCTAAGCTGTCACAGGAACTTCACCTTGACTGGGTAAAACTCCTACCTCTGGCTCTTTGCAGGCTACGAGCTCTCCCCAAGCAACCTCTCCTCATCTCACCCTTTGAACTCATGTCTTAACTCCTGGTCTTTCACCTGAATGCTCTCCCCTCCCAGACCACCTACTCACCCCATTGCTTTGCCACCTCCGTTCTTTCCTATGGGACTTTGCTGACCACCATCTACCATGGCCACAGACTGTCTCCTGTCCACTGCCTGTCAACATTGGAGACCAAGTCCTTCTATCCCCTCCAGATCACCGGCCCTCACCTCTCTCCCAAATGGCAGGGCCCTTTTAAAGTAATTCTTGTGACCCCTACAGCTGCTAAACTTGAAGGACTCTCTCACTGGGTCCACCTGTCTCACCTCAAACCTTTCGTCCCTCCACCTAAAAATGACTCTTCATACACACAGACCCTAACAGGACTGTGCTCTGTTACACTCCCGAGGACAACGAGACCACCCACCTTGTCCCCAATCCCAGAAAATGAGACTCCACTCCGACAGCAGAGCTCGACCTCACTGGATTAGGCATGGGTTTCTCGTCCTCACCCTGGTCTTCTTCGTTTCCAGCCAGGGCAGCCCTTACATCTGGAGAGTCAACGTTCAAAAAACCCAAACAGTTTTTTCAAATAGGGTCAGGAAACTGCTCCATAGCTGGATACCAGGAACCGATCCAAATCCCTATCATCCCTGTATCTGTTATCCCATCTAAATATTATGATCTCTATACTTGCTTTCTCTTTGACCAGACAAAAGGTTATTGTAGAAAATGGCCAGATGAATATGGGGGCTGCCCATAATGGTCTTGTCAGATACATATGCTAGAATCATGGAGCAATCATTTCTTCTATCAACACCGCAAGACACTTTTCTTCTACATACAAGAGCCATGGGATTCCAGAAACATTTTGATTCTTTGGCAGCTGTGGTGCTTCAGAACCGATGGGGCCTAGATGTCCTGACAGCTAAAGAAGGTGGTCTTGACCTGTTCCTTCAAGAAGAATGCTGTTTCTATGTCAACAAATCTGGGATAGTGAGAAATAAAATACAGGAGCTACAGTCAGACATAAAGAATTTCAGGGCTGGGTGGTGGCTCACGCCTTTAATCCCAGCACTTGGGAGGCAGAGGCAAGCAGATTTCTGAGTTCAAGGCCACCCTGGTCTACAGAGTGAGTACCAGGACAGCCAGGGCTACACAGAGAAACCCTGTCTCAGAAAAAAAAACAAAACAAACAAACAAAGAAAAAGAATTTCAGGGATGGTGAGACCTCCAGTTCTAGGATTTTCAAAAACCCTATATGGAAGTGGACACTCCCTTTTGTAACACCTGCCTTTTCTAGTCATCTTCCTGGTGTTGTTAATTGCTCCCTGTCTCATTAATCTTGCTTCTACATTCCTCCAATGGCAAATACAAAAAATTTCTAACCAAACTATTAATCAGTTCCCCTTACAGGACTACCAGCCACTGCCCACAGAAGAGCCGCTGTCCACAGAGGTACCTGATGCGAATGTTTACCAAGTGGATCCTGATGGTGAAAGTCAGCTACACCCCAAAACTGACGATGCCCCTATGCAGCAGGAAGTAGCTTAACAGACATGGCGCCCTCATTCCCTTTCACCATCGGCTTCCCCTCCTCTTTTTCTTCTCTTTATAATAATAATAATAATAATAATAAGGGAGGAAAGTTGGTACCAGAACCTGTTGCCAAGACAACGGCCACCATATTCCCAGAATCCATTGGGCTCACCTTTACCTGTGACTATAGCACCATTCGTAAGAGGAACACCCCCCTCCCACCTCTTTCTGCTGCCGCCTTTGCCCTTTCCCCTCTGGGCTTGGTGTGGTCTTTCTGGAGTCACCACCACCCGCTGATCCCATCAACCTCCCTTAAAAGTTTTGAAAAGGGAGTATATGGGCTTGCATGAGGAGTGTGGGGCTGGCGAATTTGCCCGCGTGTGCAAGGCTCTGGATCTGATTCCTCAGAACGACAAAAAGGAACAAGGAAAGAAAAGGTATTGTGTTGGGCACTGCAGAAGTTGGTTTTTCTGAGTTGGAACAGGAAATAGACATATTAAAAAAGGCAATTAGTGATTGCCAAGTTACTTGCCTAGCAAGATCATAAAGCAGAGTCGACTATTATGCTGAGGCTTGGGTTTGGTTTATTACATTTTAAATGTTTATTCAAGTGTACACATGTATCCGTTTGTACATACGCCATGTGTATGCAGGTGCCCACGTAGGCCAGAAGAAGGGGTTAGATCTCCTGAAGCCCGCGTGATAGGCATTTGTGAGCTCTTGAATTAGGGCCTTGCATTTGAACCCTTGTCCTCTGGAAGAACAAGTGCTCTTGACAGCTGGACTGTGTCTCCAGCCCCCGCCTCTCAATCTTGCTTTTAAGACTCTGTTTGGAGTCTAACCTGATTAAAGGTTTCAATTTGATACGTAGTACTTAGCATAACTGATTCCATTTTGGTTTGATTGGGACATAGTACAGGAGCTGAATTTAGAAAGACTGTTTTCGGGGGGGGGGGGGGGGGGGGAGGGGGTAGAAGAGAAGCCAGTTAGGAACACTTTTAATCCGAGCACTCTGGGAGGCAGAGGCAGGCGGATTTCTGAGTTCGAGGCCAGCCTGGTCTACAAAGTGTGTTCCAGGACAGCCAGGGCTACACAAAGAAACTCTGTCTCAAAAAAAAACAAAAAACAAAAAAGAGTCGGGGAAGGATTGAGGGAGCCGGAGGAGTAGACTTAGAGACTTACAGAGCCAACTAACCTGGGCCTGCGGGGCTCACAGAGACTGAACCACCAACCAAAGAGCATGCGTGGACTGAGCTTAGGTCCCCTACACATATGTAACAGAGGTGCAACTTGGTCTTCGTGTGGGTCTCCTAACAAGTGGAATGGGGGCTGTCTCTGACTCAGACTCTATTGTCTGCCTTTGAGTCCCTTTCCCCTAGCTGGGCTGCATTGTCTGGCCTCAATGGGAGAGGATACTTTTAGTCCTGCTGCAACTAGATGTGCCAAGGCAGGTTGGTACCGGGTAGGGTGGGGTGGGGCTTCCCTCCTCTAAGGGGATAGGGAGAGGAAAATGAGGGAAGGGAGATGGGAGGGTGGGACTGGGATATAAAGTGAATAAATTAAGTAATGAAAAAAAATCATAAAACCCCATCTTTTTTTTTTTAAGATTTATTTATTATATGTAAGTACACTGTAGCTGTCTTCAGACACTTCAGACACCCCAGAAGAGGGCATCAGACCTCATTCTGAGATGGTTGTGAGCCACCATGTGGTTGCTGGGATTTGAACTTAGGACCTTTGGAAGAGCAGTCAGTGCTCTTAACCGCTGAGCCATCTCTCCAGCCTCAGAAACCCCCTGTCTTAAAAAACAAACAAAAGCCGGGTGGTGGGGGCACACACCTTTATTTCCAGTACTTGGGAGGTACAGGCAGGTGGATTTCTGAGTTCAAGGCCAGCATGGTCTACAGAGTGAGTTCCAGGATAGCCAGGGCTATGCAGAGAAACCCTGTCTTGAAAAAGAGAAACAAACAAACAAACAGACAAAAAACAAAACAACAACAAAACAAGTCACCCACCCACCCCAAGACGGTAGAGATGGTCCTCTCGGACCTTTCTTTATTCATGACATATAGGTTTAGCTGGCATGTAGGAGGTTTAGCAGGCATGTAGGGTTGTAGCTTGAATTTGAACCTCAAAGAAGCACCGACGGCTCTGACCTACCAGGGCTCCTACGGAATGGATCAGTTGGGATTTAAAATGGAATTTCTACCCCATTTTTCTTCAGACCTGGACTTGAACTAAATAATAATAATAATAATAATAATAATAATAACTCTATAACAAAGAATTAAGACAATGAAGGCAACCTGAGGTCCAGTCACCGTCCCTCCAGAGAAGGACTGTCAAAGCGGCTCATGGCTAAACAGATGCATCTTCTGGCCTTTGTCCCATGGTATGTCAAAAACTGCAAGGCTACTGTTTGTTTGGTTTTTTGGTTTTGTTTTTGGTCACATAGGGGAAACCAAGGATGCGGGCGGTCACGTGGCACTGAGTGATCCGCGAGGGCCGATGCCTCTGAGTTGCCCTTGCTTGGCTTTCGGCCATGCCCCCCCCCCCCCCCCCCCCCCCGCAGGACACCTTTGTCTCACGTGTACAAAGGCACAGTGCCGGCTTGCTTTTTTTTCAACCTAATACCAAATCCTATCGCGGACTCTAGCTGAGCTGATGATGCCATTGGGTACATAGATTTCGATCTCCTGTCCCAGTTTCCGGAGTAAAAAATAATCCTGTGAATTATTGTCAGAGGAGGAAATGAGTCAGCTCCCTTGTCACGAGACTCCACGATTAAGACTCTCCCTCTTCCCTGAGAATGTGGGGTTTTTTTTCTCTTTTTTTTCTCTCCCCGCCCCCCCCCTCCGGCCCCGGTGGGGGCAGGATTGGGAAGAATTTTCACAATTCAAACATACCCGCTCCCACCTGCCTCCCTGTCTCCTTTGTTTGCTAAACTTGTCTGGATGCGTTTAAAGTAGCAGGCCGGCTTTGAGTCCCTGCCAAGGGCAGGGCAGATCCTGCCCCACCAGTTAGACAGATTTGTCCAGGCATGCTTGAACCCCAGGCGCAGTTAGGTTTCTTCCTGTTCCCGAAGAGCAGAAGCAGAAAAGGAAACAGGAGCCGAAGAGGAGCTGGTGAAGGAACAGAGCCGTCCCGTGCCCTGTCCGCCCCGGGTCGCTGGGTGTTAATTATTGATGTTCAACTATGCTGTATAAATTGCCTTTTTTTTCTTTGCACACCCTGGATTAAAAGTACTGTGAGGGTCAGATTGGGTTCCTCTCTGATCTGAGTGCAGTGCTCAATGTTTTTGACAATTAAAAAAAATGATATCTATAGAAGGCATAAGCTATTTTTCTGCCACTGGCGAAATGAGCCAATTTAAAACAGGTTAGATTGGATTAAAAGTAGGTTTACTGGGAAGCTGCACTAGGGTAAATTCACTGGCCCCAAGGACTGAGGCTAGGGGAGCCGCTGGGGGGCGGGGGACAGTAAGAGAGAAAGAGACAAAGGGCACTCTCCGGTAGAGAGAGGAGAAGAGGAAGAGAGAGAGACAGAGAGAGAGAGAAGGGAGAGACAGAGAGAGACAAAGAGACAGAGAGAGACAGACAGACAGACAGACAGACACACACACACACACACACACACACACACACACACAGAGAGCACACAAAATGTCTGGATGGAAGTGCCTCTCCTGGACGGGCAGCCCAGCCCTAGGCTGAGGCAGGGTGTGCCAGGTAGGACTGAGGTATGCTGGGAGAACCTGGAGGTCATGTCTGCTTTGATATGTAAAATATGCACCCCAATCCCTTGTCCCAGGTCTGGAAACCAAACAGTGACCAAGAATCAACTTGGGGCAGAGGTTAAAGAAAACATAGCTTCCCCCTTTACTTTGAGCAGAGACCACTATAAAAAAGCAACCTAGGATTTTTGTTTGTTATTGTTGTTTTGTCTTTTAAGGACTGGAATTGAGCTCCTCGCTCCCATCCTGTGGGTCTGCATTTTAAACTATTGCCGTAAGGTTTGCAGAACAAGCACCTGCGCCCGCTGAGCCGGTGTAAAAAGAACAGCTCTCTTTCTGCTGAGAGATATAATTCAGTGATCAGTTCAGACATCTTCAGTGACAGACACGGGACATGATTAACTGTGGCCCTTTAAGGGTGGCTATGCCTGCTACCATGCAGACAGGAGGAACACCGCTCCACACGTTAGAAATGTCCACATTTCTGTGGTTCTGACCTTATTTATTTATTTATTTTAGACAGTGTCTCACTATGTAGTCCCTGCTGGCCTGAAACTTACATGATAGACCAAGCTGGCCTTGAACTCCCAGAACCTGACTCTGCTGCTCAAGGGCTGGGGTTAATATTTCTGATCTTTGCAAGAAACAGCAAACATGCAACCAAAGTTCTCACACTATGCCACACCCACCAACTGTTCATGCATCTTAGATTCCTGGGACTGTTAATGATACACCATAGCAGATAATAGACATTTGATTTTTTGTGTGTGTCATTATTATTTTTATTATTTTAACAGTGGTCAGATGAATATGTACACAGGATGCAAATAGATTGCACTTTCAAATCTTGCTGAAGGTGAGACACAGCACTGTTCTCTCGTTGTCACTGAAACCACCGAGAAGCCGAGTAAACCCTTCAGCTTCTTTTGATTTCATTGTCAAGTTTGGAAGCTCTGATCTGAGTGATGGGCTGCTGTTACCATTGCTACAGAGTTCGTCTGTCTGCTGGGTCAGGAGCTGATGGGTTCCACAAGTGTTTGTTCAGAATTTGAAAGTAGGTTCAACTCATTGAAATCACCATGTCCGTCCAAGTGACTGATGGGTAGCCTCACTCCAACTTTTTAGAACCGGCTGATGCCGCTGTTCTCTGAAGAGCCTTGGCGTTAGATTTCTAATGGACGGGTCGCCAATTACTTCTCTTTCACTTAGCCCAACCACGCGTGCTGCACCTTGCTGATAACGTTGTGGTCTACCGCGTCGGGACAGCTTTCCCGAGCTCGGTGCAAAATGGTGGACCCCCTTGTCTTAGCGGGGCTGCTTCTTCTCTGCCTGAACTGGGGAGACTGGCCCACACCCTCTCTATCTGGGGAAAGTCGCATAATCCGTGGAGAAATTACAGGTTCAACTTCCCGGAGTGTGTCTCCATGCAAATGAGGTGTCCCCAGAACCCTGAGCCTCAGCCAAGGAAACTTCACCCCAAGAAGAAGCCCTTCCCACTCTCCAAGGTTCATATACATAGCCCTGGTTCACTCACCCCGAATAAAGGCGTGTGCACAAGCTAAGATCGTCTCGGGGAGCTGTTTCATTAAGATTCTCGGAGAGGGCACTACACTCCCAGCCCTGCAGAGCCCACCCAGTGAATTCGGCTTCGTCCTCTCGGCCTGGTGTGCTGCCTCATCTGGAGGGAGGAAACGGAATCCGAAGAACCACAGCTGACCCCAACACGCATCCCACAGATATGCACATCTCAGACTTCTCTGAGAAACCTGAAACTCTTACCTTCTAGGATGCAGAGTTCGGATCTGCGCTCTGTCTTCTACAGGTAGCTTCAGGAACGAACTCTCATTTTCTTTCCTGAGGGTTTACAGTGTAGAACTGGCTGAGCTGGCACCGCCTACGTGGCCTGTGAGGGCCACATACTCTGAGCAATCTTTCTTGTTTATGAGACAGGGTTTCACTGTGTAGCCCTGGCTGGCCTGAAACTCGCTCTGTAGACCAGGCTGGCCTTAAACTCGGAGATCCGCCTGCCTCTGCCTCCTGGAGTGCTGGGAATAAAGGCGCAGCCTCTCACCGCTCTGCCTCAGCTTCCTGTCAGCTATCACATCTCGTTTCACACTCTCACTTTCAAACTGTCATTTTAGGAGCAGATAACACGTGGCAATGATGGCGAAACAGGCCTAGGGAGTTTAGGGATGGAGAGTCACCCTGCCACAACAAAATTGGCAGGATTTGTGGGAATCATTGGTCCCCAGGTTCTTTTCAAAGAAGTGCGGCTTTCTGAGGAATCTCAGATCCTTCGGGCCTGATTGACTGAGAACCACCGTCCAGGGGCGCATGTCCAAGATTCCCCGATCCCGATGCCCGGGATTAAGAGATGGCCTCTCATGCCTTCTACCTCTTGGAACTGTTCCCTAATCTTTTGAACTCACAGCCTTAATCTGTCCCTATTCGGCTTTGTTCCTTCACATGAACGTTAATGCTTGAGCTGCCCCTGTTTTCTCAGTAACTATATCCTCGCGCCCCTCGGCTTGGCAAACTTCCCCCTCTGGACCAGAGGAGCGCTTTTCCAACACACAGATGGGTTGTTCTGTGACCATTCGTTGCCTTTTCGTGAAACTCCTGTGCTACTTCTCTGAAATTACCCAAAAAGCCATTCTCGGCCTCTGCGAAGAACCGTTTGTCAACAAACCCCCAAATTCCCTAGGAAACAGGCTTTCATGTATTTTATGTAGTGGGATTACAGGAGCATATAAAAAACAGTCGTAGGTTAAGCAAAACAAGGCGGGCAGTTTGGCATTTGAGTGGTCCGGAACGCTGTTTGATTTGCTATAGGCAAAATCATCCTCAGGAGGCTGCTGTAGTCACTCCTTTAAACCATGCCTAGTGTGTAGCACAGTCTCAGCTCTGGAATCCAGAGAGTCTAGTTACTGTAGAAGCAGGTCCTGGTTATAAAACACCAACACCAGCCCCTTTTCCAGATTAGTCTCCTGTAGAAAAATTCAAAAACTCCTGTTTGGTAGAGGAGTCTTTACTGTAGCTAGGTAACACATAGCCCATGCTGGCTGTTCTATACTCTCCTTTAAAACATAACTATTTTATATATAAATATTCTCCACTGTAGACACAATATGAAAGCTTGTCCTGCTTGCCCTGTAATAAAAGGTTGTGTTTCCTCCTTCCCTGTCACTAGGACTTTTTCTAAATCTTTCTGGAAAAAGGGACAGGGAACTACATTGATCATGGTGTGGAGAGCTCTGATCTTTTCTTTTGTTTTTTGAAGTTTTCTTTTGCTATTTACTGGCCTTGACCTGTACACGGACTGCATCCAGGGCTACCGACCCCAGCAGGTTTCCCTCCAAAGCCTCGTGCAAGCCCCCCCCCCTCCAATATGTTCATGACTTCCATTAGTTTACGTGCACCAGGTGGGTATAGGAGCCCTTGAAGGCCAGAGACATCAGCCACCCTGAAGCCAGAGTTACAGGCGGCGAGTTCCCTGTCCTGGGTGCTGGGAACCAAACTCAGGTCTCCTGCAAGAGCAGTTAAACATTCCTAGTCATTGAGGCGTCTCTCTGGCCTCCGTTCTTGTGCTAGGCAGGGAAGAGAAGCCACATCAGCCTGACTCTGAAGGACAAAACCAGCTGTGGAGATGGCGGGCAGCAGCCTGTGCTACAGGCTTAGCACACTCATTTAACTTCATTGGGAAAAAATAATGAAAGCGGTGAAAAGTATTTATGGGACTGGAGGAGAGCATATTTTGCTGGTTTTACTTTATGTTTGAAGTTTTGGGTATAGCTCTGCTCATAAATACTGAAATGCCTAGCATAAAGAACGCAGCCCGGGGCATACCCCATAAAACTTACAGTGCGATTAAATGAGCAATTTCCACTGGAAATAAAACGGGTGTGTTGGGTGGAATATGAATTAAACTGTGCGGGACTCAGGCTTGTGTGAGGCTTTGGAGAGAAACCTGCAGGGCTGGGTAGCACCCAATGCAGTCCGTGTGCAGGTCAAAGGCAGCAAACAGCAGAAGAGAACTTCAGGAAGGTCAGAGCTCTCCACACCGGGATTGATGTAGCTCCCTGTCGCTTTTCCTGAAAAGATGCAGAAAAAGTCCTAGTGATTGGGAATGGGAAAGCCCCACCTTTTATTACAAGGCAGGCAGGACACTCTTTTGTATTGTGTCTGTGATGGAGAATTTTGGACTTTTTTTTTTTTTTCAGTTTTGAATGTTCTCTCCTGAAAAAGTCATGTGTGTGGTGGCGGTGGTGTATATGTATGTGTGTGTGTGTGTGTGTGTGTGTGTGTTGGGTTGTGGGTGTGTAGTTCGTGGGGTAGTGGAGAGATTCATCAGGGACTGTTTGCTTCTCTTCTAAAGGACTGAAGTTTGGTTTCCAGCGCCTACATGAGATGGCTCACAACTGCCTGTAACCTCAGTCCCAGGGCATCTGACACCCCCTTCTGGGCTCTGAAGCTACATACATGTCACACACACACACACACACACACACACACATGAACAAGTCACTCAGGTGTTATGAAAAAGGCTTCATAAAGAGACTGCAACAGGAACACTCACAAGAACATTTGCTCTCGCCACAGACTACCCTCGGTCCTGGCTCCTTTGGGACCCTATGGGGACATTCAGAGATGATGCCGTGCTCAGCCAGTGAGGTGACTCATGGGACTGAAGGTGCTTGTAGCTAAGTGGGATTTCCGCGCGTGTGTGCGCACACAGGCGTGCACACACACACACACACTCACACACACACTCACATACACCAGTGCATTTACACAAAATATATGAACAAAGGTGTAATTTTTAACAAGATGATGCTTTATTGATACCTTAAGGGAAAAACTCCATTGAGGGAAGAACATCAGTTTTTGCCTGGAAGGCACATGTTTGACTGACTGAGAGACTGAGTTGTAAGTATAGTTAGTTATTCCTCAATATTCTCCAGCTCTCTATCCACAGATGCAAACAATTGCAAATGGAAAATACTGAAAATATTTTAAAAAATGGGACACTGAACGTCGAAGACTCAGTTTTCATCATTTCATATAAACTGTTTTGGAGAGTATTCAGAAAGGGGAGATTTAAACCACTCAGGAGGATATGCATTTGTTCACGTTACATGCAAAAATGTGCCAGCTCACAGGAGGGACTGGAGTATCTATCAGCAGGACCTCCTGGGACCAATTCCCTCCAGGCTCCTAGGGGCAGGTGGCCAGAAAAGTGTGTTTCAGTCTAAGCCTACCCAAATCTAGGCCTGTCTTCTTCCTTTGAAGAGTTAGGGTAAGGCCTTGGGAAGGAAAACCTCATACATTTCCTCCCGTGAGAGCCACAGCCAGGATCAGAGAAACCAGCTCCAACCCTTAGTGTTCCCAAGCGTCCTTCCCCCAAGGCCTGGGGTCTGAGGTGGTGGTGGGTGATAGCAGGTACGATTCTGGCCAGCACCATGAGGAACTTTAGAAGGCCAGCAGTGAAACTGTATTTCTTACTAAGGAAAAACATGGCATGTCATTGCTTTATCTGAGTTCACATTCTATCACCTAAGCAACTGGAATCTTTCACTGTACATTTTCCACGTTTTAACCACATGTATAGTACATATATCAAGTTTTACTGACACTTGTTTTCCTGGCAAGGGATATTTCAAATACTTCACATCTGGCCTTGTTCTGTCCAGACAGATCCTCTAACCCTGCCTGTCTGGTTTGTACAATGGCAGTTTAAACGGAGACCAATATGCACGACTGTTTGCACATTTATTCCGGAGCTGTGTCCTAAAACGAGTGAAGTTGCATTAT
The DNA here is from genome assembly GCF_947179515.1 of Apodemus sylvaticus. Classification (NCBI taxonomy): domain Eukaryota; kingdom Metazoa; phylum Chordata; class Mammalia; order Rodentia; family Muridae; genus Apodemus; species Apodemus sylvaticus. The sequence continues at coordinate 55,949,351 of NC_067476.1, read as the reverse complement.
TGAGCTGGCTGGCCGGCTGACTGGCTCCTCACATGGCCATGGATGAGGCTAGACTCCAGGCACAGCATTCTGCAAGCTCGCTAGTGTGAGGAAGGGCAGGAAACATCAAAGCTGCTGGGATGTGTGTACAAAGAGGAGAGCTGGATGCGAGGGAGAAAGATACGCCATGCTCCCCGGGACCCTGATGCGGGCGGGAGACGTTTCTGGTTTAGACCAAAGACATTATTTAAAAAATACTTTACTGACCGGGCAGTGGTGGCACACACCTTTAATCCCAGCACTTGGGAGGCAGAGGCAGGTGGATTTCTGAGTTCGAGGCCAGCCTGGTCTACAGAGTGAGTTCCAGGACAGCTAGGGCTACACAGAGAAACCCTGTCTCGAAAAACCAAACCAAACAAACAAACATCCACATTATTTAAGTTAGTAGAATATTGTATAGCCAGACTTTTTTTTTTTTTACAGTTTTATATGTATTCTGAGTAGTTTGTGTGGAGGGGAAAAGCTTCCTTTCTGCTTTTATTATTTGGATAAGATTTAAAAAGCAAAACTCATGCATTCTTTAATAACACATTTTTATTTCTTTCAAAGACAAAAAAGGCACTCAGTGCAGTTATTTTCAGCAGAATGTCTGCCTCTTTGCTACGGAGTTAGGTCAAATTATTTTATGCTTTTATGCTCAAATTTATTTACGCTTTTCCATGGATAACTACTAGCAGTTTGGAAAGAGTTTTATTAATTAGCAAGCAGTGATGCACTATATCATCACATCTTTAGAGCTCTGGCGCCAGCTAGTGGTAGCTGAGAGGAACTGCACAGTCATGTTCAAATCCTGAAGTCTGTCTTGCCAATTGCCTTTCTCCTGTTTCTCCCACTTTTTTCATCAACATAATGGGGAGTTCTTGCAATTACAGGGGTCAGTGAGGAGTAGAAGGAATTATAGATGAATTTATAAAAATCAGTAGGCAAGGAGCAGAAAGAGAAAAGGGCAGACAAACGCAAGCTCTTTCCCAAAGGATTTGAGATCCTTTATTTCTTTAAAGATTCCTGGCATTCGATAGAGCAGTTCAGATTTTGCCAATGAATTTTGAGCCTTTTGTTTTTCATTTGTAGATAGGTTTGAATATATACCTAATCCATGTGATAACCATGAACCTCACCAGAACAGCCCTGAGGATACCCTGTAAGTGGATATTTATTTTTGCTTCTAAGTAGCAAATATTTCTAGTGTGGATAGGAATTCTGAGATGGCTTTATGCAATTTAGATGTGGAATTCAGTTTACTCTCAAATATAAGTTTATTCTAAATTTATGGTTATGATGGTTTTCATGAGAACCAAAAATGTGGTATTTATTTTAAGAACCAAGACTCTTTGGTAAGCTATTTCTTTCATTTAATTAAGCAACATCTGACCAAACTGGGGCTGTAGAGGTTGCTAATAAATAAATCCCGAAGCAGAGACACTGCATCCATTAAATGGTTGGAGCTGTTTATTACTCTATTACTTATTGCTAAAATCAATATTACTAATAATATACATGGAATTTATTATGAAAAAGAGCTGAAGGTGGTGAAGGACTTTTCTTTCACTTGTAGGTCTGTGTTGGTTTTGGAGGACAGGGGCCATCCACGCTGGGAAGTGCTTCTTGTAATATTTCTGGAAGGTAAGTCTAGCTTCGGAGGTTTGGGGATGAAGAATAACCCTGAAGCTTGGTTGATGTGTGCTGTTGGGAAATAATGTTTAAAATCTCACTGACGAGAGACATCTCATTGCAAAATAGATGCTCGTGGTGATGCTGTATTTTAAACTCTTAAGATATTTTAAAGTCTTGCTGAAATCTGAATAGTTTGTACAGAAAATTCCTCATTTCCACCAATTGTTGGTGGTCAAAATGTTGTCATTTCCCTTTTGTATTTACTCTTTTAAACTTTGATGTGTACGGACTTTTTTTTTTTTAAAGATCTCTCTCTCTCTCTCCCTCTCTCTTTCTCTCCCTCTCCCTCCTCCTCTCCCTTTCCCCCCCCTCTCTCTCTCCCTTTCCCTCTCTCCCCACCTTTTACCTCTTAAGATGGAAGCCAATCTTATATAATTGAATAGGTTTCAAATTATACCTGAAAAGAAGTATCATTGTATTTTTGGAAAAAGATAATTGATTTTAACAAGGCTGTATTAATGCCAGATTATAAATTGAAATAGAAGTGAAGGATTGTTGAACTACCATAAAGGATTGGGAATCACACCAAACAGAAATGATTTATGCTCTTTGACATTAGCTTCATAGTGTGTCATACTTATGTTAAATGCTGAGTTTATCATTAGGCATATCTTTAAAACTGTTTAGTGGTTGCTTTAAAATATTTTGATGTGTACTATAATCCCTATATAGTTCCCCATATGCTGCTAAGCAAATGCTACAAAATAGCGTCCCATCATAATTTGAAATTTGCTCATAAAGATTTTAAGATTTATCATTGCAGTGTTATTTCTTCTTTCTGACATCGCGAGATCAGAAATTAACTGTATATTGCAAATGAACACATTTAAAGGAAGCAAATTTATCCGAGTATTTTCCTGATTTAAAAATGAAAACCTCTTTAGAGATCCGTCTGTGAGTTTGACATAACGATACCAGCGAATAACCAGTTCACTCAATTCCAATCCTTGCATGTGAGATGATCTATAAAATTTTTATAAAAGAAATAAACATTTTTATTCAAGGCCCTGAATGTGACGACATAAAGAGAAACTTACAAATAAACAGACTTGCACGTTCTCCCTGACATTCTCGCCTGCAGACGGAAGGCCTACTAAAATACAGACACAGAGTTAAATATTTGCTTGGCTTCCAGATGCCATGACTGTGAAGCTGCACTGCCTTCCCCCGCGTTGGGAGCTGGGAGCCCTCTGCCGAGCATCGCTTTAGGAGGCATTGGTGCAGGATGAGGGGGCGCAGCTGCCAGCCAAGCGCTGCAGATGGTCCCCTCATTAGCCTACGGCGCTCCACGCAGCCATCCGGAGGAGGCTCAGGATGGCACTTGGACAAGATGTTAAGCTAGCCTCCTGTTCAATGTCATTACGGTTTCTCCAAATCCTCTGCTAAGTGCGCCCTGCCAGGTTCAGGCCAGGAGAGGTGACAGCTCCAGGCCGATGTCCCCATAGCCGACCCGGGAAACGTTCTAATTCTGGGCTAACCTAGACCATCCGCAAACGCAGTGTGGCTCCCCGCATGACATGCCTTCGGCAACCTCATTTCTCCTCTTCCTCGTCTGCCCACTAATTTATTAACGCCATGGGACTTTAATTCTGTTTTCTTTACCCTTTGTTTACGAACCAGCCTTGGAATCAAGGCATTCAGCCCTGGCAACCGGAAATGTTAGTTAAGTTTAGCAGTCGAACAGCAGGGGGAGCTCATACTGTTTTACGGCCCGCAGTTTCTCAAGCTAGATTGGAATAATTATGATAGTTGAGGTCTTACAATCAGAACATAGATGTTTGCAATCTGTGTACATTTGTAACAAAGACTGCAGAACACAGACAACCACCATTCACTAAACGACAGTTCTAAGTCACAGAGAGTCCATTTTTATTTAAGTATCAGAAGTTACCAGGGTGGGGGTGGGTGACAGGTAAGAACTTGACTGCAAGAATTTCTCTCGTCTTTGTTTGTTTGCTTGTTTGTTTTTCGAGACAGGGTTTCTCTGTATAGTCTTGGCTGTCCTGGAACTCACTCTGTGGACCAGGCTGTTCTGGAACTCAGAAATCCGCCTGCCTCTGTCTCCCAAGTGCTGGGATTAAAGGCATGTGCCACCACTGCCCTGTTCTCTCGTCTTTTAATACAGACAAAAAAAAAAGAGTCTTTATCGAAATCATCTAAAATCCTTATGCAGTCTTGTAGCTGTCTGTCACCACTAGTTACAGCTTAAAACGAGTTTTTATTTTGTTTTTCCTTAGATTTTTATTTTTATGTGTTTGACTGCATATATGTGTTTATTTTATTTTATTTTATCATGTTCATATTTGGTGTCTGAGGTCAGGTCCTTTAAAGTGGAGTTACAGATGTTTGTAGCTACCACGTGGGCATCAGGAACTGACCCTGGTCCTTCACAAGAATATCAATTGCTCTTAGTGGCTGTGTCGCCAGCTTCCACCTCCCCACAGAGAAATTAAAATGGATTGCTTTTGTGAGACGGTGAAAGTGAGGCGAGGCTCTCCTGCAGTCTGTATTCTAATACGAGTCAGACTTCAGTTTTGAATTTTAAAGTTGAGATCATTTAGAGCCGGGCGGCCTTTTATCTTGTGCTCTATGTCCGTGCATCAGTAGCTTTGTGCTACTGTAAGACAAATCAGGGCGTCTGATTTTGATGCCCACGGACACACATTTTACATATTGTGGCTCACTGATGGCTCCCCTGGAGGGGCAGGAACTCCGGAGTGGTGCTTAGGGTTGAAATTGAAGACTCAGCTTGCAGCTGTAGAACAATCATGACTCTGGTAAGAACTGTTTTGTATATTTACACAATTTCTACGGGATGACTTTTGGGTTTCATTTGAAACAGTATAAAAGCAAGCATCAGCTCCACACTGACAAGGGTGTTTGTTGAACACTGGCTCTGAAAACAGGATTAAAAAGTGAAGAGTAGGGCTGGAGAGATGGCTCAGCGGTTAAGAGCACTGACTGCTCTTCCAGAGGTCCTGAGTTCAAGTCCAGCAATTACATGGTGGCTCACAGCCATCTGTAATGGGATCTGATGCCCTCTTTTGGTGTGCCTGAAGACAGCTACTGTGTACTCTTACAAATTTAAAAATAAAAATAAAAAATAAAAAGGGTAGGGGCCAGTGAGATGGCTCTGGGGGTGACAGTACCTGCCCCCAAGCCTGACAACCTAAGTTCGAGCCCCGGGGTCTGCTGGATGGATGACTTCAGTAAGCTGTCTTCTGAATAAGGAGCAATAAACACTGAGCACAGCAGCGCTCGCCTGTGACCCCAGTCTCGGGACCTGGAAGCAGGCGGAGGCTTGGCCAACTTTGTCTGCTTAGGTTTGAGTCAGTTAGGGCTACAGATTGAGAGCTTGTCCTGACAATAGGAAGAAATAACTTTGTCTTTCTTTCTTTCTTTCTTTTTTTCGTTCTTTCTTTCTTTCTCTCTCTCTCTCTCTCTCTCTCTCTCTCTCTCTCTCTCTCTCTCTCTTCCTTTCTTCTTTTTTTTTTTTAAAAAAAACAGTGCTATATAGGATTCCATGATAAACAGCATTGCTAGTTCTCTCCATATAGAAAACAACATAACCTCCAAGTGATCAAAAACTGTAGAGATGAAACAAACTTGACACGAATCCTGTCCTAAGCCTTGGAGGCTGGGAAAACCTGATGGGGAAGGTGATGGGGTGGATGGTGTGGTTCCCAGGGTGCAGAAGCATCTAGCAAGAGTCAGAAGCAAACGGGAGCGATGGGTACACGGGATCAGATGAAGACATGGGTGGGGGTGGGGATGGAGGTGGAGGTGGAGGTGGTGGGGGTGGAGGTGGTGGAGGTGGAGGTGGTAGAGGTGGGGGTGGTGAAGGTGGTGGTGGAGGTGGTGATGGTGGAGGTGGTGGGGGTGGAGGTGGTGGAGGTGGAGGTAGTGGAGGTGGAGGTGGTGGTGGTGGTGGTGGAGGTGGTGATGGTGGAGGTGGTGGGGGTGGAGGTGGTGGTGGTGGTGGTGGAGGTGGTGGTGGTGGTGGTGGAGGTGGTGATGGTGGAGGTGGTGGAGGTGGAGGTGGTGGTGGTGGAGGTGGAGGTGGTGGGGGTGGAGGTGGTGGTGGTAGAGGTGGTGAAGGCGGAGGTGGTGGTGGTGGAGGTGGAGGTGGAGGTGGTGGTGGTGGTTGTGGTGGAGGTGGTGGTGGTAGAGGTGGTGAAGGCGGAGGTGGTGGTGGTGGAGGTGGAGGTGGTGGTGGTGGTGGTGGTTGTGGTGGTGGTGGTGGTGGTGGTGGTGGTGGAGGTAGAGATGATGGGGGTGGAGATGGAGGTGGTGGTGGTGGTGGTGGTGGAGGTGGAGGTGGTAGAGGTAGGGGTGGGGTGGAGGTGGAGGAGGGGCAAGTGCACAGGGCTCTCCCTGACACTCCTTGTGCTGGGTAGGAGCCAGGGAGGGTTTCGAAGGAAGGTATTACAGCATTTATGCTCCAGGCTGGTTGATCTGGTGACAAAGTCCAGGATCCTTGAACAATCAATCAGAATGATAGCACAGCAAATAGAAGGTAATATAAAATTTATAACTTAAAATTCTCATTTATACAGTTTTAGAGTATATTTTAAAACACACAGTTTTAAGTATATTTAAAACTTTTCTCTTGGTGATTAATTGATTAATGACACAACCCAGAAAACTAGTTTGAGCAGAGAGTATACAGTTATTTCCTTTCCATGGCAATTGCTGGAACAATTAGTAACATTGCACAGTTTATTATTCTAAATACTATTATATTATTTTCTCATTAATACTATTGTATTAATTTGCTCATTAATCTGATAAAGGTAACAGATACTTTTTAGCTTATTATTATTGCGTGTGTGTGTGTGAGTGTGTGTGTGTGTGTTGTGTGTGTGTGTAACATGTAAGCAGAAGTGTAGAGGTCAGAGGACAACTTTTGGGAGTCAGTCCCCTTCTTCCATGGGACTGAGGGAGCGACTTCAGTCAGGACCCTGTGGCTTTATCTTCCGAACCATCCGGCCAGCCGACAGACAGTGCGCCGCGCTGCTGAGCGCCAGACAGTGCACAGCCGTGCGAGCTCCTCTCCAGCACGACCACCTTTGGATTGCTCCTGTGACATACAAGATATGGTTGCAAGCTATGACTGACAGCGCCCCTTTGAAGATCTGAGATTGCTGCATGGCTGCTTCCAGAGACCCCGTACTGGGGGACTATAGTTTATTCAGCTGTATGCTGACAGAAAGGGGGAATAGGTTAGAGTGGCATCCAGTTCTATCAAGTATTGTTCAACAGTATTTTTTTTAAAGAAGAAGACTAATGCTTTACAGATTTGATGCACTGAGCACTTGACTTGATCTAAAAAGAGAATGTGTATAGTAATATGCAAAAACAAAAGGCGGGGTGACCCAGAGCACAGCTCAGCTGTAGAGCACTTGCCTAATATGCACAAGGCTTTGCCCGGACTCCAACACGGGAGGGAAAAAAAAAGAGCAGGACGACAGCAGGCTTAGTGACACATGCCTGCAACCTTGTGCTTGGGAGGCCGAGGCCACTGGGGACGTGGGGTTCCGGGCCAGCATGGGCCACCCAGCGAGGCACTGTCTCAAGAGCAAAAGTAAAGCCAATGAGAAATGAGGGGACCCTAAATAAAAGAGAAGATATTTAAAAACTTTTCATAACACTCACTATTAAAAACGTGAAGAATATATACTTTATGTTAATAAAGTCATATGTCTTTCTAAAGTACCAGAACATATTGGGGTGGGGAGAAAGCCCGACAAGACAACCGTTTTCTTTCTTGTTTTGTTTTTGAGAGGACTTTGTGGTGTAGGATAGAGAAGCCTTGAACTCCTGATCCTCCTGCCGCAGCTTTCCAAGTACTAGGATCGCAGGTATATACTACCCTACCTGGCTAACACAATCATTTTCTTCCAGACTGTGCGGCCAGCCACTTGGGCAAGGCAGCACAGGCGGGTGTCCCTGTTCCTGGGAGGCTGGGGTAAGTCCCTGCTGAGTCTGATGACAGCTTGGGCTACAGCAGTGAGTTTTAAACCAATCTGAACTTGTACAGTTTGGCGAGACCCTGTCTTAGAAACATCTGCCTCACTCCCATCCGTAAAAATACCAAAGAAATCCCCCAAACCAAAACCATAACCAGTTGACAAAATGCAGGGCCTTAACTGCGCAGTGCTCCAAAGTAATGAAAGCAGCCCCCGGGGTTCCTCTGCTGAGGGGCTCGGACCCCGGCCAGGGCATTCACTTGTCCCTGGCTCTTGGTCATCTCTGCCTTCCATGTCTGCTCGCACTTCTGCCTAACTTTGTGGAGATAGATGGGGCTCTTTAGAGCCGGTGTTTGGCATTGTCACAATTCTTGCTTGGCTCAGGAAGGGCAGGTTGATTATCATTAAAGTGTTATTTATTTCTATTTTATTAAGCCCTTTTTACATTCATGTTACAGGTTAATTTATACTTTTATTTCATGCACTACTTGGCTTTACTGATTAATATGCCCCATGGCATTCAATAAAGTCAGGCAGTGGAGGAAATAAGAGTGGTATTAATTTCTAACATTGCTATAAATTTCCCTTAATAAAACCAGCTCAATAGCATTACAGAAGTCGTACAATGGATGCTTCCAAATTGTTAACAAAGATGCAACTAAACAATTTTCCTTCCTGAATTTAACGTAGCTCTATTGCCTTTCCTCTGAAGTGTTGCAAGGAGACGGTCTGCTGTTACTGCCTCTCTCTTTAACAGGTGATCTAAGCCTTGGCATCACACCACAGCCCACAGCTCTCCATAGCGCTTACACCAAAGTATCTTATCCAGACTCTAGGTTACGAAGTGTGCAAATTCACCTAGGTGCTTGGACTCCTTGCAGGGGGTAGAGGGGATTTTATTTACAGATGGTTTTCATTGCAGATTGGTATTCCATTGCTGGGGTCTGTTATTTGTCCTTCTTTGGTATTTTAGCAGTCAATCCCAGTTGTAGGGCTGGTGAAAATCTATGTGCCGGAATTATTAATCCACCACTCCAACCCCGACCGCTCAGTGAAGTAGGGTTAGAATTAGGATTTATAGGAGTGTATAAAGCCCAGGACATACTACCACCCACTGAATTTTGGGTCACAAAATTTTTATGATAAAGAATGTACTTCATTATCCAGTAACCAAATTCATGTATTGGAACAGAGCATTTATTCTGCGCTTTTCCTTTATAAGGCTCTAACCCAGTGGTTCTTAGCCTTCCTGAGGCTGCGACCCTTTAATACACTTCTTCATGTTGTGGTGACCCCCAACCATAAAATCATTTCATTGCTACTTTACAACTGTAATTTTGCTGTGGTTATGAATTGTAATGTAAATATCTGACGTGTGACCCCCATGGGGTTGCGACCCACAGGTCGGAACCGCTGGCATCTAGCCAGTGCCCGCACTCCCTCAAATGGGTTCACATCCGAAATTTACTTTGTTTTTTTCCTTAATAGTGAGTGAACCTTAGCTTTAGGTCCTTGTCTGAGCTTTCCAACATTTTCTTTGACTTCTTGCATTTCATGACTGGAAAGAAATTTGATAGAGGAAAGGAAAAGAACATTTTACAAATCCTCTTGGCACCAGAGTAACTGGATTTGCATTCGTTCAGGAGAAAGTTCTTTTTTTTTTTTTTTAAAGGATTTATTTGTTTATTATATGAAAATATACTGTAGCTGTTTTCAGACACCCCAGAAGAGGGTTTAGATCTCATTATGGATGGTTGTGTGGGTGCTGGGATTTGAACTCAGGACTTTCGGAAGAGCAGTCAGTGATCTTTTTCTTTTCTTTCTTTCCTTTTTTTTTTTTTTTTTTTTTTTTTAGCCTAGCTGTCCTGGAGCTCACTCTGTAGACCAGGCTGGCCTCGGAAATCCGCCTGCCTTTGCCTCTACCTCCCAGAGTGCCTCACAGTGTGCCAGAGATTTTCACTTAACTATCTTGCACGTGCTGACTTCTCGGGTCACCTCAACCGACTGTAGGATTTGGTGTTTCCATGTTTGCCTAACATTATAGTTCTCATGGGAAATTCATGCCTGCTCATGCCAAGGTATTTATGTGTTGCAGGATTTTCCATGTCCAATCATATTAGGGCAATGGAAGGCCTGTGATTGGACAGGAAAAGGAAGGCGGAGCTAGGAGTTGGGGGAGGGACAGAGGTCACCGAGGAGAAGGGAAGAGAATCGAGATGGCTTCGGATGTGGACCTGCGTGGCATTTACTAGCCACAAATAGTTATGTTTTTATAAGGTTAGAGATATTGGGATAAATCTTTTATCGTTATCAATTGTCTCTTAAATTACTGTATTGGCATCATGTAAATTGTAATATTTATACATTAATCTGATTGGTTAATTAAGCTTTAAGAGTTTTGATTTACTTGGTTGCTGGAATGAGGGTCTGCAGATTAAAGGGGTTTATGCGGAGAGAAAACCCAGCTTGGATGCTGTGGGAGCGAGCTGGGAGAGAATAGGTCGGCGGGCGTTGAGAACATAGCGAGCAGGACCCTGCGGGGACATGGAGATGAGGCCCGTCAGGGCTTCCGCAACATTTCCCCCTCCCCCCTCCCCCCAGACAGGGTTTCTCTGTGTAGCCCTGGCTGTCCTGGAACTCACTCTGTAGATCAGGTTGGCTTTGAACTCAGAAATCCGCCTGCCTCTGCCTCCCAAGTGCTGGGATTACAGGCGTGCGCCACCACTGCCTTCTCCAGTTTCGTGAAAAACTAAATGTCACCTTTGCCATTTCTCCTACCCATCCTTACCCATCTTTTGCTCATAAAAATGAGACTTCAGGGAAGTATTTTCAAACCAGTACTTCAAATGGACACCCTAGACTCTCAGACTGCCGGTTCACACACAAAGCTATCGATGTCGAGCTTCAGAGTCCATCTTTGAAAGTCAATTCTCAAAAAGTGATGAACTGTTTGTTTCCAGAGACCTTGTGTCCAGACCCTGGGAAAAGAAAGGCTTGCGGTTCAGGAAGCTTGCAGACACGAGGGCGACTTAACAGTCACCCCACACAGACATTCGTTCATGAAGGCATTGTTTTAATCGGAAACAATCTGTTTGCTGGCTGTTTTAGGAAAAATACCTTAGAAGAGTTGACCCAAGCTGATCATCCTCTTTTTCCTCTTCCAGACAGGGTTTAATGAAGCCCAGGCTAGCCTAAAACGTTTCCAGACAGCATCTGACGTAGCACAGGATATCCTTGAGCTGTCTATGTAGTTGAAGATGACTTTGGATTACTGATCTTCCCAAGTCTACCTCCTGAGTGCTGTAACCACAGCCAGATATCAATATACTCAGTTTATACACACCTAGGGATGTAACCCGAGGCTCAAAATCTACTATATCATGTTATGGATTCGACAGCTGTCAACAACACATAAAAGGTCTTAAAACACACATGTGCACCTCGGTCAGTAGGCTAAAGAAGGTTTGCAGTATAATAGAGTGAGGGCATTTTATTTATGAAAAACCGAAAATTCAAGCTTGCTGAAAAAACTGCGTGTGACAGTGAACGGAGAAAGAAAGTAAAGTTGTTAGCTCACAGGAAAGGAAAACACAGTCAGTGAGCCTTCAGGATTTCACATTGGTGGCCATTGAAACTGCTTGGAACCAAACTCCCCATATTATTTTGTTAAATCACGACAAGTAAGGAAAGTATAAGAAAAGTAAGAAAAACTCTTTCCAAGCTGGGTAGTGGTGGCACACACCTTTAATCCTGGCACTTGGGAGGAAGAGTCAGGTGGATTTCTGAGTTCAAGGCCAGTCTGGTCTACAGAGTGAGTTCCAGGACAGTCAGGGCTACCCTGTCTCAAACAAAACAAAACAAAACACCAAAAAACCCCCCAACCAAACAAAAAAAGAAAAACTGTTTAAAACTTTAGGAACTTGCAAACATGTATTATTTTTCTAAGGCATCTCTGTAACCTTTGCAGGCATTGTTTTGTGCCTCAATGCAAAGTTCTGAGAGCTTTTAGATGCTGCTGTAAAAATAAAGGAATGATATATGTCGGAAGTGAATAGAATTCATTTGGCAAGACCTAGATCTTACTGATGTAGTTACAAATTTTAGACACTCCCAACCTCAGTCCCGAGTAAAAATAAATGTTTCAGATGACCCCAGCTCAGCAAAACTAGTGTGCATGTGAAAGGAAGTATAGAATTTCCCTCTCTTGAAGTGCCCCAACTATGCTAAAGCATTTCTGCTACCCTTTGAGGCTAGGATATTATTTTCCCCCCAAGGGAAACATTGTATTCTATAGGGTGGCTTGTGCTGGCTTTTGTGTCATCATTAATTTATTTCCTGTAAAAGGAAATGACTTTTTAAAAAAAGCATGATAGTTTAAACTTAAAAAAGCACTGTTGACTTTAAACATGGTTCATCGTGGGCAGACGCCATTGTGGACATGAATACCATGTGGAAACGACAGTGGTGGCGCACGCCTTTAATCCCGGCACTTGGGAGGCAGAGGCAGGTCGATTTCTGAGTTTGAGACCAGCCTGGTCTACAGAGTGAGTTCCAGGTCAGCCAGGGCTACACAAAGAACCCTGTCTTGAAAACAAAAACAAAAACAAAACAAAACAAAAAGAATTTGGCATGGGAAATGCTTGTCATATGAATCTCACTGTTACCACCTTCTCTTCTTGAACTAGTGATGGCCCAGGCTTGTGTTTTTGAGGGATTAACAGCCAAAGTTGAGGAAGTCAGTTTTATAGATAACCTGACCCTTCATTTTTTTAGATGCATGAAGAACATTAAGATTTTAAAAACAAAACAATATATATATATATATAAATAAATTTCAGGTCAGGAACTATAGATATTGACAAAGGCCCTCCAAATGCCATTATAACATTTTATTTAGCCGGGCAGTGGTGGCGCACGCCTTTAAACCTGGCACTTGGGAGGCAGAGGCAGGCAGATTTCTGAGTTCAAGGCTAGCCTGGTCTACAGAGTAAGTTCTAGGACAGTCAGGGCTATACAGAGAAACCCTGTCTTGAAAAAACAAACAAAGAAACAAAAATCTTATTTAAATTTCTGCTAGGTGTATAGCATATCTCTAATCCTAGAACTAGGGAGGCAGAGGCAGGTGGATCTCTGTGTTCTAAGCCAGCCTGGTCTACAGAGCAAGTTCCAAGATATCCAGGGCTACACAGAGACTCTGTCTTGAAAAGGATTTAGTTTCTTTTCATTTATGCATTTCTTTTTCCATTGTGTTCTTCAAACCCACCAGTTTAAATATAACATTTTAGTTGAAAATTTATGCTCATAAACTAGAAATAGTAAAATTAATTTTTGTAATGGTATAACTTGCACATCAGATCTTTAAATCATGGTTAGTATTATTAGTATAAAAGTATGCAATAAATATGCAGACAAATTACACTATGAAGATGCTATCATTTATTGAGTGGAACCTATGTTTTCGTTTAATTTATTCTAGTCCAGATTTTAGTTATTAAGTAAGAAAGAGAGTTACATTGTCTTTCCTATTCCACACTCAATATGAACATACTTTAGAATTTTTCCTTTGGGTGAAAATATAGTTACTATACTCTTAAAACCAAGATGACTTTTAGTTTTGAAAAGTACGGGGCATTACAGTGAATTATGATTTTTTTTTAAACCACACCTTGCCATGTAGTTAGTCTTGGCAAGCCTGGAACTCACCATGTAGACCAGGCTGGCCTCAGACCAATGGGGATCCACCTGCCAGGGCTGAAGTGCTGGAATTAAAAGCAGGCACCACCACGCCCAGCTTTAATTGTGATTTACTAATAAATAAATATAAAAATTGTGATTTAATAATAAAGGATGTCTGTTGAGCATTATTCTTTTAATTCTTATTCATGTGTATGTGTGGTATATGTGTAAGTGCATATGTATATGAGGAATATGCTTACGTGTGTGTGTGTGTGTGTGTGTGTGTGTGTGAGAAGAGGTACAAGCAGAGTGGTTTCCTCTAATGCTACCCACCTTATGTCTGTCTGTCTGTCTGTCTGTATTTATTGAGACGGATCTCTCACTAAATCTGGAGTTTGATGTTTGGATTAGATTGGCTGGCAGTGAGCCCCTGGGTTCTACATGTCTCTGCCTTCCAGCATTGGGGTTCTAGGGGCCTTCATCTGTACCTGGCTTCTTAAACGGGTACTGGGGATTAAAGCGAACAAGTGCTTTCCCCACCGAGCCATCTTTCCACCTCCTCACGCCATACTTTCTTTTGCTCGGCCTCGGAGTGTCTGGTCTGTCCTCATGCTCACCCACTACGATGCTAACTGGACTGGACTCATCTGTGCCAGCTGGTTTTCTACCAGTGGCTTCTTAGCCCGGAGGCCTTACCCTCCGAGACCAAACTGCCTGCTGCCACCTTTAGAAATTGAAACCTTGAAGCCAGCCTCAGGCGCTACACCACTCACTGCTTTCTGAATCCTGGGGATGCTTGCAAGAAGGCAAACTCCGAGTGAGGCGAGGGCGGAAGGGAACAGGCGTTGGTGTGCCGACTCTGGGCATGAGGCGCGATCATTTCCATGTCAGGACCAACCCTGGCTGTGGTGTGAGGAAAGAATGGCAGAGGGGCCATCTTGTAGAATATCAGTTAGGAGGCTGTTGCTGGTCAGGGGGAAAATTACAAAGACTTTGCAGACGCCGGGCTGGGCAGTGGTGAGACCAGGGGACCGAAGTCCCAAGGAGGAATCTGTAAGTAATACGGACAGATGATGCAGACCAAACCCGGTCCTTGAATTTGGTGACTAGAAGGTCCCTGGTGACTCTCCTAGGGGAGTCCCAGGTGGATGATTGACAAAGAAGCCAGCTGGGCCGTGGCGTGACCCGGAGATGAATGTCAAGGGCCCATGGGTTGGCAGCCTGCGGACTTTCTCCCTTTCTATTTCCCAGGGCGATTTCTCCCTCTGCTTTTGAAACCGACAGTAAGCAGTTTAAGCCTCAAGATGATCCTGTGACATAGGGTTAAGCATTTTCGTTTTTACAGCTGAGCCGCTGAGGACTTGAGAGGTTTACGCACAAGTCAGTGGCTCACAGTGGCTAAGTAGCGAGGCTTTAGGGAGAATCCAGTCTGATGGCTGAGCTCCTCCTTCGCTTAGGACGGAGAGCCTTATTGCTCTTCCTTCCTAAGGATATGGTTTGTCACCATAAACACGAGTCAAGTGCAAACCTTTTCCCTTGGTGCGTTTTAAAGTGACCATTGATGACCTTGTTTATGGAATTCTGACTCTGAGTTTAAGTCTCCGCCCCCCCCCGCCCCCCCCCGCCCCCCCCCGCCCCCGCCCCCTTGTTAATGAGCAAATTCAGGGCTTTTAGGAATGCCAGGGAAGCTCCCCCCCTAGTACACTCAGTCACTGCTGAGAGGTTATTTATTTCATTATATGAACCCTATACCACTTGTCCATCTCATGATCTGGGGACTCACAGTCTATTTTGAGGGTCCGCAATTGTGAAGCCTCCTGCTTCCGTGAAAAGCCCCCTTTCTCTCTCTCTCTCTCTCTCTCTCTCTCTCTCTCTCTCTCTCTCTCTCTCTGGTTTTTTTGAGACAGGGTTTCTCTGTGTAGTCCTGGCTGTTCTGGAACTCACTCTGTAGACCAGGCTGGCCTGGAACTCAGAAATCCACCTGCCTCTGCCTCCCAAGGGCTGGGATTAAAGGCATGCGCCACCACTGCCCAGCTGAAAAGCCCCTTTCTGTGTTCAAACATCCCCAGAGCAATTTTAAATATCTGCAAATATTTGAGAGTCTTGGGATTCCTTTCTCATCCTGGATTTGAAGCTGGCAGGTGGCTCCTGCAGAGTTGCTTTGCCACCCTCAGCAAAGGAGCTCCAGGAGCTGCAAGAGTATCTGTTCCCAATCAGACTGTCAGGTGAACCGAGAGACCAAAGAACCGGTCAGCACCAGTCCTCCCACTGTCCCTCAGTCCTCCCACTGTCCCTCAGTCCTCCCACTGTCCCCCAGTCCTCCCACTGTCCCTCAGTCCTCCCACTGTCCCCCAGTCCTCCCACTGTCCCCCAGTCCTCCCACTGTCCCTCAGTCCTGCGCAGCTCTCAGCCAGAAGTCAGCTGGCTTACTTTCCTACCTTGGTCTTTTGATCAGTGATTTCTTTTCCTTCCCTCCGTACAAATCTTTTGACTGTAGTAACTTTATCCTTTGAGGAACCAAGTGGGAAGCACTCACAACAAACTCAAATAGCTTTAGCAACGATCCAGAGTAATTTGATGGGGGAATAAATTGTTAACTGATTTTTGGAAAAGGGAGGCTCTGGGACAGAATATGACCAGCAGTAAGACCGAAGCGCAGCTTTTACATAATCACAACAGAGAAGATAGCTGAGTGTCATATACATGACGGTTGAGCGTCTAAACTCTACAGCCCGAAGCTGGGCCAGGCTTCCCGCTTGGCTCTGTTTCTTATTTCCTGTGTCACTAAGGCCTAGCTTGTGAGCACCCAGCGGGGCTGTGAGGACCCAGTACCCGCTGTGAGCACCCAGCGGGGCTGTGAGGACCCAGTACCCGCTGTGAGCACCCAGCGGGGCTGTGAGGACCCAGTACCCGCTGTGAGCACCCAGCGGGGCTGTGAGGACCCAGTACCCGCTGCCTGAAGGGCTGGCGTTTCAGGAGTCTGGTAAATGGATGTCTTTTTCATGTAGTTTGTGCCTTGGAAGGGATGCTGGCATGTTTATATTATCCCGATAGAGCTGTCATTTATGTTACAACTGTTCACTCAACATTTAAGAAGCCCTTGAAGGCAGCTGATGCCAATCACTGTTCACGGAGATGAGACAATTAGGAAATCTTCTCAAGTGACAATTTTAAAAAAGGTTTAGTGTCACATGAAGTGAGGCATGAGTTCAGATCGGTCTGAGGAACTGACTTCCTCGGGACTGTGATTTGAATGAGATTTCACACAACTTGGCTAAGAAAAAAAAAGTAAGTGCTTTCATTCAGGAAAAAATGTGAAGAAAAAAATAGAGGAGGAAACAAGAAAGATCTATTTGGGGGGGGGGATAAAAACCAAATTATTGGCAGAATTTGTGCACTGCTGAGACTCAAACCCAGGGATTCATTCATGCCAGTCAAATACTTTAGGAACGCTTCCTTTTTCTCCATAAAGGTAAAAGTAACACAGCACCTTGACATTTTACACACACACACACACACACACACACACACACACTCTTATTAAAAATAGATTTTTACATACAACATATTCTGGTTGTGGGCCCCCCTCTCTCTATTCCTCTCAGTCTCCCCTCCCCCATTGAGGTTCACTCCTTTTCTTTCCATAGAAAACAAACAGGGCTAATGATAAAATATAATAAGATGAAACCAAACCAAACTAGAATATAACAAAACAAAACAAACAGACAGAAGGAAAAGAGCCTAAGAGAAGGCACAAGAAAGAGATACAGACACAGAGATCCACTCGTTGTCACATTCAGGAATTCCAATAAAAATGCAAAATTGGAATCCATACTATATGCACAAAACTTACAAAGTAAAACTAATAGTAATAAAATAAAGGTAATTTTTTTTTTTTTAGAGCTCTGACTTAAGGAGTTAGGAGTTAAGGAACCTCCAAAGACGGTACCCAGTTCATGTTCTCTTAGCCTGCTGGGCACGCAGTCTGCCCTTAAGAGTGGTTTGTTTCCCCAGTGAGATTTCCTTGGAGAAAACAAAATTTTCATTTCCAAGTGGTTATAGATTGGAGATAGCGTCTGGGTTAGGGATGGGGGAATGTGTCCACTCCTTTAGGTTCTAGGACCCCTTCCGGTGCAGACGGTACAGACCCTGTCTCTGTGTGCTGTCTCCATCTCTGTGCGTTCATATGTACGCCAGTCCTATTGTGCTTAAAGGTTGTTCTTTGCTGCCTTCCCTCCCTCTGGTTCTTACACTTTTTTTTTTCCTTCTCCTCCCCTCAGGGTTCCTTGAGCCCCAAAGGGAGGGCTGAGTAATATTTATATTTGAAAAGATAGCCTTCACAAAGCTTTTGTGAATTGACTCATTTGCCACATTCTTTTAAAATACGCCCCCTTCCTCATCGATTCGACTATAGTATGAAGGAAATTGTATTTATCGGGGACTACGGGGGGGGGGGGGGTTGCAGAGTTTTATATAACCTACCATGTCCTGATGACACCCCAGGTAGATAGTGCCCACTAGGTGGCGCGCACGGGCCTTCGCGGTATCTGCTGTGGGTTTTGTAAACTAGGCTGGGGAGCGTCGTGCTATCCCTGGTGAGGCAACCCAGCCAAGGCCAGCTCCAAATGCCTTAAGCCTGGGGTTCCCACAGCTGCAACTTGCAGCCTGCCCAACCTCAAACCGCAGGCTGCAAAACTAGAAGCCCCCGAAGCGGCTTCAAACCAAAATACTGATGTGGACAATGACACAGCTATTTAGAGGAAAGGGATAAAGTCACCAGGGGAGCATTAAAAAGGAGATCCTCCTGCATTTGTTTTCATGACAGTATAATTTTCTCTCATGTTGTAAGGTTGAGCACAACGTGAAATCGAGGCTAGATTCTGATGCAGATTTCAGAGTGGGAGGTGAAGGCATTTTGCTTTTCTTTAGGAGAGCGCCAGCCGATTGCCTTTATTTTCCAGATGAAACGCTGACGGCTTTGTCGTAGTTTTATCCTTTATTACTGGTCTAAAAAAGGACAGGTGTCTTCCTTCTAACCCGAAGCAGTAACTAATGGCTTTGGCATCATTTCTCTGCCTCTTTTAAGTTTATGGAAACCCATTTCTCATTGCTAGGCTAAAAGATGCAGATCAGAACGGAGGAGCCTGATTCTTGTCACAGGAAGGCTGCTTCTCAGGCGATTAGAAAGCAGCAGCCGGGGACTTGCATGGCGAATAGCCATGGCAACGCAGGCCCGCAAAGCCCTGGGTTACCTACGCGCACGCGCGCGCACCTCTGCCTAGGCGGTTCTCAAAGACTTGCCGGTGCTGGTTTATCTGAGCTGGCTGAAATCGGTGGGGAGCACGAGGCCTTTCCCCTGCAGTGTAGCCCAGTGCACCACCACCACCACCACCACCACCACCACCACCAGCAGCAGCAGCAGCAGCAGCAGCAGCAGCAGCAGCAGCAGCAGCGTGTCTTGGGTTCAAGGGCACACCGATTCTGTAAATTACAGATCGGCAAGCTCATTCTGATTTCGGCTAAAATAATTCTTAAAATTATTTTTTCAAAGTTACTTTCGTGTGTATGATGTTTTACATGCACAACATCCTGAGCACCACATCCATGCAGAAAATCAGATTTTTTTTTTTAAAAGTCAAATTTATAGTTCTTGTAGAATAATAAAAAAGTACGCTTTGCCGTGTTTTCTTGTACTTGCCCTGGATCCTTGTGTATGTAATCCTCTTTTGATAGTGCTGATGGGAAAGTGGATTTTTAAAGATCTCTTCCAATGTTATATAATCTTGGTTCAGAAATATGCAGTAGTTCAACAAACCCAGACAGAAACGAAATTAGGAGTGTATGGAAATAGTGGAGTAGGGACAGAGTGTTTCTTTAAAAATGAATTTCGTCGACTTAAAGAAAGGTGGGTGGACTATGTGCATTTCTGGAAGGTTTTGCCTATTATTCAGTCTGTGCTTGTTGTTTCAAAAGAAAGGAATTTACAAGTGGAAATAAAGCACCTTTTCTACAGCAAAACATCTAATTTTACTTAATAAAATGTTAGATTTCAATACAGACCCAGAAGCCAGCTATGTCTGATATGTTCCTAGAGAAACATCTGGAAGAGACTGGAAGGACGGCTGAGAAGGTTCGCGATATCATCTCCAGATGTAATATACTTCTTACCTCTGGGTGGCGCTGTTCAACTGCTTCTTGTTTTTATGTGTGTTTGAAAGTCTTTGCTTCCTGTTAGAAGCGTTTGTTAAAGAATCTGTTAAAGAGACATTTCCTCTATCCACAGTTATGTCTTAAATAACTTTCTTGTCACACGGATATAAATCCAAAGTGGTTGTGATATGCCATTTTAATTACCAAAAGATGACCAAATAATATTAAAGATTGTTTATATGGGCAATTGGCCAGGTTAAAAACCTGATTTCATCTTGCTGGAAAAGAAATCATCTATTTACATTTTGATAGGCATTTAACCTGAAAAGACCATTAAAATACTAGAGTTTTAGTTTAAATTTGTTGTCACTTGTAGAAGTGATTTTAATTCCACAGAGATATTTCAGTAGAAGTCAGTTTTGTGAAAGGGAAGGGAAGACATTGAAAAAAACCAACCAATTAAAATGTAATTTAAAAAAACCTAACATTAGTCACTAAGATATTATTTTTCACTTAAATTTAAAGCTGAACACTTTAATATTAAAGCAAAACAAAACAAGACAAAACATAACCACCACCACCACCACCATCACACCCATCACACACACACACACACACACACACACACACACACACACACACACACACACACCACACATGCAGAGAACAAAAACCTTCAAGAAACCCATCTCTATATCTTCAGAATTTTTATTTCCAGGACAGGATTGCTTTAATAAGTAGCAATTGTGTTTACAGTCTTAGAAAATGTATGGTAGTTAGCCATTACATTTCTTACAAACCCGCAGTGAGTTAGCATTGTGGGTCAAGAAAACATGTGCACATGTCGGTTGGTTTTTTAAGATGTCTAATTCTTTATTCAAAACTCAGGGCCAGTCAGAAATGCCAGATGAAGGAGTTATAATGCCAAAGTTAATTTTGTTTTGTCATATACAAAGTAGTTAATGTAAAAATTATTGATTGATATTCTCCCTCTTTTAACTCTTTTAGGACTCAATATTTAAAGCAAAACTAATTTATCTAGGTGTTCTACTGCACAAAATTAATTCTACTGGGACAGGAGAGGCCAAGCCTCATTATAGAATGGCTGGTTCCCTTGCAGAACTAGCCTAAGCAGGTTGCTTTACTTTTTCAAAAATAGGCACAACAAAGAATTTAACCCTTGAGATGCTGGGGAATTAGCCTTCAGTATTATATTACCTGGGCCATGTGAGGGGATTGGGGGACATTATAGCTGCAGAATGTCTTCCCCTTGAGGGTTCTGCTTAGGACTTGGATGAGGTGAGGTGTTGTATATACCAGGGTTGATGTGTTTAACAAAACCAGTGGTTTGCAACATTCCTAATGCCGTGATACTTTAACACTGCTTCTCATGTTCTGTTGACCCCAACCCTAAAATTATTTTCATTGCTACTGCATAGCTGTAATTTTGTTACTGTTATGAATTGTAATGTAAGTCTTTTTGGAGCTAGAGGTTTGCCAAGTGGTTGCCACCCACAGGTTGAGAACCACTGATTAAAACAGTTTCCCCTTTCCCAATATGTGCCACTATATTCCAGACCTTGCCTTTAAAAATGTGTGTGTGTGTGTGTGTGTGTGTGTGTGTTGGGCATGGTAGCATATGCCTTTGATCCCAGAATTCAGAGGCAGAGGCAGGCAAATCTCTGCAAGTCTGAAGTCAGCCTGGTCTACAGAGTGAGTTCCAGGACACCAAGGCGACATTGTAAGACCCTGTCTAAAAATTATATGTAAATAGTGAACTTACCTCTTTGCCTGGGTGGCCAAATAGTTGTTCGGATTTGCTTGATTTCTGAATTATGTATTACTGAATTAAGTCACATGACCACTAACCATTGGTTATTGGTTATAGCTACAATGGTATACTCCTCCCCCTGCCCCCATCCCCATGTGTGTTTTTCTTGTAGTGTTTGTCCAAAATATTATTGGGGATTATTGAATGTCTTTTTTTTTTTTTTTTTAGTGCTTGGGGATCAAACCTCTGAACTCAGTCCCTGAACGACACCTCTAGCCCCACATATCTGGTTTTGTGTGTACTTTTCAGTCGGATGCAGCAGTCCTGAGCATGGGAAGTCTTGAGGCTAAGATGCTTCTTTTGTTCATTTTGAGCATCTCAGCGCATTTTGTTTTCATAGATGTAGTTTTCCTTGTTTAATGTGCCTCATTTCCCTCCAGAACGCTACGAATAGGCGCAATACATTTCCTTCTTGTAGCTGTCAAGGAATACTTATTTGTAAAAAAGATTTGTTTATTTTATGCACGTAAGTGTTTCGTCTGCAGGTATGTATGTGTACCACATGTGTGCCTAGTACCGAAAGAGGGCAGAAGAGGATATTAGATCCCCTGGAACTGAAGTTCTGGACAGTTGTGAGCTACCACACCAGCGCTGTGAACAGAACCTGGGTTCCCTGCAGGAGCAGGAATTGCTCTTAACCACTGAGCCATCTTACTAGACCTAAGAAATATTTATGTAGTAAGAGTGAAGTCACCCGATGAGCCCTTACCCAGAGAACAATATGGTAGTTACCAAGAAGATGGCCTTTCACTCATTCACACTGCTGGGATTAAACCCAGATGGTAGAACCAGATTCATGTCCATTTTAACTGAAAAGTATTAACAATTGCTGCATATTCCTACTGTAAAAATAGCCTAAATTAATTATTTCAGGCGGTAATTAAAATCACAGAAATTATAGTGGCACTCAAGAAGAAAATCTCACCGATTTAAATAAAAACCAGAATTAAAAAATTATCTTTGCAGGTCCAATTGTTTTAAAGTGAGTAAATGAAAATAGCTTCTAGTAGAGCTCTGTAAAACTCTGGCTATTGAATTTAATTTCTCTGTAAAAAGCTTAGCTTTAATAGAAACTCTGCTTGAGAAACCACATTCTCAGCCTGTAACACAGCCCATGTTTCTGTTTTAAATCCAGTATAAAAAGTAAGTGTCATAGATTTTACTACCCCGTATTCTTGTAGGCTCTGATACAGTAAAAAAGAATAAAGATTTATATCTTGTGGACATTTAATAAACGTTAATTTTTAATTGACAGTTGAAATGTAATCTCCAAATAGATGTGAATGCTATTAGCTTCAATCATTTCACAGTAAATAACTGGAGATGGGAAAACGTTGGAAAGGGTTATGATTCCCCAGTAGGAATTGTGGCTGGCGCTTAGAGGGGAACATTTTTAATGTCATTTCCATACCCAAATCTTTCTCCTGCAAATGCCAGGATGAGCCATCCTCCGTGAGGACCAACTCAAAAGGGGGTGTGGGGGGTGGGGAATAAGAAAAAGAGAGAGAGAAAAAAGGAAAAAGATGGTCTCTTAGTTTTCAGTTTATTTTTTATTTCGGTTGGAAAAATCCCCGCTGATTTTTTTTTTTTTTTTTAATGCATCCTGGGAACATGGCGTTCAGGATTTTGGCATGGGAACTTCAAACGAAGTTGGTAAAGGAGGCAAATGCGTAAGTGGAAAGTTTGAGGAAGCTGGCAGCGGGGCGGGAAGTCAGCCTTTCGTTCGCTCCACCCCCTCTCATGTGAGTACAAAGCGGGAGCCGACTGTGAGTCAGAGGCAGGCTGGCCCCGCGGTCCCTAGCATCTGCTTCCTCAACTCTCACCCAGAGGACTCTGGTGCTAAATCACCGCGCAAAAATAGCTTCAGAGACCCAGCTTCAAACAGATGCGTCGTGGTGGGCGTGGAAGAGGGTCCTGGAGTCTTCTTAAATTCCCCGTTACCTGATTAATGGATATGTTATTTTTATATACGGGTTACCTTGCTCACCTAGATGTGGACAACAAGCCTCACATTTTTATCCATCTGAGAGAAGCTACTTCCTCAGTTACATTGCGTTTGATATTAAAATCTGGACCTGAACTGTTTGGTTGTATAAGGGTTGATTGGTCTTGGATCAATAATCACAAAAGGGAAAGTTTTACTTTAGACACAAGAAAGTGTGTATTTTAAAAGATACATTGAAAAAACCCTCAAACACACACTCTATGTATCTTACCATTAATACCAATTGCCAAACGCTCCTAGGGTCTGTCTATGTTTTTGGCAACAAGGAATTTTATGGCTAGAATTGTTATCTCGATTTAAGATCTTTCGAGGTTTTATTTCACATATAGGAAAGGGTATCCCAGGCCTAGTTAGAATTATTGCAACCTGATATTAAGTTATAGCTTAAGTTTTCCCACTGAAACAGCATCTGTAATAGATGAGATTAACAACTGGGGAGAAGTTCAGAGCGTTTAATGGAATTGATCTACTAAATGAGCATTGACAATTTTTAGTGGATGCCTTAAAATATACATTCTTATTATACATTCTTATTATAAAAGAGTCCAGTTAAGCCCTTCATTTGGAAGATGCCCAGTCTGACCTTGTTCGACTCAATGTGCAGAAGGAGAGGGCTTCTGGGTTTATTTAGATTTGGTGATAAATTAATAGGTTTGGAGTCATATATATGTATATATATATATATATATATATATATATATATATATATATATTACTTTTATATATATTACTTTCCTTGCCTCTTCTTTGTCTTCTTTCTGTTTTTTTTTCTTTCTGAAAGGCAGAGATGGTAAAGGCTGATGGGTGAGATGTAGGTCATTATAACAATTATATATTTTGAAAATTAAAAATAATGGCCCAAGAATAGATCAATGTAACAGTTGCTATATATGAGGAGCTGAGAGTTGCACCAACATTTCTTATTCCAGCCACACACTACTTTTTGTGTGGAATGTATTTTGGAGCCAAAAGAATTATATTGGATTAATATCAGATTTTGTTTAAGACACTCCGAATTATTAAAGAAGCAGCTAATTGAAACAATCAGGAAGCTTTGCAAACATGAATGAAAAAATCAGTTTGGGGTTTTCCAGAAATCTGTGTCCTGGACACCCTCAGTGAGTTTTATGTACTGTGGGTACTGACTTCTTGTGACAAGTTTGAGTGTTGCATTTTTGGTTCAGTTGTGTACAGATTCTAAGGTTGTCTTATTGTTCGTGTTTATCATTAAAACTGTGGGCTCTTGGCCTTGGAAGTGGCTTAGGTCGCCAGCTCCCAGTTCACAGAGGTTTGTATGTGAGCCTTCCTTGAAAAGCTTGCTCATCTGCAAAAGCATTCAGGAAAATTTATTTTAGTTGTGCTTTTGTTTGTTTTTATTGTTGTTATCCATTACAGTATTTAATGGTCCATTTCCCTAGTCGGAATCTATAAGCCAGACAGTTTTAGATATTTCTAATATAAAAACGTAACGCTGACCTCATGGTGCCTTTTGCCTGTGACTTAGCCAGATGAAGGAGCAGGAGTTCAAGGCCAGACTCTGTATGCATACTAGTGAGCAGGAGGTCAAGCAGGACTCTGTGACACTTTGTCTCAAAATACTGAATAGAAAAACAAATAGGAAAAAAAAGTGTGTGTGTGTGGGGGGACAAATAGGAAGAATGTAACAGTATTTCCATCAGATCTCTACAGAAAAGCCAGGGTAACTAATTCACCCCTAGCGTTCTAGAAATGGAACATTCTGACTCTCATTTATCAGCTGCTCAGTTTTGCCCGCTTCTCCCGACTGCCCAGCCAATTATTAATATCATACTATCTGATATCATATTATTAAGCTCCTGGGAACTTAGTGCTTTTGTGCCAGGCATTTAAGGAAGAAGGGAGATGGTATTATTTATTTATTTCTCTTAAAATTTGTTAATTTTGTGTGTATGAGTGTTTTGCCTGCATGTAGGCCTGGTGACTGAGAATCCATTTGGAATCGATTTTAGTGAGCCACCATGTGTGTGCCTGGTATCAAACCCAGGTCCTCTGGAAGAGCAGCAAATGCTTTTAACCACTGAGCCATGTCTCAGGGCTGGAGCTGGTTTTTGTACAAGGTAGGAGTTCGAGAATTCACCTTTCCAACATGGAGTCTCAATTGGGCTTTTTTTTTTCATTGTTTGATGACACTTCCTTACTTCTCAGAATGAAAGGGAGCTCGTCTTTCATGCATGTTCCTTGTAGCACAGCCCTTTAAAGTGAGTACCTGTTGCCATAGCAGGACCTGTGCACACGCTCTTATGCTTCTGAGAGTCTTGATGCATACTTGATGCATAAGAGTCAATGAGCAAGACTGCAGATGATGGCTCAGTAGTTAAGGGCACTGACTGCTCTTCCGGAGGTCCTGAGTTCAAACCCCAGCAACCGCATGGCGACTCACCACCATCTGTAATGAGATCTGATGCCCTCTTGTGGTGTGTCTGATGACAGAGACACTGTACTTACATATAATAAATAAATCTCAAAAAAAACAGTCAGTGAGCCTTAGTGACAGGAAGTGAGATCTTAGCCTTTGTGTTTTGATTAGTTTTGCCTCTGATTTTCCTTGGTAGCTTGGTTTAGCCAATGATGGAAGAAATAAAGCAACTCCTCATTTTCCTAGGTCACCCAGGTGTGAAGTATGTTGCTGCACAGCTAAGCACCATACAGTTGAGGACCCCCGCCCCCCCATCTCTCCCTTCCTTCCTTTCTTGTATGGTGTATGCGTGACTGCAGGAGTGCTTGCTGTGGACACCAGGTGCTGACAATTCTTTGTCTTCCCAGACAAGAGCTCTTAGTGTGAACTGGAGTTTGCCATTTTGGCTACGCTGGCTACCTCGTGAGCCCCTGGAATCTGCTTGTCTTTGTCCTCTGGCGTTAATTCTAGTTCCCAGGGCTGTTATTACAGACACCTGCCACCATGCCTCCCTATTCTGTGGGTGCTGAGATATGAACTTAGGTCCATGTGCTTATGTGCCAGTCTTGGCTCACTGAGTCATAGCCTCAGCTTGAAAACAGTTTCTTTCCTTCATCCCTCTTCTCTCTTCACCCTCCACACCCCCTCTCTCCTTCCTTCCTTCCTTCCTTCCTTCCTTCCTTCCTTCCTTCCTTCCTTCCTTCCTTCCTTCCTTCCTTCTTTTCCTGGCTGGCTTTGTGTGTCAACTTGACACAGACTGGAGTTACCACAGAGAAAGGAGCTTCAGGTGAGGAAGTGCCTCCATGAGATCCAGCTGTAAGGCATTATCTCAATCATGATCAAGGTGGGGAGGGCTCCTGTGGGTGGTACCATCCCTGGGCTGATAGTCTTGGGTTCTATAAGAAAGCAAGCTGAGCAAGGCAGAGGAAGCAAGCCAGTAAGTAACATCCCTCCATGGCCTCTGCATCAGCTCCTGCTTTCTGACCTGCATGAGTTCCAGTCCTGACTTCCTTTGGTGATGAGCAGCAATGTTCAAGTATAAGCTGAATAAACCCTTTCCTCCCCAACTTGCTTCATGATGTTTTGTGTAGGAATAGAAACCCTAAGACAGTTTTTTCCTTCCTTCCTTCCTTCCTTCCTTCCTTCCTTCCTTCCTTCCTTCCTTCCTTCCTTCCTTCCTTCCTTCCTTCCCTCCCTCCCTCCTTCCTTCCTTCCTTCTTTCTCTTTCTCTCTTTCTTTCCCTTCTCTCCCTCCCCACTCTCTCCCCCTCTCTCCCTTCCTTTCTTTCAAACTGGCTTGAAACTTGCTATGTAGACCAGGCTGGCTTCAAAATCTGAGCTTGACCTGCTTCTGCCTCCTGAGAGATCGACATAATGACCTAATTTTGGAGAAGACTCTTTCTGGTGTACTATGTACTTTACTACTTAAGCAAGTAAAATATGTGAATGTAGACATTTAGAAGATACAAACAGCCCCTCATAATTCTACTGCCTAGAAAAGAACGCCAAGGTGAGCCTGCTCGCTGTTCTGTCTCCTTCCATCCTGAAGTTAAGATGTATAGTCTATTTGAGTTTCTTCATTTCGTGAGACAGCTCAAAACTTAGCAAACTATTATTAAATAAGGGCACACTGCTCTCTGATTGATGATAATGGAATTACTTTCTGTCTCAAATTGATTCTAGACTACTTGTTTGGCCTCATTTGGTCTTTAGTGGCATGAAAAATGGACTTCTTTATTAGATTCGTTCCTATAAAAGGAAGAAATGGGATTCCGAATGCTCACATTTCCTGGAGGAAGTTGGTACCTGGAGGAAGTTGGTACCTGGCTGTATCTTTGTGTAGTTTCATCAGATGGTGGCTGGGAAGGAGGCTGATCTCTGTGCTCATCCCGGCACCATTTTATAAGCAAGGATAGAACTCATCCTTCTTCTCAAGGTGTAACACCATCTTAAATGGACATGAAGGCACAAACCAGGCTACAGCTCTGCCTTCAACCAGAACACATGTGTGTGTGTGTGTGTGTACAAGTCTGTATACATATGTGAAGATGGAGAGTTGTTGGTTAAAGGGCACACAGTGCCAGGTTATTCCTGATAAATGGTTTTTGCATGTGCTTCAGCTGTTGTGTGCTGCTAAATGTCACTCACAGGACTGTTTTCTAGGTCTGCACAGATGTGAGGAGGAGGATACACGGTGCAGAGCGCTGCTGTGGAGTGGGATGGCTTGGGACTCTTGTAACCTTACTGGCCTTCAGATCCTAATTTATAAGGAAACATGTTTATCAGTGTTTGGGAAGCAACAAGTTCTTTTTGGGCATTTCCCCCTCTTTATAGATATGTACATATATTTCATTTGAGCCTTACCAAGTGGATTGTGCAGTTATTATCCTACTTTGTAGATGACGATGCTCTGATATAGAACCTGGTAGGTCTACTGAATCCATTTCATTAAAGAGAAGTTGATAGAGACAGGGTGTGTAGCCTTGTTGTTCCACCCAGAATGTGGCCCCTAGCCACAGTGTTGCTGCTCTTCTGCTAGAGGAGAACAGGACTACAATTCCCACAATCCTTCCTTTCTGTGCTCACATGGAACTACAATTCCAACACAAACACCTGTGAAATGTGAGATGAGCTGGATCCGTGGTGGTTTGCACACACTCCCAGATGGCCTTCCCTTTTGATCTCTTAAATATACATGTTTCCCCACAAAGTCTCTCCTGCTTCTGCGGAGGTTCTGCCTCACTGTTAGGGAGATCTAGATAGGGAAATCAGGAACTGTGGGAGATGCCCGCCATGATCAAAACTCTTGAATGAAAGTTATGCTTATTACTTGTCTTAGGGTTTCTGTTGCTGGGAGAATACACCATGATCAAAAGCAACTTGGGGCAGAAGGAGTTTATTGCACCTTACAGGTTATAGTCTATCAGTGGAGGAAGTCAGGGCTGGAACCTGGGGGCAGGAACTGAAGCAGAGGCCATGGAGAAATGTTGTTTACTGGCTTGTTCAGCCTGCCTTTGTGTACCATCCTGGACCAGCTGCCCAGGGGTGACACCACCTGCAATGAGCTTAGTGATAGGAATTGAACCTGGATCTTCTGGAAGGTCAGCCAGTGCTCTTAACCGCTGAACGATTGTTGGCCTGCTTTGAACGCCATCAACTTGGCTGGGTTTTGAAAGAACTCTGATGTCTCTGGTTGGGACTGGAAGCAGCACTGAGGCATGAGGATGCATATTGGGAATTGATGAGAAAGAATAGTCGTGTAGAATAAATCATTGTTAATTAGAGATTGTGGGATTTGCAATTGGGAACTGGAGAATAGAGAAAGAGAGATCGTTATTTTTGTTTGAAATAAATCAATGCCATTAATTGAGATCTGGTCCTATACAAAAAGCAGGGGAGAAATTGGAGATTACTATTTACTTTTGTCAAGTAACACCAAATAATAATTAAGTTTAGTTGATTAGAATTTTTTTTTCTTAATAACTTGCCAAGAAAGAGAAGCAGGAGTGGCGCTCACTGGGATGTCTTGGAATTAAAAAAAAAAAATCAATAAAATTTCATCATGGCTTTAGTTGCTTAAAAAAATCATTGTTTTAAGCAGAAGTAAATCTACCAACATACCCTGGCTGTGATCACACTGGCTTAGTATAGAGTAGCTGTCTGGGGATCTGGTCTCTAGCAGTGGAGGATTTTGGACTTCGTGGTCCCAGGACTCTATGAGCAGACAATGCACAGAGCGGTTGCTGCAGAGGGGAGACGCAGGGGTTGGGGGTGGGGTGAGCATGAGCCCCAGGAAACCAGTGAAATGTAGAGAGGTAAGGAACTGTGGAAGACCCTTGAGCCTTTGGCCAGAGTTGAGGTAAACCCAGCTCTTGCAAAAAGGCATAGTGGGAATTTGCTCCCCACCTCCCAGTAAAACCCAGCAGGACATTAGCCTCATAGGCCTCCCTTAGAAAGAGAATCTATGGAGGAGAGGTAAGTGGTCTCAGACTCCAATTCATCTATCTTAGAAGATGGCCACGTAACTGAGTGGCTGCAAAGAGCCCGTGTCGGATGGATCATGGTGGAGAGGAGGAACCAAGGGCAGACGAGGAACCGGCAGGCTGAAATCCTTACGTCAATGCTGTGGTCCAGCTGTGTGGTGTGTACAAATGCCTCACTCAGACTGTACACCATTTCCTCTTATATAAATCAGGGAGCGTAGTGACAACCCTGGAACAATGGTCTCTGAGGTCATTCCTAAGGAGAGGGCATCCTGGTCTCAGGTAGCTTGGCTCCTCAGGGCGGAGAGTTTTGTTGGCACTGAGTGAAGATAGCTTTAGTGGTTTAGAGGAAACTGTTGAGGTTTCTGCCTTATGCCACAGGAATAGCTGTGTACTAGCCCTACCTGTTCACAGTGAGCCTCTTCATCTTTCAGACTTCAATAGAAAGACATGCTGTCAGTCAATAGTTGAGGCCTTTGGGTTACTTTGGCTCTTGATCTGATGTTTGGCCTATGAAGAAACAATGAAAGTTAGGTTAAAACATTTACCAGGAAACTGTAAGTAAACTCATTGATATTTGATTGTTCTTGAAATATAATCCTTCGTCACCTTCCTTCATCTCCTCACCATTATAACTAAGGTATTTAAAAGGCCCAGAAAAGTGGGCCTTCTCTATAACACTAAGATGAATGAATTATTTATTTGAAAACAAGCCACGCTCATGTACTGCCAGAGAGTCTATAGAAGGAACACTTTCTGATTTGAGGAATTCAGAAAACAGTGGTCACCCTGCCCCCCATGGCTCATTTATAATGAGTATTCACCTTGAAATGAGAGTCAGGGTTAAGAAATGTTGCCCCAACACAGTCTGGCTTTGCCGGCCAGCTCTCCTCAGTCCAGCTCTCCACTCTGGTGAAGGGTGATGTCCTCTTCTCCAGAGCTCTCAGCATCCCTTCAGGGTATCAGCTCTGCCATCAGTGTGTGCAGCTACCAACCAAGCAAAGTGGTGTTTCAGGTCACTGTCTAGAAGGACTCTTGCTTGACTTGAACGGGCTCCGTTACTGGTTTAAAAGGGATTTCTAAGCCTTTTGGTCAGAGGCCAGAGAGTGGATATTTTTGGTTTTCTCCTTATGTGGTCTCTTTTGCTGGAACACTGTTCTCCAGCAGCCAAGTGGAGGATTTTGGAGTTTGTGGTCCCAGGACTCAATGAGAGGACAGTGTGCAAAGTTGTTGCCCACGGTGGTGAGGGTGAGAGTGAGCAAGTATCACGTCTGCTGCAGGCATTAATAATATGTATTTTTTAAAATAATAATGACTTTCCTATAAGTTTTTATGTGTCAAAAATAGTATTTTTTTAAAAAAAAATTATTTACTTTATACATATGAGTACCCCACCATTGTTCTTTTCAGACACACCAGAAGAGGGCACCAGATGGTTGTGAGCCACCATGTGGTTGTTGGGAATTGAACCCAGGACCTCTGGAAGAACAGTTGGTGTTCTTAACCACTGAGCCATCTCTCCAGTCCACAAAATGGTATTTTTTGACCTGCTCTCCCAACCTTTACAAAATGGAGAGCTGGGCATGGTGGTATAGGCCTGCAATCTCAGCACTTAGGAGCCTGAGATAGGACAATCAAAAGCCTGGGGATAGCCTGAGCTTTGTAGCAAAACCCTGGCTCAAAAGCAAAAGAAAAAAAAGGTCTGTAGACTGTAGAATGTTGGACCTAGTTTAGGGAACTGATAGACTGAGAACGTATTTGGAAGGCTCAAATAATTTCTGATAAATGTTTATTTCCTGGGACGCATGACTTCAGACCGCCCCATTCCTCTCCTGGTTAAGAGGACCCACATGCCTTAGTGTCGGTCAGATCAGTGAGGTGGGGAGATGAGGTATTGTCTCCAGATCTGCAGGATTCTCATTCTTCTCCGTGCATGGTGGGGCTAAGATGGAATGAGCCTGGATCCTCTCTCTCTCTCTCTGTGTGTGTGTGAGTGTGTGCGCATGTGCATATGTTATATGAGTGAAAAATAAGTTTCTTTGCGTTGAGCTATTGAGTTTTTTTTTTAGCATGCTTCCAATGCTTTGTTTGATTGTCATACTAAATTAGACACTTAAAGATTTTTGATGACAGCCACTTCTGTCATGGGGGGATATTGTAAGAAACAAGAACAGTTACTTCTGCTATAGAAATATGGGTGAGGGAGCAGTCCCCACCTGGGCCGCCTAGGAGTTCTTTCAGGAAAAACTTATGCTCCAGGAGGAACTTGTACATTTTTTATCAACAAACAGAATATTGTTGACTGCTCGATTCTGTTCCTTTTTCCCTTTTCTCTCTGGCTGCCAAGAAGCTCAGAGCCAACGCTTTGGCTCCACACCGGGAGCCGCCAGGGCCTGTGGCCTACATATCTGAAGTTTTGGTTTCTTCCTGAGTTTGACCTTGTGTTCCGTGTTCCTGATTTGTAAAATTTGTGTTTTTTAATTTTATTGCTTGTTTTCTTCCAAGCTTCCTTAGATCCTTTGTGGGAACAAGCTTGGGTAAATAAAGAAACACACTGGATTATTAATAGAATGCACCAAAAGTATCTTTTAATCACCAATTTAGTAGCCTGGCAATTAGGGCTTCCTATGTCTTTCCAGGCCGTCTCCTTAGCTGTCGTGTCTCACGGTTTGGTGGAGGGATGGTTTTGCAATTATGAGAGTTGAAAGTCTTTGCACTTTCCCAGACTCCTTCAATGAAAGACAATGCCATTTTATGAAATGTTCTAATTGTTCGCCATAGAAAATTCACAGATAAATTTAACTGAGGCATGAGAGGCTAATAAAAGATACTGATAATGTTTAAAAGCAACAAGGAATTAATAGAAAGACTGTCAGAGGACCTTATGAAAACCAACAAGATAATGATAAACTTGACAGAGCAATGGTCAAGGATATAAACAGACCTTCTCCTCTTTCTTTCTTTCTTTCTTTCTTTCTTTCTTTCTTTCTTTCTTTCTTTCTTTCTTTCTTTCTTTCTTCTTTCTTTCTTTTTCTTTTCTTCTTCTCCTTCTCCTTTTCTCCTTCTCCTCCTCCTCTTTCTCCTCCTCCTTCTTTTTCTTCTTCTTCTTTGACAGAGTCTTAGTCAGTAACCCTGGCTTTCAGCATGGCCTTAAACTCACAGAAATCCATCTGCCTCTGCCTCCTGAGTACTGGGATCAAAGACATGTGCCATCACACTGGGCAGCTTATTTTTCTTAAGGCAAGGATATACTAAAAAGTGTAACATAGTTTGTACTAAAAAGTATAACACAGATGGAAACAGATATGAAGTTTATTTGTAACAATAGAGCAAACACAAACAAGAAATACCTTTATACTTGTTCAATTAACATAAGTTAATAGGTGGAAGATAAATACCATCAAGGAAATAAGCAAGAGGAACCTTAGTGCACCACTGCTGTTGCAGCTGTCTGGAAATCAAGCACCATTTTTATATAAAGTATATGCATACCTTAGGCCCCTTTTTAACCATGTGCTAGAGTGGGTAGCCATGAGTGTAGTGGGCTTGTCCTGATGTTCTTTGTGGTAGCGGAGTGTTTGAGACATTCTGGGTACCACCATCATGCCTCATCTGCATCATCCGGAAGGTGGGGGCAACAATGGTTGTTACCTTGGAGGGTTGTGAGGAGAATTAAACAATTCAATATTTTACTGTACTTAGAATGGTGCTTGGTAGGTAGTAAATGCTTCATAAATATTCAACAAGTAAATAAGGCTATTTAACAAATATTTGAGCATCCAACTCTGGCAAGCATGGTGCTGAATCTGAGAGGTCGTCTCCGATCTTAATTCTTCTCATCCAGTACCAGGTTTCAAGATCTGATTCATTGCTTGTTTCCCAAGCCCCCTTGATGGTCCACTTTGTCTCAGAAAGGTTGGGAATCTACATCCTGATATTTGAATCCCTTCTCCGGTCTAGATAATCTTCTTTAAAAAGATTTATTTATTTATTTCATTTATGAGTGCTCTGTTTTCAAGCTCACCAGAGGAGGGAATCAGATCCCATTACAGATGATTGTGAGCCGCAATGTGGTTGTTGGGAACTGAACTCAGGACCTCTGGAAGAACAGTCATTACACTTAACCCACTGAGCCATCTCTCCAGCCCCAAGTCTAGAAGATAGATAACCTTAATATTAAATATAAACCTAGATGTCTGCTTTTGGCTGCTGTAATAGTTTGACTGGAGTGGCTTGGTTTGCCTCCCCCCCATTCTCCATTGCTGTGATGTAATCACAACTCAACAGGTCTTTTCAAGGGTCCCATCTTTGTTAGTCCTATGTGACAGTAACATGGCTCTTTCCAGAGGTTCAAGCTGGAAGTCATCCTCCATTCCTTCCCAACCCCCCTCTAATCTAATCCACTGGCAAGTCCAAGCTGTCTCTCATTGGCCTCTTCTGCCATCACCCACACTTACCGTCTCCACCTGGTCATCTCACTCATGACCCTTGCAGTGGCTTCTCAGTAGGCTTCCCTGCTTTCACACCTTGTATTTTATTTGCTATGTGCAATTGGAAGGACCTATGTGAATGCACACCGAATTCTGTCTGACCTCTGCTCAAACCTTTGGTGACCTTTAATTGCACTCAGAGTTAGTGCCACTAAACCATGATTTAATTTATAAGGGTGAGTTTTAAAATAAGTGTTTTCTAACCTTTGAGTCAACCCTGGGACATTTTGCTATGAAATTTTCAAAACCGAAAGGGCACAATTGCAATACTTTACTGTTTAATTTTCTTCTTGGTTACTAGATATTTTACTGCTAAAGACAGTTGGAGCGGGCTGGAGAGTCGGCTCAGCAGTTAAGAGCACTTGTTGCTCTTGCCGAGGATCTAGGTTCTATTCCCAGCACCATTAGAAACTCTAGTTCCAGGAAATATGATGACCTCTTCTTACCAACACAGGCATAGTCATGTATGGGATACTGACAAATACACACAGACAAAACACACATAAAATAAACTAATATGAAAAACAAACAAAATAAAAATTAGTTGAAGAGGGAAGTGGGAGGTGGGGGGCATAATTACAATCAATGTCACTTCTGAGAAATTGATTCTAAAGCGTGGAACCCAGCTCATATCCCTAGTGCTCTTGCCAAAAAAGTTTGTATTCTTTCTTCTTTGCACTCTGACCCAAGAAAGTCTCTTCTAGTTTTGATCAGGTTCAGGATAAAGCCCCCTCCCCCAAGCCTCCCAGTAAAACATTAGATTGTTGGTGGACAAGCATTGAGGCACTCAGGAGCTATGGGTGGTCACGAAGCCAGCATCAGAACCCAACGTGGCTGTAGCTGAGGATGAGACAAAAGTACTTGGGGGCATTGTGTGTTTGTAATCCCAGCACTCAGAGGCTAAGGGTGGGAGTAGCTCATGTTCAAGACAAGCCTGGGCTATAGGGTGTGACTGTTTTGAAGAAGGAGGAGGAGGAAGAGGAAGAGGAGGAGAAGAAGAGGAAGAAGGAAGAAGAGGAGGAGGAAGAGGAAGAAGAGGAAGAGGGGAAGAAAGAGAAGAGGAAGAAGGAGAAGGAAAAGGAGAGGAAGGAGGAGGAGGAGGAGGAGGAGGAGGAGGAGGAGGAGGAGGAGGAGGAGGAGGAGGAGGAGGAGGAAAACACAAGTTCAGATACAGAGACGATACAGCCTTGGGTAGAACAGTGGAGGATGGAACTCAGGATTTCAAGTTGGGGTGCAATTAGTGTTCCCCCACCCCACATCCCTAGTCAGGTTAGAACCAGTGTCCTCTCCTCCCCATCCTCATCTTTTTAGATTTAATTTGTTTTTTATACTGGGTTGCATTAGGCCTTGTCATACACGTATATAATGTACTTCAGGCCTCCTCCCCCTCAGATCACTCAGCCCTCCTTTCCTTCTCCTCGTCCCTTTTGTCCCCTTAGCTTCTCTTCTTCATGTCATCTGTGCATATGCCATTTTAGGTATCTATAAAGTCCAGAACACACAGCTAAGAGAGACCATGGTATACAGCTTGAGCCTGATGTAATTCACTTCTCATGATCATCTCCAATTGCACCCATTTTCCTGCAAACAATAAATGCTTATCCTTTTTCATACATGCAACATTCGTTATCTGTTTCTCTATTGGAGGGCATCTAAGTT
Source organism: Apodemus sylvaticus (assembly GCF_947179515.1). NCBI lineage: Eukaryota > Metazoa > Chordata > Mammalia > Rodentia > Muridae > Apodemus > Apodemus sylvaticus. Next base: position 55,913,442 of record NC_067476.1, on the reverse strand, counting down.
GCTCTTTCCACAACTTAGGACTAGCTTTTTTTTTTTTCCTTTTGGCATTTCAAGACAGGGTTTCTCTGTGTAACCTTGGATGTCCTTGAACTCACTCTGTAGACAAGGCTGACCTTGAACTCAGAGATCCTCTCTGAGTGGTGGGATTAAGGGTTTGCACTATCATTGCCCAGTAGGACTAACTTTTTATTGACTCTGTATCTTTTCCTCATGAACCTGGTGACTTCAATGACCTTGTTTAAGCCAAGGGGAAGGAGAGATGTTTCAATTTTATTAGATTTATCTAGGATGCTTTAGAAAAGACAGTAGGTTCAACACATTCAAGTTTGTTAGAGTCTGTAGCTCTGGGGCTATGGAATGGTGCCAGGTTGGTGAGCTTGAGCCAAGGGCAGATCCAATTTCTTTTGACATTCACTGTGTCGTTCTGATGCAAAGGAAGTTTGAGAACCACATATTTAGTGCTCTTCCTTCAGAAAAGAGGGCAGGCCACATCTTTTGAAATTTGGATTTGAAGAACTTGGACCACACAGCATTGCATCGTGAACTTTGAGGTGCAGATTTATCACTGGAGCATCTGGTCAAGGCAACTGGACCTAAGTTGTGGGTTTCTTACATGTTCTGTTTCATGTAGGAGCTAGACCGTGTTGAATGAAGCCAAGCTTTCTAGCCCTCAACCAGAGGCTTCAGTCTGTGCTTAGCACTTTGTATCTTCTGTATTCTCACAAGGCTGTGAGAGAGACCCTGTTTGCATTTCTGTTTTGTGGATGAGCAGACTAGGACCCTGACTAGTTAAGCATCTTTCCTGGGGTCATAATGCAGCAGAGTAGCAGAGGCAGAATTTGGATCATCCTAGGTGGTCTGATGCAGATGCTGGGAGCCCAGAGCCACAGAACAATACTAATTCCATGGGAAGGTGGGCTCCAGATGTTACTGGTCTGGCAGCAAAGAAGATACTTTGAAGACATACATGTGTCCCTTATTTTGCCCATCAGATTGTTGAGATACCAGCCTCAAGAAACTGCAATTCTCCTACGATTGTGCTAGAAGAAGAGAAAGCCCAAAGCGTATTACCAGCCAGAGAAGGTGCCTCTCAGAGATTTCACACACACACACACACACACACACACACACACACACACACACACACACACACTAACTTGTTAGATTGGAGCCTAACCAAGGATGGACAGGGCACACTGTGACTGAGGACTGCTAAGATCTACGTGACCCTGACCCTCAAACTCAATTCAGGACCCTGAAGAACTGGAGTGAGTCACGGGATGTTTTTGTTCTTCTTCTCAATGTGACTACATTAAACGAATCCCCCTTTAAAAAGAAAACTATTGATTTGGTCATTTTAATTGCCGCCTTGTGGATGGGTGGTACAGCCCCAAGTTCAGTAAGGAGGGGAGCTGCATCTGAAAGGGACAGTTCAGCTCGTAGAAGAGTTTGTGACTTCTAGAAGGTTGTGCATTTATTTCAGATGGTCCTGGGGAAAGGAGAATGAAGATACAGATGGCGAAGGGCTAACTTCCTACATCCATTCCTTGGTCATCCCTCTAGGTCACTGCTGTGCAGGAAAGGGGCTCTAAAGAAGCCACGAACTCATTGCCAGGTGTGTTGTAACTCCTTAGCAGTGACTTCAGGTGTTGAGGTAAATCTCAGATCTCATGTAGCCAACTGACTTCTGACTCTGAGGTGACTTTGATGCCAAGGCTTCAGGCCCTTTGTCTTATCCTGATCTGGCCTCCACCTGCCTCCTCCTCTTGCTCAATGGCAGGCTGTAGTTGTGTTAATTGCTGAGTGCCCTGCAGGCATCATAACCATGCACACCATAAACACCATCTTCTCTACTGCATGCCCTCGGCATCCTTTCTTTGGCAGACCAAATGCTACCCATTGCTCCCAGTCCAGGGCAATCTCGCTCTTCCAGGAAGCATGTTCTAACTTTCCCAGCCCGCATTAAATAATCACCATCCTTTGTGTGCAAGGTCCCCTGTGTCTTTCAATCTTAGCATCTAGGTAATTTACCTTTCTCTTTAACAGGACAGCGAACCTTACCAGGACTGTTTTATTCATTTTTGAATATTGGGCCTCAAGGTAATGTCCAGCAGATAGCGAGATGGCTTAGAAGTGTTTTCTAGTGGTCAGTCTTGGGCAGTCTTCAATGCTGGGTGTAGGATTTAAAAACAAAAACAAACAAACAAACAAACAACAACAAAATACCTGGATCATGTCCCAGGTAAATTATGTTGGACTCTGGGGGTGAGGCCCAGGCATCTGTGTACTTAAAGCTCCTCAGTGGTTCCACAAAACAGCCAGGCTGAGGACAAGCAGGTTAGCTCCCAGCGTCACACCTAAGCTGGTGACAGGAGACAGACAATGGCTGACTACCTTTTATCTTTACAGCTCAGAAGGAGAAACGAAAGAAAGATGTGAGCAAATGGATGCTTTCTGAAGATAGATTGAAAGTAAATATATGAAAATGTCTGCCCAGGGATCGAGGGTGGGCATCACCGAATCCCACAATCATAAGAGGATGACACTCACCGAAGTTGGGAATGACTTCATCTAAAATGGTGTTTTAATGACTGTCGGTAGCACAGCTGCCCAGTCTGTCCTACTTTGGCTGCTTCCATCCATGCATCATTTGCCTTGTGTGCTGGTGAGCAGCATTTAAAGGCTCTCAACAAACGACTCATCTCTCTTGTACTTTAATATGCTAATTGGAAGCCATCCTAGGAGTTTTAAAACACAGCAACAATGATATGAAGTTAATTATAAAGACAGAGACTTGGCTGTTAGTGACTCTAGGTTATTCCAGGTGTGAGCAAATCTGCCAACCATATGCTACTCCTCTTCAAGCGGTGGTGGCTGTCTGCTCTCAGTCACTGTGCTAGACTCTGGGGGCACAGAAGTTACACAAAAGACTTCATCTTGGAATTTCATTTTCTTGTGAGTGAGTAATTAGGCTATGTGATTATAGAGTTCAATCCAGCCAGAGCAGGAGGGTAACGTGTGGGAGCGTGAGTCATGGGGATCTTGGAATGATGGTTCACAGGGCAAGGCTAACCTGGGACAGTACTAAAAGGACTGCTCCAGGCACTTGGGGCCACCTTGTGAAACCCATGGCTGATCAAAATGTGAAAGTCCAAAGAAGCAGCTAATGGTATGTCAGAAGGTGTCTAGTGGTCAAACATAAGGAAACATCTGGTTTTCTGACTTGAAGAACTGTAATGGTTACAGGGAAAGCCAGTGTAGGTTGTGGATGGTGTACTGCTGTTCAGAGACTAGCTGTGCTTATGATAAAAATAGCTTCAGAGGTCCATAAGCAGAAGCTCTCGATTTGCAATCCTGATGACCTGAGTTTTATACCTGCATAAAGAATATCCAGATGTGGTGCGCATCTGTAATCCCAGCACTTCTACATCGAGATGAGAAGCAGAGAATGGAGAATCATCTGGAATCTCTTGATTCAACTAGCCTGAGTACAAATCACAGAAGAAACAAGAAAGCCTGCTTTACAAGATGGAAGGAAGAACCAGTGCCTGGAAGTTGTTCTCTCTTTGTCTCTCTGTCTCTGTCTCTCTCTCTCAAACACTTGCACATCCACGTGCATGCAAGCACATGGGTGTGCATTAACATGCACAAACATACAACATAAACATGCACAGACACACATACATGCATGCACACACACATTAAGAAAAAAAATAAGAAGAAAAATAACTGAGTATCAGCAGTTGAACTAAGAAAGGTTTACTACTTGTATACCATTCATGTTGATTGTAGATTGGTGTGTAGGAGGAGAACAAATCCTGCTTTGAGTTTTTATCTTTCTGAGAGGCGGAGGCTTCAGCATCTGTAGTACTTCAGGGCTCATCAATCGGGAAGAGAAGAATGGAACCAGCTCCTGCCAACAGATACTCTGCCTGGAAGCAAGGTGTTTCCTGTCTGCTCTCTGTTTATTGGTTAGAGATAATACCATGTTATATCCCCACTCCAGGGGATGGGGATTTGTGACCTCTGTGTACCCTGAAATGATGAACAGCTAAATGTTGAGAAATACTGCCAATGTCTGCTGTAGGGAGGGAGGCTTGCCAGCTCCATCTATGTGTATTGGAAATAAAAGGATTGGTTTTTTTTTTTCCAGGCATGAATTAAAAAAAAATGACTTCGTTGTTATTGGGTCTTGCTATATTTTAGTATATGGGGGATTTGCTCCCAATTAGATTTCTATTTAAAAGTAGTAGCAATATTGGTCTTTATCAATATTAAAACTATTACTTTGAAGCCCTGGTGTTGATTTCCAAAGGTATTATGGGAGGTCAAATTAAATATGAATTCCAAATACCAACCAGTATGATGATTGCATAATGTAATTCTGCTTGGATGAATGTGGTCATATGGAAAACCCGGAATTCCAATAGCAGCTTTCACATGGCAGTTAACCCCAGGGACAGGGTTACTATGTGAACCCGTGATAGGAAGGCAGGGATGCTACCAAACTTTGCAAGCAGGCTGGATTAATACTTAAGTAGACTACCTTCAAAGGTCTGCACCACCAGTCTTTCTTTCTCTTTGTTCAGGAAGACAGGTGGAAGTCAGCAAGAGAAAGGGATGGAATCCTTGGGGGGTAGACTGCAGGGAAGAGGGCCACTGCCTGGTTTCCTCCCTCCTTGGTTGATACTACTTCCGGTCATCAGAAGGTTACTCCCTTCGTTAGCTGTGCCCTCTGGAGATGAATTGCGACAGACCTTGCTCTCTGTCCTCTTAAATATCATAGCAATGAGCTGCAAGCAACTCTTGAGGGATTGAAGTGTGTCTCTGGCAACCGAGGACCTGAAAATGTGCCCAGCTGCATAAATGTCAGCGCCCACACATGAATCCAGGTGACAGACAGGGAGGCTGTTCTTAGTGCCTTCTTGGTGAACATTTTCCGGCTCATTTTAGTTCTTTTACCTCCCATGCCAGGGTTAAAGAGGGCCTAGGTCAGTTGGGGGGAAGGGTGTGGGTTAGATCTAGGCAGAATCTGCCAGGTCTTCCAGCTTCAGTTGCTACAGCCTCCCCCCACCCCCCAGCCCTCTGTCATGAGCTATGGGGTTGAAGAGGTCAAAAGATGTGTCCCAAATTTTGCAAACATTACATTCGAGGCCTATGGCAGGGTCTCAGACCTGCGTTCTTCAAAAGGGGGGGTGCTACCTCGGTCTGGGGAGAAATAAAATAAAGAGGAGAAGGGCCTCATGTAGTAACCTTTAATGCGGTATCAGCATCTTCTACCCCATGATATATTTGGATATAAAATCTTTATTGGGCTTGAAATTATTATTAAAAACGCAGTGAACTTTAGTTTGCACATTCGCAACCTCTCGTTCCTCCTATCACTCTTTTGTAAGAAGCACTTTCTTTGATAGTAGTTGCTTAATGAAAGATGCCGACAGTTATGGAGGAAATGAATGGTATCAAACACCCATCGGTGACTTGTGTGCTGATGTCTGGGCTAACTAGCTATAAAGTGCCCCATGGGCACGTGTCAGAGAAACCTCTATTCTTCTCTGTCTTTGTCTACTGTCCGTTTTGGAAAACATCTATTTTTATTACCTGATTGTAAAAATTAGTGCTCACATTAAACAACTTAATGAACTGAAGTGTCTCAGACCGCGCATAGCCTCGCTGGCCTCTGCTAGGTCCCTGGGCAGAGGCCAGCACAGAGTGGCACGGCACATACTCGGATTTTATCTTTGGGACTTAATGGAGAGACAAGAGGGTGAAGAAAGGTAGGGAGCAACTATGGCTCCAAGGTAATCTGATCTCAAAATGAAATTTTCTCTCTCTGAATTAAAACTGTAACTCCACTTTAAATAAATGAAGCACAAAGGAAGTCATGTTCCAAACATAATATTCAGGCCCCAATTTTTCCCACCAGAGCTCTGGCATAAACAGGAAGTGTATTTTCAACGAGAGGTTAATTGTTGACACCACCATATTTGTACTCAAATAGAGAACCATCCTTAGTCTGTCTGTCCCTGTACAATCACGAAGCTACCTTGGGTTACCCCAGCGTTGTACCAGTAGAAATGATAAGGCCGGAAGCTCTGGTAATTGCGTCTCCAGATCAGACCCTAGTCATGATACCAGGAGACAAATGTTAGGGATTTAGTCTTTGAGTTCAGAATAATTGGGTAATTGGCGTCATCCTATGACAGGCTTCCCTTCTTCCTGGTCTATTGACTAATGGCCCTATTGTTATTGTGTCGAGGCTCGTGCCCCACAGCACCATGACGCAAAACTTGATCTTTGGAAGAAATGCCTCCCACATTTATTCCCTCCAGGAAACCAAAGGGCAGCAGAGTAACATTCCAGGTTGAGAACCCTGCCTTTAACACTGTGACCCAACCCGTTCCAGGTGAAAAATTATTAGGTCAAAAATCCTTTCATGAGAAAATTATTGCTTGGGTTTCTACAGTGGTTCTCAGCTTTGAATGTAATGCTGAACCTGTAAATGAAGCATTAGCCAGTGAACTCAAACAACTACCATAGGGGACCCTCTAGAAACTTAAAAACGGTGTGTGTGTGTGTGTGTGTCTGTGCCTGTGTGTGTGTGTATATGTGTGTGTGTGTGCCTGTGTGTGTCTGTATGTCTCCATCCTATTCTTACTAAAGTTGGAGCATTTGAGAAAGTCCTGGGTACCTGTATTTTTGAAAAGTTTCTTGGACAGAGAAATTTAATTAAACTTGATTTAGGATATTGATTTTAGAGAGAGCACTGAATAGTATACTTTGGAAATGAACCCAGCAGTCCTAAAATCATGCTTCTTTAGTTGGTGTCGTACATGTCTTCTTTTATGTGTTGACATATGAGCTCTATCAAGTAGGAGATTCTTGTCAGAAGACAAGGTTTATCATATTTATTTCCAAGTGTCTGATCCCAGGCGACCATTTCATGGATTCAAAATGTAATTTGTGGACTGGGGTGCCATTCCTCAGCAACACTCCCCCCCCCCCCCACAACGTGACACAACAAAGTAAAAGAAGAAAGGCATTTTCAGGGGGCATTTTCAGCAACATTGGATAGAGTGCTGAAGTCCTGAGCTCGGCAGAGGGGCCCTTCCTGATGCTTGTCCGTGGAGGGAGCTGGATCTTGATGGAGAAGTACCACAGACCCTTCTGGTGCATTGAGGATAGTTTGACATTTTATCTCCATACATATTAGTAAGTATAACTTGACTATCTATTTTTCTAGTCTACAGCTGTCTGCTGAATCTCAGTTCTAGGAGCCAGGGATACCAAATAAGATAAACCGAGCTTAGGAATTTTGGACCAGCAATCTCATCATCCCATGGGCACTTGTTAGAGATGCAAACTCTATTGGTAGACATCCTGAATCTGAGTCACCATGACATCTGCCGACTACTGGCCTCTAGGAGGAGCAGTCAGTTCAGCAGAAGAGAGCCCAGGATGGTGGGCAGAGCAAGACGGGGAGGGATTGGCCTATGGGGGTTTTCCCTGGGAGGAAGTGAAATCACAGATCTCTGAAAGAGCTGACTGGGTGTGGTGGATGGCAGTGGAGGATCAGGAGGTTTTTAGGCAGTATGCGTGGTGGTCTCGTGCTTCAACAGGAGCTAAGAAACTCAGGGAAGCTCCAAGGGAGAACAGAACTTATGCAGAAACCATGGTGAAACCCTTATCCATGGGCAGTGTGAGTTGAAGAGATTGGGGCCCTTGGTTAAGGGCCTTTGTTCAAGTCAACAGGCTGGTAAGTGGGAAGAGCAACTGTGGAGAACCAAGTCCTTGTGAGAGCAAATTGTCACATTGTTTTGTAAGGATGGGGAGCCTGTGAGTGTCCTACCCCAAATTAAACGTCCAGACCATCCAGGATGCACTCTGTTTTCTTTGGTTGGCAACATGATGAACCCTCCTAACAAATTCAATAGCTATAAATTAACTCTACTATAATCTATAGGTATCTAAATTCATATAAAAAACCCAAATCAACTAGGTATGGTGATATGTTTGTGTCTTTAGTCCTAAGCAGTAGGCAGACAGAGGCAGGCAGATCTCTGTGAGTCTGAGGCTGGTGGGGGTCTACATGGGGGTCCCTGGCCAGCTAGGGCCGCTCAGTGAAACATTGTTTCAAAAAACCAACCAATCCGGCTGGAGAGATGGTTCAGTGGTTAAGAGCATTGACTGTTCTTCCAGAGGTCCTGAATTCAATTCCCAGCAACCACATGGTGGCTCACTACCCTCTGCAATGGGATCAGATGCTATCTTCTGGTGTGTCTGAAGACAGAGACAGTGTACCCAAATACATGAAATAAATAAGTGAATTAAAAATAGAAAACACTAACCTCAAAAACAAAAACAAAAACAACCAATCAACCAACGAATTAAACAAACCACAGCAATTGTGGAACTTTGAATTTAACCTTTTACTGTATTGATCTGTTAAACTTGTTTTCACATTCTCAGTTCAAAAAATAACTGCTTTATATTTATAGCGATTGCAAGGATCAATTAACATGGATCTCAGTAGTTTAATTCTTCATCCCATTGCTCTGACTTAGTTTCTTCAGGGTCACTGGGATCTGGGCACAATAGAACTAACTCCTTATGACTCCTCTGTATAACTGAATTTAATTGTTGATTTTAACTCACAGCATAATTTTTGGAAAAAAAACCCCACAAAAATCCACACATGTATGAATGTATGTATACGTATATAGCACAAGTCTATCTTGTAGCATGCTCTTGTATTCCACAAATTATGAACCTCATAGGTTTTTGCCAAAAGTGGAAGAGAAAGATAATAAAAGCACATTTAAAAAAAAGATTTATTTATTTAATTTGTATATATGAGTTCGCTGTAGCTGTTTTCAGACACCCCAGAAGAGGGCATCAGATCCCATTACAGATGGCTGTGAGCCACCATGTGGTTGCTGGGAATTGAACTCAGGACCTCTGGAAGAGCAGTCTGTGCTCTTAACCACTGAGCCATCTCGCCAGCCCCATAAAAGCACATTTATCTTAAACATACACATGTGTACGTGCACATATACACACAGACACACGCAAATAGGCACACACAAATCAAAACAAACAAACCACCCCCAACCCCAAAACAATGAAACAAAAAGCATTCCAAGCACTCATCCGTTTAGTTCCACGTGGGGACCAAGGTGAATATGAGAAAAGGCTGACCACCTCTTGCCTCTGATGGTGATGGACAAACTCACGTGGGCTCAGCACAGCTGGGAGCTTCCTGTCTGTTCTTTACTTTCCTTGCCCTCTCTGGACTTAAAGTCAGCAGATAGTAACTCAGATTAAAGCCCTGGTGTCCAGATATAAACAGCAGAGCTGATTGAATGGATTGCTTTTGAGGGAGATGCAGCTGGAGCACCCATTCAAATGTTCCAGCCTTGTAGAAGCAGCTTCCAGGTCCAAATATATAGGATCTTAATTAACCTACTGGAGAAAGCAGGAACATGGACACACACACACACACACACACACACACACACACACACACGCCTTCTTATTAGATGAACGCGGCAGGCTGTCTGATGAGCCAAACAACTAAATGGGAGAATTTACTTATAGCTCTCAAAGGGTCCTGACCAACTTTCTCTTGTCAAAGGAACATAGTCCATCCCCCTCAGCACAGTGGAATCTTGTCCCTGTTCTTGGAGAATGGATGTGTGCTGGTTAGTTGGCCTTTGAGACAATGTTCTAGGTTTTTCCAATTGAAGGAATGACTCGGGACTAGCAGCACCCCACACATACTGTGCAGAGCCTTGAATTCTACCTTTTACCTGCTGAATGAGAATCTGAGCTTGAGTTGCTCACCAGTCAGTGTGTGCGAGTTAGTTTGTTTAATAAGCACCGTTCCGGCACAGCACTCAAAACATCCACGTGGTCAGAGCTGGGTGGAGGGCTTTTCAAATGCCTCATTCGCAGAGACGCTGGATGAGGGTGGAGAGGGTATTTCTTTCAAGAGCTCAGGTGCTGCTCTTGGGCCAAAGACCAACAGGAAGACCACTGCTCTAGGGAAGTCGTGTCTGACAGCATCATGATAGAGTCTGTGATGGAAACTATCCTAGTTGCCATATTATATCATATACCATCAGATTAGACTGTTATCATTTAACAACTATTTATTCAACTCTGTCCGTCCAAAATGTTATGGTTCAGCTTCAATGAACATAAGCAATAACGAAAGCAGGATGTAGCGGCTCCCACAGAATTCCAGCACTTAGGATGCTGAGGCAGGGGATTGCTAAGAATTCCAGGACAGTCCAGGTGGTAGAGCGAGAACATGCCTCAAAACAACAGACAAACAGCTGAGGAAATATATGTCCTTTCTGGGGCTAGTAAACCTCTGAAATCCGTGGTGTGTCTCACCCACGTACACATTCCCCTCCAGATCAACTGTGTTTGAAGCATGCGGATGCCATGCTTAGCTGGTTAGAGAGTATTTCTAAATGTTTCTGCAAGGAATCTCTGTTAACCCCCAGAGAGACACTAGGAAAGTGAAGCTGTCTTTTCTCAGTGTAGGCTATATCCTTTATCCTTTAATACAGGACTAGCCCTCTGTCCACGCTCATGGCTTGAAGTGGCCCCTCTTCAACACAGGCATTTTCAGAGTGGCAATCACCTTGGTATCAGCAGCACGTGTAAGCCCGTAAGAAAGGCAGATTCCTATCTCTGACTAGGATCCGCTGGGCAGGCGCTTTGCAGGAGGTGGGGATGGGTGCATGCTGATGCTGCCTGAATAGAATTATGCATGAGAAAATAAGTGGTCAATTTACGTCTTTCTGTAACCATCAGTGGCAGAACAGGAAACTGGTGACTTTATGCTAACCTCTTAATTAAAATATTTTTTATTGGCTTATGAAGTTTGAAAGGTAGGAAACTCCAGGTACCAGAGGTTAGTTAAATATTATTCCGTGCTGCTTTGGATAAAATACAGTTTACAAAACAGGGGAAGACCTAGCAAATGAATGTGCATATAAGCACACAAATGAATCCCGGGAAGAGATGCTTGGCTCTCATTACTTACACCTTTATGCAATTACTACTGCAAAATGAATACACTCACTAAACAACACTTACTAGAAACTCTATCATGCAACTGGTTCGGGAGAAAATTCCCATAAATATTGATGATCTCATTCTGCAGCTTCTTGGTAATTAGTCAGTATTTGGCTTTTATTACTACAAAAGTTGTTCTACAGAAATTATAATATCTGGTCCTTAAGAAAGAAGGCAACAAGAGCTTTTGGCAATTGTATATTTCCCCTCAGAACGATGCTAAATAAGTTATGAAGTCAGGCTTTTAAATTTGGTTTCTGTAGTGACTGAGGCAGAGGAAGCAAGAGAATATTGAAACGAAGGACAATAGTAGTGATAAAAATAGTACAGGGACTTAACCAAGTGTGAGCCAACAAGTGGAACCTAAACACAAGGGCAAGCGTCCTGGCGGGGGGTGGGGGGGTGGGATGTTAGCTCAGGGAACCACAGGCTCAGCATCCTACCTGCATGCCCCCCTTTGCCCCCTCCCTGCGCACCCTCCTCCCGGCCCCTTCCCTTCATGCCCCTCCTCTCCCCGCCCCAGCCTCCTCTTACAGACCCTGCTTAGTTTACAATCTGGATGTGAGCCAGTCTATGTCTAGGCTCCATTTTTCTAAATAAAGCTGAAATAAAATGGGCAGCCTGCGCCAAGTGTGTTGTGAAGCTGTTGATTGATGAACAGTGGTCTTAAATTTTTTTAGATTCCTTAAGAACTCAGTAAGCATTAGTATTTTCCCCTCTGAGGAAGTTCTTTTAGGACCAAATTCAGAGGACATTCAGGGAGACATAAAGAAAAAAAAGATAAGATTTAACAATGACCACTTCTGGGGCTGGAGAGATGGCTCAGTGGTTAAGAGCACTGACTGTTCTTCCAAAGGTCCTGAGTTCAAATCCCAGCAACAACACGGTGGCTCACAACCATCCATAATGAAATCTGATGCCCTCTTCTGGAGTGTCTGAAGACAGCTATAGTGTACTTACATATAATTAATATGTAAGTATAATTATTTATTATTACATATAATAAATAAATAAATCTTACATATAGTAAATAAATAAATCTTTAAAAAAAAAAGACCACTTCTGCTAGAGAGATGGCCCAGTGTTTAAGAGCATTGGCTGCTCTTCTAGAAGTCCTGAGTTCAATTTTCAGTAACATATGGTGGCTCACAACCATCTGTAATGGGATCCAATGCCCTATTCTGGTGTGTCTGAAGAGAGTGACAATGTACTTATATATATAAAATTAAAAAAAATGATTAAAAAAAAAAAGACCAGTTCTACTGCTCTGTGAGTAAGTACATGCCTCTACTTAACTTGTAAACTGGGACCCTGCTCCTTAGTCACAGGGAGGTGGGTTTGAGCAGGGTGGCCTTCTGGTCCCTCAGACTAGAGCCTTGGGTGTGGTCACTCATCTGGGGACCATGGAGCCCTGCTGTTTCAGATGGCGGCCACCAGCTACATCTCACCGTTGAGCCCTCGCCATGTGGCTAGTCTGCCTCAGGACGTGCTGGAAGTATAAAATACACACTGGATTTGAAAATGGAGTATGGAAAAAAAGATAAAACACCTTGTTAATAATTTAAAGGTATTGATCAGATATTGAAATGTGGCTTCCAGAGGCATAAAATCACACGTTTGACTTTCACTATATTTCCACCAGACAGCAGAACCATAGGGTAACTTCTTAAATAGAGTGAAAGGGGTTACAAGCAAAAGAGACATGATTGGATTTTCTACCATGCTTTTTGAGATAAAGCAAACATTCAGGGCTTGAACCCATCATGTTTGAAATCGTGGGTTCGATCCCTAATGGTGACCCTCCCCCCAAACCGCTTCTTACCACTTAAAACAGAGAGAACCTCAGGAGTTGTTGTTTCCTTTTTTAAGTCACCAAAGAGGACAATAAAATACTTTTTCTTATTGTGTGTGGCAAAATACTTTTATTTGAATCATGCAGAGAGTTAAGGCAGCTCAAGATTTCTAGTATATTTTTAATAAGGTAGAGCAGGCATCCGGAACTTTCCGGAGCAGGTTGCTTTGCTTTGAGTCTAGCACCCGGACTGGGGAGCAGTACGTCACCGTATAAAGGGTGCAGTTCTAAGCATGCTAACACACGCCATTTTCAGTTTTTAGAAATTACAACCATCCTAATGGATGTGATGGGCTATCTCACCGTAGGCCTGATCACGTGTCTCACGTGCTCGGCCACTCATCTGTCTTTTCTGAAGACACGCCTGCTTAATCCCTTGACCCATTTTTGACTTGGGTTGCCTTTTCTTTTCTACTAAGTTATAGGACTTCTTTATATTTTCTGGCTATTATCAGGCTCTTCGATATATGATTTTTAATATTCCCTCCCATTCTGCAGGAGGACTATTTCCCCTTCCTTTATAATATCTTTTGATAGGCAAATTCTTTTCTATCCTTTTAATGTTTAAATTTCTTCACCACCTTGACTGTTGTTCTGGATGTTTTCTTTGTTCATGTAGCAATCGCATTCTCTGTGTGACCTGGCTATATGTATAGTAATCAAGTGTTCAGTTGCTGGCTTTGTAGTTTCTAGTATAAATGTGTTAAAGATGCTTTTTAAAAATAACCTGCGTCAGATAATCAAAAAACCAGCAACCTTCTTGTTTTCAAAGGCTGTTTCTTGTGGCCTCAGTGCACATGTCTTTACTACTTTGGAATCTTGGGTTGTTATTTTGCCTGGGCCTTTGTTGATGGAGATTCTTTGCATCCTGGAATGAAGGAGGCTTTTCCAACAAAGGATTTGTACTTGCCCCAGTCAATGGCCTGAGACACTGCTACTCCGGGACCAGTCTTCTAACACTGCCTTCAGGTTAGTTTTTTAAAAAGCAGCTTTAAACATGAATTTGGGTGCAAACTTGTGTGAGGCCCTGCTTTTGGCCATAAATTTCCAGGGTGTGATTCTGCCTGTTCTCTCGGCTGGTAGGTTTTGAGATGTCGGTTTTCCATGTCGCTTCTAGAGGAGAAGCGGAGGGTTTATGTTATTTCTCGCCTTCAGTGAGGGTGTGCTGTGGGCTGTAGTTTTATGAAGGTCGTAATGTAGGGCACACCAACCTGGGTGGTCCCTGTGCTTTGTCTTCTGTCTCCAGAGTGTGCAAACTGTGCTCAAGTTCACGGAGTCCTGCCAGTGTGCTGGAATCGTCAGAGGGGGCCTTTCGAACCACTTGGTTCTCACATGGATGCAGTAAAGGTGGTATTTTTATATCTTATTAAGGAGTTTTAGTCCTCGCCTCAGAGAGAGAGGGAGCTGGTCCTGAAAATTAGCACACTACATTGCCAGAAACTTGGCTACCTCATCAAAGGACATTTTCTTCTAGTTATTTGAATAGAATGTGCTTGATAATCCCCAATTTTAGTAAAGACTTAGTAAAGTGGGTCTCTCTATGCCTCTTACTTCCAGGCCTAGCTGGCGAGGAAGGGAAGGCAGAAGCCACCAGGAGCAATGGCAGGGGAGGGCACAGACAGAGGTAAGTGGAGGAAACCAAGCTTCACCAGACTGACTTTCTGCAGTGGAAATGGGCATTTGTTTACCATGTGTGGACACATCTAAAAATGACTCAAAAGGTGAATCATGGTATGCACTCACTAATAAGTGGATATTAACCTAGAAAACTGGAATACCCAAAACATAATCTACACATCAAATGAGGTACAAGAAGAAAGGAGGAGTGGCCCCTGGTTCTGGAAAGACTCAATGAAGCAGTATAGAGCAAAACCAGAACGGGGAAGTGGGAAGGGGTGGGTGGGAGGACAGGGGAAGAGAAGGGGGCTTGCGGGACTTTCGGGGAGTGGGGGGCTAGAAAAGGGGAAATCATTTGAAATGTAAATAAATTATATTGAATAAAAAAAAGCATTCAGCACCTCACAAGAGAGCACAGAAGTCACTAAAAAAGGATGTGCCTGATTCCAACGGTGCTGTGACGGAGGTCAGGTGAGGGTGAGGAATAGCTGGAAGAAGAACACTGCGCCATCAAGTGGGACAGTCACGCAGATCTCACTCTCTGGCACCCTCCCACGGCCTGCACCGCCAGCTTTAGTCAGTCTCAGGCTGCAGCCTCATCCCAGCACTCCTGGGGATGCCCTTCCAGAGTGAGGTGCGTCACGAGACACCTGAGCTCAGAGGCACTTGTTACCTGGTATTGGATGGAGGAGACTTTGAAGAACGATGTCTAAGAGTCATGAGTCAGAAAAGCAAATAATGGGGTGAAAGTCTCTCCCAGTGAAATAAGTGGACAGTTTCTGACGCCTACTTGGTTAATAGCGTTTGGAGAGTAAGTCCAGGTTTGAGTCTCCTACTTCATGCTGTCTTCCCTCCTCTGTCTCTCGGATGAATCTCAAACTGTGCATCTCTGAAGAAGTCTGTTTGTGTTTCTGTCTGTCTGTCCCTGTCTCTGTGTGACTGTGTGCTTTTGTGCCTTCGGTTGCTCTTTCTTTCATTGAAATGCCCAGAAAGGATCGCAAGGGGGAGGAGTGGGGTATTTTACAGAAATCATCCTCAGAGTCTTACATTCATTAATTAACTGCAACTGACTCCCAGCTCACTGGACAATAAACTGTATCACAAACACTATTGTTTATTCAGTGATATCCAAATGCTTCTGGGTTCAACATTTTTGGCTAATATTCATTTAAGAAGAATGATTTCAACCTCTGTGTTTGCTTTGTTCTACACATGAAATACAAACTTGTTCTGGGTCAGAGGTATGGAAGAGAACATTAAGATTACAGCTACGCATTAGTTTAGATTTCAAGAGGTGATTACATGGGAAATCCAAGAAAAGCAATGTTGATTGTTACATAGTTATTTTAAAAGCAGCCTGAACAATCAGTGTGAGAACACAATAGGATAGCAGCCTTATGTCTTAAGTGACCTCAAAGTACATGATGAACTCTGTGAGGTCCAGGAAAAGTTTTAATCTCTCACAATCTTAAAGATTTACATATTATAAAAAAACCACAGCTTATGACCTCCACAGTCGCAGGCTCATAACCAGGTTTGCAGAACCAGACATGAGTTTCCTCATGCAGTTGATTGCTCCTAAAATAGTCCTGCTACCACCACGCCAAGAAGTATATATTGACAGGTAGGTTGTACCTGGTTGAGAGTACTGGTGGTTTCTCCAGAAGACCCGGGTTGAAATCCCAGTACTCCTGTTGGCTCACGACTGCCTGTAACTCCAGTTCCAGAGGGTCCAATATCTTTTTTGCCCTCCACAGGCACCAGGCATGCATACACATGGTGCACAGACATGCATGCAGGCAAAGTACTCATACACATAAAATTAATTAAGGACAAAAAGAAAATAAAGACAAGTCCAAAATATAGACATGTTGCAGACTGCAGAGACTCAGGACATGGAATTTGTTAACTTCTCTCTCCTGTTGTTATCCTTTGATTGAAACCAGTGCCCCATAGATTGTGAGATAAACTTTTATTACCTGCTACCCTTTAAACAAATATTAGTTCTTGGAGAGCTTCATACAATGTGTTTCAATCACATCCCCCTGACTCTTTTCAGATCTACATTCCCTTCCCTACCTACTCAACTCGGTGTCTTTTTAAAAAAAATATATTTGTTTAAAGATTTATTTATTTATATGAGTACACTGTAGCTGTCTTCAGACACACCAGAAGAGGACATCAGATCCCCTTATAGATGACTGTGAGCCACCATGTGGTTGGTGGGAATTGAACTCAGACCTCTAGAAGAGCAATTGGTGCTCTTAACCACTGAGCCATCTCTCCAGCCTCCAATTTAGTGTCTTAAAAAAATCTTTTTATTAGTAAAATTAGAATATGCTTCATTTATACTTAATAGTATTTGATTCTCTGTCGATTGAGGTTTGCTAACTATTCAGGACAATTCTTGTTAGGGTTGACGGGACATGCCAGGTAGTCTAAAGGTGTCATTTCTGCATAAGGACTGGCTGGTAGGTAGGTGTTGGGTTATTCCCGGTGACATCAGGCTCACTTGTAAGTGGTCGTTTCATGACCGATCAGTTTAAAGAATGCAAAATAATAGGATGCTGTGCATCACGGACTTACTTGTTTACTATTAACAGTAGACTGAAGGTGATCGGGGGAACTGGGAGACTGCATTTTATAATCAGTTGTTATGATAACTTCATAGTCCCATTATCATCGTGAAATGGCAACAGAACTGGGAACTTAAGAGCACCACCTTGAGGGTTGTGTGAGGAGAGGGTGGGGTTGCATGCCGAGATCCTCAAAATTATCTCGGCGATAGCATACCGTTTCCCAGTTTATTTATGTTTCACTTGCTTTTGACTAATAATAGGAAAATTTAAATGGTCTTATGTTGCACTGCTAACACTGCAAGCAAGATAGGCAGCTAGGGTAGCATAGGCCTGTAATATTAGCACTTGGGAGGTGGAGGCTAGAAGATTAGGAGTTTAGAGCTATCCTCAGCTACCTAGCAAGATATATTTTTAAAACTGCCTGTCTGTCTGCACACACACACACACACACACACACATACACACACAAACACACACACACACACACACACACACACACACACACACGTTTGCATAAAAATTGGCTCAGCTGCGAAGAGCAGCTATTGCAGAGGACCTGGGTACCATTTCGAGTATCCACCCACAAGGTGGCTCCATTCTTCTGTAACTCCAGTCCCACGGGATCTGATGGCCTCTTCTGAAGTCTCTAGGCACCAATGCACATGGGGCACATAACCCTCACATCCATAAGTGACGGAAAGCTAAAGTATTGTTGAACTTTTTGCTTTATCCTCTGTAGAGCCTCTTAGAAAAGCCTGAGAAGTTCCTGCTTTGGTTTCTTTGGTGCCTGCAATCTTGCTGATTTGGAAAGGGTGAAGGCCACATACACTGACAACTAATGTCTGGTCTCTCTACCCAGAGTCAGGGGGAACTTGAGGTCTTTCTCGTTTTCCTGACTTTATAATTGACAGTCTTAAGCGCTTGTTCCTTTACTCAAATTTATATTTAATTAAAGAAGCAACTTCGTAAGTGTCAAGAGCATTATTAATACACAGTGAAACCAAAGGCACTGAGGGGGTCCATGACAGGGTGTGTGTCCCCATGAGAGCCATTCTGCCCAGTGGCTCCCAAATTTCTAACACCCATTCATGAAGAGAAGTCCAGTGGTTGCTGATTCTTGAACCGCTATTAGGAATCAGAGTATCATTGCTTCTCGGCCTTTGACTAAGATCAAGTGTTGGAATCAGAGTATCCTTTAGCTAAGTCATGCTGATTCATGAAAAACTTCCTTATTTTACTAAAAGAAGAGTGTTATAAACGAAAACGTGTTCATTACCACTAATGGTCTTTTCGCCTACGGCAAGATCATCACAATTGTGCCCTTAAGGGGAAGCTCAGTGTAATTGGGGTCAGACTCATCTGCAATTCCGGGTCCGCGTCTTACCCAACACTGCACCACCAGCACTTTCCGCGTCACACGTGGTTTCCACAAACATCATCTTTAATAAGAACACATATCGTCCTTGACTTAACCCCATCCTGTCTTGGAGTGTTTTGGTCATTCTATGTGTAGAAGACTATTCCGTTCTAATGCTGTGGTGAAAAGGCTGGAGTATAAATCTGTATCATCCCTTGAGAATATACACTTTATACCTTTGGCTTCCTGTTATTTTCCCTTTTGTTTTTTCCAAGAGTGTATTTTCTGCCTGGTGCTGCCATGTGACTTTTCCTAGAACATCAGTTAGGTCATGTGATTTCATGCTCAGTTGTGACCTTCTCATTTCCTGCTGAGAGCGGGGGAGGGGCTGGGAGGAGGAGGGCCCTGCACACATTTTTACCCTGGGGAATCTCAGCTTTTGATAGTCTTGTTACTGCTGACTTCTATATTGCCATGGAAGTTCCTCAGCTTCTGAGGTGGTCTCTCACTCCTCCAAGATGCTGTTTTCAGCTGGGCCTCTGTTTCTTCTTGTCTGGCAACCTTGCTTGACACAAAATAAAACCTTTTAACATAAACTTGGGCATGTCAGTCATGTCTTCCAAAATATCCATCTTCCCAATTGTGCTATATACGTTTCCAATCAATTTCCTCACCTTTTGGATTTTCTGCTCATGCTAAATTATGCATGTCACATGTGTGTGTGCATGCATGTGTGTGTGTGTGTGTGTCTCCCCCCTCTGTGTTTGTAAATGCAACATGAAAGGTCTAAAAGTGCAATTTACTTATGTGAAAGGGTCTTGGATTAGATTTACAGAGATTAAAGGAAAATTTCACTTCTTTTGCTACATATATCTAATTTCTTTCATTTTTTATAAGCATTTGTCATTATTTGAATGCAAAATGTGAAATATCCCCACAGATGCTTGATTGAATACTTGGATTCCAGCTGTTGGTGATTTTTTTCTTGCTATAGAGTCTAGCTGTGCAGCTGTGGCTGTCCTAGAACACCCTATGTAGACAGGACTTGCCTCAGGCTCACAGAGGTCTGCCTGCCTCTGCCTCACAAGTGCTGGCATTAAAAGTGTGCACCACCAGGCCCCGCCCCAGTGGTACTTTCACGGCTCTGTGGAAGCCTGGCTATCAGAGGCTGATGGCTGGAGGCAGGCCTTGGAGAGCTGCAGGCCTTCTCAGCTCTAGCTCTCTGTTTTACAACTCCTCAAGCTGTGACCAGTGTCCTGCATGTTTCCAGTGCCGTAGGAAGGAAGGGAGGGAGAGAGGGAGTGAGGGAGAGAGGAAGACAAACTAGGGAGATGGCTCAGAAGTTATGATCACTCGCCTTTTATCCTCAGGGAACCTTAGTCTCTGGTTCCCAGCATTCACTTCAGACGGCTCACAAGCACCTATAACTACAACACTAATGGATCCACTGGTCTCCTCTACTCTTTGAAGTCTTCTCCCAACACATGGTATTTACAGATAGAAAGACAGACAGACAGACAGACAGACACACACACACACACACACACACACACACACACGAACACACACACACACACACACACACACACACACACACACGAACACACAAACATGTGCACATACCCAGACACACCCATACAAACAAACACATGCATACACACAACACTCAAAGAAGCTAACTAAGTATGACTTTGAGTTAGGAGAGACAGCTGTAGGCTTTAATAAAGAAAACAGGGCTTATTAATCAGTAGAAATTCAGCCAAGTTTTAAAAGTTGATAGCAGTGAAACTATCAAAATACATTATGTTTTCTTTTTGAGCCAGGGTCTCACGTAACCTAGACCGGTTTCACATTTCCTATGTAACTAAAGGCAGCCTTGGTTCCTTTGTGTCTTCTTGAGTGCTAGATTTACAAATATGTCCTCATTGCCTTGTTTATTTGGTTCTGGGGCTCAAGCTTGAGGTTTCATGCATGGTACCAACAACACTTAAAATCTATGGCTCAGAAAAGTGCATCCTGGGTGGTCAGGGCAAAGCCATGGATGGAACCCATTAGCATTTGTCCTAAGTTTAAAAAAAAAAACATAGGACAGTCTCTTTAATTCCACTTTCATTTTATTTTATAACCCTGGAAGCTTTTAAAAGAGAATTTGTGTATGTGTGTGTGTGTGTGTGTGTATGTGTGTGTGTACATATGCCATGGTATCAGTGTGGAGGCCAGAGAACAGCTTGCAAGAGTTCATCCTCCTACCATGTAGATCTTGGAGACTGAACTCAGGTTGGTGGCAAGTGTCATTACCTACTGAGCCACCTAACCAGTCCTAGGGGCTTGCTCTTAACTGAAAAAAATAATAAATGAATACTATTTAGTTAGGTTTTCTCATAACTGAGACAAAAATACCTGATGGTAGGGGATGCTGAAGGCAGGGTGCTTGCTCAAAATCAAGGTTTTAGATTACAGTCCCTTTGATAGGGAGAGGGGCATCACGGTGCAGCTGGAACTCCATCCGCCATGTGGGTATTTCTGTTTTTATTCATTGTTCCATTGGAAGGTAGGAGAAAAGCCAAATATAAAAGTGAAACCATAAAAATTGGTATTTATAAGAGCCCCTGAGTCTCCTGGCACAAGAATAAATCTTGGGGGTGGAAAGTTTCCTATTATCGCATACTTATGTAAATTTAATATGCAAATGACTTCATGAATGTTAATGATTTTATAAAGGAAGGTTTGGGGAAAATTCAACAATAGTCAAAGAGAAAAAATTGGTAATCTAATTTTAACTGAATAAAAGAGGAAAAGAAATATGAACTGCTTAAAAATAGGAAATGTAGAATATTGCTGACTTTCTAAGATATGGAAAGATTTTTTTGTTTTCGTTTTTTTCACACAGAGTCTCACTGGGTAGCTTTGGCTGGTTTGGAACTCACTGTGTAGACCAGGTTGGCTGTGAACTCACAGAGACTCCAATGCTTCTGCCTCCTAAGTGCTGGGATCAAAGACATGTGACATCACACTTACCTTTTTTGTTTTTTTGTTTTTTATGATTTATTTATTTTTATGTTATGTAAATGGGTGTTTTCTCCTGTGTGCATGTTTGTGTATCATGTTCTTCTCCAACGCTGGTGGAAGCCATAGAGGTCATCAGATCCCCCTGGGGAAAAGTTACTAAAACAGAGCCCATGTAGCCTAATATGTGAGAAACTCAGTACAAAGTAAGATGTTTGGTCAGCAAGTGGGGTGACCTTAGCTGTGGCTCTGAAGTACCTAAGGAGGTCAAGGAAACTGAAACCCAGCCACTGTACCCAAGCCAGCCCACTCCCCAGAACTTGGCTCATAGACACATACTGTGTGTTTTTTTCTGACTGAGTTACCTCACTCAGGATGATATTTTCAAGTTCCATCCATTTCATGAAACCATTGTTTTAATAGTGGAATAGTATTCCATTGTGTAAATGTACCGTATTTTCTGTATCCATTCCTCTGTTGAAGGACATCTGGGTTGCTTCCAGCTTCTGGCTATTATAAATGTCTGCTATGAACATAGTGGAGCATGTGTCCTTATTATATGATGGAGCAACTTCTGGGTATATATGCTCAGGAGTGGTATAGCTGGGTCCTCAAGTAGTGCTATGTCCAATTTTCTGAGGATCTTGTTTATATTTATTTAATTCTGCTAGTTCAGAGGGTCTCAGAAAGAAAATTTCTCCAGGAGGAGACCAAATATTTTTTCATTCTCTTCAAATACTATGCTAAGTGAAATTCATTTTGAAAAAACTCATATACCATTACATTGTATCCTCAAAGGAAATCAGTGACCAGAAGACAATTCTTATCTGTGAAATTAAAAGCAGGACATATTTAATCACTTGTAAGTTATAATCTTCATAGTCCTCTTTACTAGGAAATGAGAGTGAGTTGCATACAATTAGGTACAGAACCTGATGTGCTCTCTCTAGCACTTTGAACTTCTCACATTTCAAATGACAGTGGACTTGGTATAGCTGCAGGACACAGTAGCTGAGAGGGGCCTGGATGAAAGCTTCTATATCATTTATCCCATGACTCTGAGATGTTGTGCTTTGGTAGCACAATAAGAGCTTATATATTGGCTCTTAAGTGCATCTGCCTCAGTCTCACTTTCTATCACTCAAACTGTTCTGGGATTATACATTCCAAAAAAGCTTGGAACTGCTCAGGGAACTTTGTCTAGGACAGTTGAAGTTCTGAGAATGTCCAGTAAGTTGAAGTGAGTGAAACAAAAGTCAGAATTAAAATAAATCCCATTTCTCTTGCTGTGTTTCAGAAGAACTCAATCTGCATCCCTTGGCCCATCTGTCCATGGCTGCCTCTGGCTTGGCACATGTGATGCAGAGGGAAAAGAATTACCAGTGCCCATTATGACAGTAAGGGGGGTCTACCAGATGACTCAAAGACAGAGAACACGTCCAGAGGGCTGACTTTTGGTGAAGTACGCTGAGTAGAAAAGAACAGTTCAGCCCATGGGTCTGAAGGCCCCCCTCCCCCCCAAACATGGCTCTAGATAACTTACAGACATCTGAATACCACCACGGTCAGGAAAACTTCCTTCATAAATGCCAGCTCTCCATTTTACACGTTATATAATATTTCTGAGATGCCTATGTCGCATCACTGGATGTGCGGTTTGTATATGAGAGCTGAAAGGCTGAAAACTCAAAGTGGCTCTGTGGAAGGGATTCCAATTATTATCATTCTCTGCTGCTTTCCTGCTATTAGTCATTAAGGATGAGTAGAATGTGCACGGCAACTTAAAAACCGGCTTTGACATCCAAGAAATTTAAGAAAATCATGGGTAGCATGGGCTGTGTATCTCAGTGCGAGCCTGTGCTGTGCTCAGGGCCAGGACCTCTGTGCTCCTGGGAAGGTGTGTGGGCGTCACTACTGTGTTTATTTATCATCATTATTAATAATAAAGAAGATCTTGTGGAAATGGAAGTGGGGGGCACCAGCTATGCTGACCTGCGTGAAACCTTCTGCAATTTAATGGAGAAAAAAAAAAGACAAGGAGAGACAACATTTAGAGCAGGACCCATTTGTGTGTGTGTGTGTGTGTATACATGTGCATGTACATATAGGTAGGTGCACGTGAGCATTTGTGCTTGTGCGTGTATATGAAGTGAAATTGAGGACAATTAACTGTATTTCTAGGATATACTTTGAAGGATCATGAGTGGAATCATAGCCACAGTCAATGAGGAAAAATGATAGATTTGTATAATCTGACATCTCAAAAAGTACACATACAGAACTTGAAATAAAAAGTCCCGAAAGGTCCTGCTTTTATCAAGATTCACGAGGGGCAGATTTATTATAAATCAACTGATGACATATGACTCATGCTCAGGATGTTACTGGAACTGCTATTTGGATCTTGGGATCACTGAAGGTAATGCTTGATCTTTTCACTGACCATAAAGAGCTTTTGAAGACAGTGACATAAGCGCCACTCAGTAGAGTCCACAAGGCCAACCGCAGCAGCAAATATATTTAATGGTTTCGTCCAGTAAAGATGTCATGTTCATCTGGCCTTCACCTTACTGTAAGGGCAAAGATGCAGGACTGTTTTTGTTTGGGGGCAGAGGGCTAGCATATCGTCACAGCTGTTTACCGACTTTATGCAGAAGCAGCCACCACCCTGGCATGCGGGCTGTTCTGTTCCTCCTACACACAGCAGGTGAGTTTAGGGGGCTGCGGTGCGTGAAGAGCCGTAGTTAGCCTCTCTTAGTGGCTATGGGAAGAGATCCACAGTAGCACTTTGTGTTGGCGGAGCTGGGATGAGTAGGATTCTTTTGTCTTCCTTTTTCGATGGACTTGGTTGGAGTCCTAGTCAGATACAGATAGGCTGGGGGCGGGTGTGTTGATCTCATTTGCAACTTCTGTCCATCCTGAAATAGTGATTGTGGGAGAAAAGGGAGGGCCTGCCGCAGGTGATGTGAGGAACTATTAGGTTCAGGTAGAGGAGAAAAAAAAAAATAAAAGTTTAGATTTGACATCCCATAGTGCAGCTGTTCTAGCCGTGAAGACCAGTCTTACATGATGCTATATGTGACATAGGACAAAGCTACCATTTCACTTGAAACAAAACAAAACAACAACGAAAACGAAGGCTAGTACTCCATAGACAAACAGCCATGTGATTTCTCTCTGGAACCAATAGATCATGTTTGGGGAAGATCTGTCTAATATGCTGCTGTTGTTATTACTATTACTTACTTTGTTAGCATCCATGAAAGATCCAGATATCCACAGGCTGC
Source organism: Apodemus sylvaticus (assembly GCF_947179515.1). Classification (NCBI taxonomy): domain Eukaryota; kingdom Metazoa; phylum Chordata; class Mammalia; order Rodentia; family Muridae; genus Apodemus; species Apodemus sylvaticus. The sequence continues at coordinate 55,888,656 of NC_067476.1, read as the reverse complement.
ACATGAGCCCCTTGCGGTAGCTTAGTTTTCTCTTACGTCAGTTGCTAAGGAAAGAACTTCACATTCCTTGGTTTCTGAAACTTTGTGCTGTTGATTTGTTTTAGGAATGAAACAATTTTTTTCTTTAGTTTTTCTTTATGTGGTTTTTGAACCTTTATGTATTTTCTGATCCCCTATCCAACTTTGAAACCCACAAAACTCAGCCAGGAGTTGGGGGGAGACATCATTGAAAGTATCTACACTTGTGTTTTTGCTCTCTTGAGACAGGGATCAAGAAGCTGAGGTTGGCTTAACATTTACCAGGGAGACCAGAATGGTTTTGTATTTCTGATCTTATTGCTTCTACCTCCCAATGGCTGAAATTACAGTTGTACACTGCCGAGTTCGGTTTGTACATTGGTGCAAACCCACAGAAGCGAGGGTCTCGTGTAAGTAAGGCAAGCATGCTTTCAACAGAGCTGCATCCCAGCCTAGGCTGAACCTATCTGGTTTTGTTTTACCTCCTATGGTACTGCATCTGCTGTGAAGCACAATCTCCAAATCCTATGTTAAATCCAAGATTAGTTTCAAATAACGTTAGTGTTGAGTAGTTTCCTGTCTTTGGGTTCTAATAAAGCAATCGCTACCTAGTTTCTTGGGAGGTTCGAGAGCTTTAAAATGAGCCATTGGCAAAGGAAGAAAGGAAGGAGGGAGTCATGATTCCTACAGTTCTTCAGTTGAGTGTAAAGGGACTCTGAAAGTCATTTCCAGAAGCCTATTCCTTGCCCGAGGCACTATTTGTGGCTTGGAGATATCATAAATACTGTACATTCTTTGTTTGAACACTTCCTTAATGGGATTTATTCTAAGAAGTCATAGGTAAAGAGAGCAAAAATATCCCCCACCCACAAGATATGGTGAGTTTCTGTTTAGAAGATTAAAAAAAATCAGATATGACTAACACACTCACTGATAATTATCATACAAACCTATTGTTCTCAGAAAAATCCAAGACAGAAGAATTGGCTACATTATTTTAAACCTTGCTAAAGCAATTAACACACAGAAAATTCTGCTGGAGGAACTTTGTATATGGATAAAAGAAGTGACCTTAGGAGCTAGATTTCCCAGAACTGATTGGAGAAAAGAGTTGCTTGCTTGTAGCTGCTTTGAGTTGTACTGAGTGGATGTGAGGTAATATTAAAGGTAGATAGATGGCTTGCAGAAATGAGCACTGAGCAACCGGGAGTTGCTTCACATAGAGGAGGGCTCCTGTGGATTGCTCCAGTGTTTTCCCAGGTTTCCATTTCTGTGATGTGACATCATTTCTTTGCCCCCTGTACTGGCTAATTTCGTGTGTCAACTTGACACAGGCTGGAGTTATCACAGAGAAAGGAGCTTCAGTTGGGGAAGTGCCTCCATGAGATCCAGCTGTGGGGAATTTTCTCAATTAGTGATCAAGTGATGAGGGCCCCTTGTGGGTGGTTCCACCTTTGGGCTGGTGCTCTTGGGTTCTATAAGAGAGCAGGCTGAGCAAGCCAGGGGAAGCAAGCCAGTAAGAGACATCCCTCCATGGCCTCTGCATCAGCTCCTGCTTCCTGACCTGCTTGAGTTCCAGTCCTGACTTCCTTTAGTGATGAACTTCAACGTGGAAGTATAAGCTCAATAAACCCTTTCCTCCCCAACTTGCTTCTTGGTCATGATGTTTGTACAGGAATAGAAACCCTGACCAAGACACCCCCCCTTTTTGTTTTTGGTCTTGGAAGCTTTACATATTGTATGCTATGGATCAAATTTGTTCCCATTTGGGTGTTATAAAATGCTGAAATCTTAACCTTAGACCTCATTCTTTCATAGCAGAGTACTGTTTACAGGAGCAGTTGAAGAGAAAGACATAATTAAAATTGATCCACTCCAACACTCAAAAGGTTACCTGATATCTGAATGGGCGTGGTGGTTCCTACCTATAATTCTAGCATACATTCGAGACAGAGGCATGAAGAACAATATAAGTTCAAGACTAGCTTGGTTACATAGTGAGTTCCAACCCGATAGGATTATATATTAACTGACTCAAAAGAAAGGATGCAAAAGAAAAATCAGACCGATAGACTAGCGTGGAAGGAAGATGATGCAAAACTCCCAGGGGGAGCTCAGCCCCATAAGGATAGAGAGGGAGGCTGGAGTTATGGAGCCACAAGCTATGGACCATAGCGGGTCACCAGAAACCAGGGGAGGCTTGGACAGATACTCTCTCTCAGCTCTTAGAAGCAGCAGGCCTAGGCAATGGACTGCACTCTGAATTTTTAATTTCCTGACTGATACGCTAAATCTATTTTACAACTTGTGATACTTGGTTATGGCAGTCATAGAAAATTAGCTTACATCAAATTGAGGAATTTCAATGTTTCCTTCAACCCTTTGTTGCCTATTGGAAAACAGACACCCTGAGCTTGGGAAACCCTCTTCACTCTGCCCTCCATCCTGTTTCCTCTGCAAAGCTGCAGATGACTGCAGAGTCACTGTTGGGAAGAGTCTTGTGTTCGCAGGGCATGAGCTATGTAAGGGAAGCAAGTTGCACATGACTCTGTGCCAAGACTAGTGTCTTAGTCAGGGTTTCTATTCCTGCACAAACATCATGACCACGAAGCAAGTTGGTAGGAAAGGGTTTATTCAGCTTATACTTCCACACTGCTGTTCATCACTAAAGGAAGTCAGGACTGGAACTCAAGCAGGTCAGGAAGCAGGAGCTGATGCAGACACTATGGAGGAATGTTTCTTACTGGCTTGCTTCCCTGGCTTGTTCAGCTTGCTCTCTTATAGAACCCAAGACTACCAGCCCAGAGATGGTACCACCCACAAGAGGCTCTCCCTCCTTGGTCACTAATTGAGAAATAGCCCCACAGCTGGATCTCATGGAGGCACTTCCCCAACTGAAGCTTCTTTCTCTGTGATAACTCCAGCCTGTGTCAAGTTGACACACAAAACCAACCAGTACAATTGACCCCTTGTCAACACACAAACACATCACTATTAAGCCTCAACCCTTACTTTCTTATTTATCCCCAAGATCTAAATAACTTTAAAAGTCCCACAGTCTTTATATATTAAAAGTTCAATCCCTTTAAAATGTTCAATATCTTTTAAAATTCAAAGTCTTTTAAAAATGAAAGTCTCTTAACTGTGGGCTCCACTAAAATACCTTCTTCCTTCAAGAGGGAAAAATATCAGGGCGCAGTCACAATCAAAAGCAAAACTCAAACTCTAATGGTTCAATGTCTGGGATTCAACTCATGGTCTTCCCAGCTACTCCAAGGGCTTGGGTCACTTCTCCAACTCTGCCCTTTGTAGCACACACCTTGTCTTCTGGACTCCAGCTGCCTGTACTTCACTGCTGCTGCTGTTCTTGGTGGTCATCGTATGGTACTGGCATCTGCCAAAACACTGCTGCCTTCCACTGTAACTAGGCTTCACCAATAGCCTCTCATAGGCTCTCTTCATGGTGCCAAGCCTCAACTCCTTTGCATGACCCCTTCAGTTCTGGGCCATCAACTACAACTGAGCACCTTTACCAATGACTTTCCACAGCCTCTCACAGTGTTGAGCCTCAGCTGCTCTTTATGAACCCTTCATGCCTTCAAAACCAGTACCACCTGGGTAACTCTTATACAGTACCAAGTACAGCCACAGCACAAAGTACAACCGTGGCTATCTCTGGAATGCAGCCTCTGTGCTCTAAGAAAAGAGCACAGAATGCGCACTTCCCAGAAGATTTTACCTCAGTGATGCTGGTATTTTCTTAATCACTGCTAATTTCTTAGCTACAGCTAACCAGCATCAATAGTCCCAGTAACGTAAAGGTATGTTTTAGTGGTTCTGGTATCTTGTTAATCACAGCTGATTCTTCAGACCCAGCTAACCAAAACCACAGAATCTTCACAATCAAAACATGGCCCTGATAAGAGTCTTTAATCTTCCTTCTGAAATTTCACAAGCCGGGCCTCAATCTTTTGCTCTGTTCTTAACATTATCTTCTAAGCTCCTACAGAACTTCCCACAGAGCTCGTAACATCCTAATGACTCTTCTAGCTCAAAATTCCAAGTCCTTCCACAGTCCTCCCTAAAACATGGTCAGGTTGACCCCAACTGAAGCTCCTTTCTCTGTGATAACTCCAGCCTGTGTCAAGTTGACACACAAAACTAGCCTGTACAACTAGCAAAAGTTGAGCCCAAAGCATCTCCCAGATGAAGGGTTTTTTGACATATTTTAACTACGAAATGGGCATTGCAATACTAACCAATTGAAGAGTTGAAAGTTTGCTTCATGGAGAGATTCAGCAATGATAACCTTCCCATCAGCTAGTCCAGGATGAAATACTAGCTTGGGCATCCACTAACCCAAGATTGTCTTGTCCCATGTGTTTCTGTGTTGGGGAATAACTTGGTTCAGGATCTTGAAGATTTAGTCTCCTCCCCTTGTACTGATCACCTTCGGTGGGCTGCAGGCTGGAGCCAAAAGTGGTCTCTCTGAAGCTGAGCTGGTGATAGGCAGAAGACTGTCTCTCAGTCGTGGAGTCCGTCTAAGCAGCTTAAACACTGAAGTGCTTCTTTGTGGTGCTCTGAGGACATTTCGCCATGCAGTGTTGTGATCAGCCAAACCTAACCACTGTATTTAAATGATTTTTCTAAGACACGGAGAGCTTTGTAGTAAATACTAGTTAAAATGCTGGTATACGAGACTGAGAAAGTATGGGCAGGAGGCGTAGCTTAGTGGCAGAGGACTTGGTTTACAAGTGCAAGGATTTGGGCTCAGTTCCTACTGCTCCATGCCCCTCCTTCCCACCACACACTCTCTATGTAGATGTTGCTGAAATATAAAGAGCTGCCTGATGAAAATGGAAAACATGAGTGTTTCAATTTGACATGTGTATGCACATATGCACATGTATATCTATAATTTTTCTAAAACCCAGCTTATAGATCTATATGGACTTATTTGCATCTTTATAATAGTCATTTGCCTAATAGTGCTGTTCCAGCAATAGTTACCACTCCTTTAATCAAGCCATCAGCCCTATGAGACACATGTACATCTCTGTTTCACTGATTAGAACACAACAGTAACTGGTGAAGCTGGGATTAGAAATCCATACCTCTCTGATCCAAAAGTTTGCATTATTGCCCATGGCAGCTTAGTCTTAAATGTATTGTGGGGAGCAAAATGTCTTCTTCTTCTCCCAGGGGGAAAAAATCTTACTGAGAGGCATTGTGGGAGAGAGCTTAATTGATAAAGTGCTTGCTTTGCAAGCAAGAGGACCTACCTGGGTTTGATCCCTGGAAATCACATTAAAAAAAAAAAAAAAAGAAAGAATGAATGAAAGAAAAGCAGGCCTGGCTGGGCATGTTTGCAATTCCAGTGTGTGAATGAGAAAGAAAGTTGAATTCCAGGAACTCCCTGCCCAGCCAACCCAGACTACTTTATGAGTTTCAGGCCAGTGAGAGATACTGTCTCAAACAAACAAACAAACAAACAGGCAAGCAAGCAGATAGTGCCTGAGAAATGATACCCAAGTTTGCCTTCTGGCCTCTGGCATTAGCTTATTAAACCTTTAAGGGTGGGATTCATGGGCTGTTATTCCCCTGATAGCCTGGTGTGATAGTCATACGTAGGTCTTTTGGATGAGAAGTAGAACAGTACAGGTCTTCCCATGAAAGGGATTGGGAGACTTCAGAATACACTGATCAACAGTTTTATTGACTGGCATTGTATAGCAAGGAAGGCTGCATGGAGAGTGAATGGATTGCAGAGGAGGGCACCAAGGCTCTGGCCTGGGTCTCTGTGCTTTGGGCTATAGAGTGTGTCCTTGCCCTGCTGCATTATTAGAACTTGGGCAAATCTTAGAACCATGATAACGTTTAATGATAATTCCTGCTCTACCTACCACTACACAGGGGAAGGAGATGTCACCTTGAGAAGAAAACAGCTCAGGATGCAGATGCATGGGAGTCATTCACACAGTATGAGGCACTAATGTGAGGTAGTTGGTAGGGAGAGGCATGCTGACCTCTGTAGCCTGTTATAAACCAAGCAACAGGAAAGGGAGTTCCCTCCCCCACCTACATCTACGCAGACTTTTGTTTTTATATGTAAGGGTGGCCATTTTGGACAAAAAGTAGAATTATATTAGTAGAATACTAAAAAGAAAGTTAAAAAGGATAGCAAGATAGCCAGTGATAAAGCACTTGCCACCAGGCCCAACCATGTTTGTTATCAACATGCACACAAACACAAATAAAAATTGTGTTTTTGAAAAAAAATTGTGTTTTTTGATCTTTTTCTTATTTTTTTTTCACACAGTGTATTCTGATGATGGTTTTCCCTCCCTCCTCTCTTCCTAAGTCCTCCCCACCCACTCAACTTCATGGCCTTCCTTCTCTCTTTAGAAAAACAAAACAAAACAAAACAAAAACCCAGGCAAACAAAAAGAAGAAGACAAAATGAAATGGTAAAAAAAGAAAAATAACAAAGAGAAATCAGAAGAAACACACACAGATATATATATAAAACCAAACCCTATAATAAAAACAGAAAAGGAAAAAGCATAATATAAATAAATATAAACAAAAGACCAGTAAGATAAAAATTGCCCAAACAAAGCATTATTAGACAAGCAGTCAGCAAAGACTGAGTTCATTTTGTGTTGGTCACCTACTGGTGGCATGGAGCCTACCCTCAAATGTGGTTAATATCCTCCTCAGTGAGATTCCACTGGAAAAAACTAAGTTTTCCTTGGCAAATGGGTACCAACTGTAGCGAGCTTCCTGGTTAGGGGTAGGAGCCCCTGCCGACTTTCTCCTCTCAGTGTTGGGACCACATCTGGCTTAGACCTCAACAGACCCTGTGAATGCTGCCAGTCTCTACAAGTTCATATGTGTGTGAGTTGTGTCTGGTGGACACGGTCTCCTTGGTGTCTTTGATTCTCATTGGCTGTCCCTGAGCCCTAAGGGAAAGGGTTTGATGCAGACAACCCATTTAGGACTGAGTGTCTCAAGGTCTCTCACCCTCCATATATTGTTGAGTTGGAGGTCTCTGGGCTAGTTCCCTTCTATAGCAGGAGAAGCTTCTCTGATGTGGCTGAGGGAGGCACTATCAATGAGTATAAGACAACATTGTTAAGATTCACCTTACTGCTGTGCTCTTTTAGCAGAACAATGGTATTTGGTTCTCCTGTAGGCAAAAGGCCTATTTAGTCTCAAGCTCTTGACCACTTGAGCAGAGTCAGGCAGCGGCTCTATCTTGTGGAGTGGGTGGACTTTAAATCCAATCAGCGTGACACACATATAAAATTTTTAAATGTAAAAAAAATTAAAAAGATAAATAAAAGTGAGAGTTCAAAAGAAAGGCTGCCATTCTGACAACCTTGAATAGCACAGCCCTCTTTCATGAGTGGGAAGGAAATACTGAATTAATCCATTAAGAACTGGTGCTGTGTCTTAGGATTCTGTTTAAGCTTCACCCCACAGTTACCTGGCAATAGTCAGGTATGTCCCTCCCCCCACAGTTACTTGGCAACAGCCAGGTAGGTCTGGCCCACTATAAAAGGGGCTGCTTGCCCCTTCTCTTTCTCTTATTCTCTTATCCCCTTACTCTCTTGTCTCTCTCTCTCTTGCCTCTTGCCTTTATATGTTACTTGGCCTTTTTCTCTTACTGCCTTTAATATTCTTTCTTTGTTTAGAACATTTGGTGTTTTGATTATTATGTGACGGGAAGTATTTCTGTTCTGGTCCAGTCTGTTTGGAGTTCTGTAGGCTTCTTGTATATTCATGGGCATCTCTCTCTTTAGGTTAGGGAAGTTTTCTTCCATAATTTTATTGAAGATATTTGCTGGCCCTTTAAGTTGTAAATCTTCACTCTCATCTATGCCTATAATCCTTAGGTTTGGTCTTCTCATTGTGTCCTGGATTTCCTGGATATTTTGGGTTACAAGCTTTTTGCATTTTGCATTTTCTTTAACTGTTGAGTCCATGGTTTCTATGGAATCTTCAGCATCTGAGATTCTTTCTTCTATTTCTTGTATTCTGTTGTTGATATTTGCATCTCTGTCCCCTGATTTCTTCCCAAGGCTTTCTATCTCCAAAGTTGTCTCCTTTTGAGTTTTCTTAGTTGTTTCTACTTCTGATTTTAGATCCTGGATGGTTTTGCTTAGCTCCTTCACTTGCTTGTTTGTGCTTTCCTGTAATTCTTTAAGAGATTTTTGTGTTTTTTCTTTCATGACCTCAGCCTGTTGACCAAAGTTCTCCTGTATTTCTTTAAGAGATTTTTGTGTTTCGTCTTTCATGACCTCAGCCCGTTGACCAAAGTTCTCCTGTATTTCTTTAAGTGTTTTTTGCATTTCCTCCTTGTTGGCTTTTGTATTCTCCTGGATTTCTTTCAATGATTTTTGTGTTTCCCTTGCAAGGGCTTCTAACTTTTGATCCATTTTCTCCTGAATGTCCTTCATGTGTTCCTGTACCAGCATCATGACCAGTGATTTTAAATCCAAATCTTGTTTTACTGGTGTGATGGGGTATCCAGGACTTGCTGGTAGAGGAGAATTGGGTTCAGATGTTGCCATATTGCCTTGATTTCTGTTAGTGACGTTCCTGCGTTTTGCCATCTAGCTCTCACTGGTGTTACTTGGTCTTGTCAGTGCTGGACTCACCAGTGCAAGCTGCCCCTTCCCCGTTGGCCTCTGGTGCACAGCTTACACCCTGCACTGCCTGTAGACAGGGTGCTGTTGTCCAGGCTGTTCAGATCCCGAAGCAGGCACCTGAAGGCTCCCGCTGGGGCCCGCAGGATTTATTGGAGCACACCGACTTCTCCGAGCTGGCCGCCCGGAAGCCCCCACTAGCCTCTTGAGGGACCTGGAGATGTGGTGCGGCCACCCAGGCTGATCTGAAGCGGAGAGGGTTGACCTGAGGGCTTCTGCCTGAGGCCTTGCCCCAGATTGTGTCTGTGGACCAGATGGAACCCGTGTGCACCCCCAGGGAGCTCCGAAGGTGTATGTTGCTGTGACCTCCCCTGTGTTCCGCTCACTCCGCTGGGCAGCCGATTTCCCCAATCGTGCTGGCGCACACTAGGTTAGCCTTGTCGCCCAGGCCCTGAGTCCAGGCAAAAGCCTGGGAGGCCAAGGTCCGAGCAAAGTTCCCCTAGGGCTATGACTGTTAATTGGGTCCGCCAGGTGACCCGGATGGCTGGCCTGCGGGTCCGCGTTCCCCGAAAGCACCGGGAGAGTCTGTTGTGCTAATAACCTCCTGGGCGGGTTGACACACAGATGGCCCACCAAGCCGCCCAGTTCTTGGGGTCAGTCCTGTGCCTTTTGGGGCCTAGACCCCCGTTTTGTTAGCCTCAGGCTATGCTTGTTAGCCGTCTCTGCCCTCCCGAGCACTCTGGGTCCTGTAGGCAAAATGGCGGCGCGTGCGCCGGCCAGGGCAAAAAAAAAACTCCTGGCTGGGTTGGCGCCCCGATGGCCACTCGAACAGCCCAGGGCCTGGGTGCAGGCCAACGCCCGTCAGGCTCAGACCTCTGCGGTGTTGGGCCTAGGATTATGTTTGTGTACCTCAGTCTGTCCGATCTCTGGAGCCCGGAATCAAGATGGAGGTGAGTCTCTCCTGACTGGCGGGAACCTCCCTAATCCCTTCCCTTCCCCCCCTCTCCACATGGTCATGGCCGGCCTCTACTTCTCTACTCTCTCTTTCTCTCTGCCTCGACTACCCCCTTAACTCCCCTCCCCATGCCCTGAATAAGCTCTATTCTATACTATATGTCATGTGTCTGGTCCCTCAGGAGGCAGGGATGCCTCGGCATGGGCCTGCTGAGCCACTCCCTTCCCTTATACCACCATAGAACATATTCTTGTGCCTCTTTCTCTTTTTATGATCACAACAATGTCCTTGTCTCCTTAGCTCTAAGGTGGTCAAAGTGTGGGATGCTTTGTAGAGTTTAGTTGTCACTCCTAGCTTGTCCTGCTTCTCTTCTAGGTTCTTCAGTGAGCTTTACACAATACATGGACTGCTAGGAACCATGGATTCCCTCAGATACTATGGCTGGCGAGGAAGGGCAGCCTTGGGAGAACTGGCAGAAAAGGCTAGATAGAGGGAGAAAGACTAAGACATGCGGTGCATTCTGAAAAGTTATTGATTGATCCATCTATCGGAGACAGGTTTTCACACAGCCCAAGCTGGCCTTGAACTTGCTGGGTAGCCGAGGATGATCTTGAATTCCTAACCCTCCTTGTCTCTGTGGGATCATGGACATTCACCATGATGCCTAGCTGTTTAAGAAAGAACTGACTAGATTTGTGACTTCACATTTGCTGTTTGTATATTTCAGAAAAGAATTTGAAATTCTTTAAGAACTGACATCTGAAACTTTTATCATAAATTTAAATACTTGCGAAGTGCATATCACACTATCTAATATCAAGTCTAAACTTTGGGCCTCCAGAGTGATCTCATTAAATTTATAGAAACTGTCCATCACATAAATTAATTGGTGTGGCTAGACCTGTTGTCAAGTCACCCTGCCAATTTGGATTATTTTTGTCAGAAAAAAAAAAGTCTTATCTCAGTTTTAAATTCAAATGGATGTGGTAATATGCAGTGCATTAGAGATTTCTTGCTTCTGACTTCTACTTCTAAGACCTGAAGAAAGAAAATGTGTGTGTGTGTGTGCAAGAGAGAGAGAGAGAAAGGGTGAGGGGTCTGCAGAGAATCATTGTGAAGCTTTTCATGCTGTCAATCTTCCTGAAGTTTCCTTCTTCTTTTCTTTTCTTTTTTAAACTTTTGCAGAGACTCGGAGGCTTTTTTTTTTTTTTTTTTTTTGATTTAGTTTTTTCGAGACAGGGTTTCTCTGTGTAGCCCTGGCTGTCCTGGAACTCACTCTGTAGACCAGGCTGTCCTCAAACTCAGAAATCCGCCTGCCTCTGCCTCCCAGAGTGCTGGGATTACAGGCGTGTGTCACCACTGCCCGGCTGGTTTTTGTTTTTAATATTTCAAAAAACAAACCCGAGTAAGACTGGACTAAGTGTATTTTTCTCTCTCAAGGTGGAGACAGACAAATGGCGGCACCTCCAGACACAAACTGGTGTTAGAAAAGAAGGATGCTGAACTTAGGATTTTTAGCAGCTTAGTCCTTCAGGCTCTTCCTGGGCAAATGTATCTTGGAGACTTCAGGTACAAGGGCATTTGGACCTGCCCTAGTGTGAAGACTCCTGAGATGACAGAATTCTACCCTCTTGATTCCCACTTGCCCTGATTCATAGAAGAGCAGTCTAGAATAATCTCTTGATTCTGAATTCCCTCACCACACACTATATTCAGTTCTCTCCTGGTAGCTACAGGCCATGTGGGTGGTAGCCAGGTCACTACCTGGAATTCAAGTTCAAGTAGATAACTGTTAAAAATTATTCCCTTGTGGCCTATACTGGGTAACCAACCTTTATGTTTCGTGAATCATGAATGAGTTGGCTTTTGTTTTTCTCCTGGACAGACAGTCTTTGTTCTGTGGCTCCACCAGAAAGAGTTCACGACTACTCAGTCCCAGGCAGTCCTTGACTTGGAGCATCAGGGTGGAGACAGACACAAAGCTGAACAGATTAGAGATCTCCTCCAGTCCCTCTTCACACCCCACTGGAGTAGCAGCGAGAGCCATTAATGCAGGGTGGTCAGGCCAATTGCGTTTCCCTCACAGGCACAAATTTGCATAGAAATTGCTGCACTGTTCTGTGAGGGCTTTTCTAAACATTTCACCCATAGAACTGAACCCAGCACAGGAGTTTGCCCTCTGGGCTGTATCTTTGCAGGACTAGGAATGTGAAATTCATCCTTGGGAAAAAAAAGACCTGCCTTGGTGTCTTTCTTTGGAATTACCCAAGTGACAAGTCTAAAGATTTTATCTGTCTGCAGAGTTGTCAAGGTGATTTTCAGAGCACTGGGTGGGTGGGGAAGGCGGGACAGGGCACTATCTTGTCTGAGGGACTGCCGGAAGTGTTGGAAGTGTTAGCCAGCGAGGGCCATGACCCTCCCCGCTCTGGCTGCAGATGCCCGCTGTTCTCCAGGGTTGGCAAAGGCATGGGGCAGGGAAGCATTTGGGCTGAAGTGGTCCATTCCTGCCTCCCCTCTCCAGGCGGCCTCCTCTCTCCTGAGGGGTCTCCACTCAACTTGGAGTCTGTGGTTTCCTTTCTCGTTCCTGATGCCAGGGACATCACTACACAGTCTGTAATATGAACTGAAAGGACCCGTGGATTTTCTTGGAGCACACTCCTTCTTGGAGACCGAGACTTAGATTCTGGTTTCAGCCAGCTTGAACAAGTAGGGGATGTTTTCAGCTTATACTTCACTGTATTTGTTTTATAAAAAGGTAGAGAGGGGATATATTTTGGTGGAAGTGTAGTCAGGTATGGGGGAAGGGGGTGCCTCTGTAGGCCCATGATGAGGGATCAGCCACATGACAAAGGTATAGTAATAGAGTTTATTCAGGGTATGGGAGGGGAGTTGAGAGGGTGGTAGAGGCAGAGGAAGGCAGAGAGAGAGAGAGAGAGAGAGAGAGAGAGAGAGGGAGAGAGGAGTAAAGAAATAGAGGCCACCCATGAGCTTGTGGAGAGAGAAGGGTGAAGGGACCAGAGGACAGAGCGGGAGCAGGAAGGCAAGAGCAAGAGCAAGGGGGTGAGGTGGGGAGCAGCTCCTTTTATAGTGAAGCAGGCCTACCTGGCTGTAGCCAGGTAACGGTGGGGCGGAGCTTAGACAAAATGCTATCATTTTCACTGTGTTCCCAACCAACTACAGCAGATAACCCTTTGTTTTTCTTTCTCTTCCTCTTCCTGTTCTTCTTGTTGTTCTTGTTCCTCCTCCTACCCTCTTCCCTTTGCCCTTCTTAAACATCTCCGTCCCACGAAAACCAGGAATTGTGGATGACCGAGTAGCTGGAAAAATAGCCACCAGAAAGCTTCAGTCAGCCAGCATCCTTAGGCAGGGTGGAGTCGCAGGGAATAGCTCCAGTCAGCCAATTTGGAAGAGAGATCTGAGGAGTCTGACTTGGTCTCTTCTCTGTGGGGAGAGTTTGAGGCCAGAGCAAAGCAGGGTGGCTGAGCAGGGAAAAGCCAGTTGGTCTTTTCACTTCAAGACCTCTAAGAGAAAAGGCAGCCTATATATGTGAGCCTTCGGAATAGTAATACTCACAACGTGCCTATAGAGGACAAAGGAGGCTTGTTGGTGCCTTTAAATGCAAGGTTTAAAAGTTTTATTCATTTTGATTTTTTCACTAGTTGCCCTGTTTGACTTAGGGGCTGGGGTTTGCCATTTGTCTTTTGTGTAATTGTCATAATGGGATTTTGAGAAAAGGAAGGAAGGATGGTATTAGAGGGGGAACGGGGTCTGGACTGAAGGAATTAGGATGATGGGAGTCATCACCATTGAACAGAAGACCAAGGAAAAGGCTGGGGCAGGGCAGAGGTGGAAGGGAGAGCGCGCAGTATCAAGGAATGACCTCAACTCAGAGAAGGGCAGCTGATATGTGCTGGGGCGGGGTGTATGGCTTGCAAACTGACAGCTTGAAGTCCCACTTGATTCACAGAATTTTTAAATGCACTGAAATTGTTTATTACACGTAAAAGCACAGATACCTTATAAAACTTGGGGGTTGTGAGTTCCTCATTAGCAATCAGGGGATCTGGCAATACTGACCACAGTTCTGTGTGGTGTGAATGGTCTGAAATGTGGGGGTGGGGGTGGGGGTGGGGCTTTTTCTGTTAGGGCGAGAGCTCTGCAGTGTGTCGCTCCCCTGACTGCGTCTCTCTTGGCCACTCAGTCACTTTGTCTCTTGCTCTGTTTGTGGGAGACACTGCATTTGTTGCGCTTTGGGCTCAGCTTGTCAGCACCCGGGGAAGGGAGCCCTGTGCACTGTCTGGCTTTTTGGAGGGGAACTGTGGGTCCACAATGGCTTTCTTGCTGACAGCGATGGTCATCTACTGGGCGTCACCTCCTGAGGGCGTTAGAGTACAGGCATGCTTCCTCTACATGCGCGCGCACGACATTGGATGAACCAGCAGCAGCTGGGATTGCTATTCCCATTTTCCCCTTGTTGCTTTTTCCAAAGTCACTCATAAAACTACCCTTTGTGTACCCAGAAAAAAAAAAAAAGACATTGTATCCATAAAGCTGCTGGAGATGTAGAGAAGAGTCTGAGGAAACAGGGTGTGTGTATTCTTTGCTGGTCACCCCTAGATTACACCCTTTGTCCAGTCATACTTTGTACCTGTTCATCAAACCCAAGTAGGAAAATACTCAGCTTTCCTCATCTAGGTCTTCCTTGCCTTACAAAGTTCCTCGTGTCCCCACAAAACTTATTATCGGATGTATTTGAGTTGGTTTCTTTTATCTGTTTGAAGTTATAGGTCTTAGTCATCAGTACAATGATAGTTCAGGAAAGGCTCATTCTTTTCCTAAAAGAACATGTGACAGTGGATACCAAAAGTGTCAGACTACCAGGGAAGATGGCAGTAACAAGCCCTGTGGATGCTCATAGAAATAAGAAATGGCACTTAAGAAAAGTCTGCCACTCTTACACACCAATGACTGCAAGCATGATTTTGACTACTGCATTATTATTGTTGTTGTTGCTGCTAGACATCAAATCTTTGGCCTCCTGCATGCTAGGTGAGTACTTTACCACTGAACTCTATTCCTAGCTCTCATTAGAGATGAATACATTAATAAAGTTGTGAAAAGATTAATTGTGCTATACTTTACATATTTCCACCACTGCTAAGAAGATAAAAATGTACATTACACAGTAGTTTTAGAAAATCGTGTCTGTAAAATGTTCATCAAGGAATACGCAGATACGGTGAGGTAAAGCACAGACCATCATGTTTATTGGCTGAGATGTATGATTTTCATGTTCATGGGGCTGTGAGTGGAAAGATTTGCACTGTTAGTCTCCCTTCCTGCAGGAGCTGTAGAAGCTGTCATTTCCCCCCCCCCCAAATAATGAGGTGGGGGGGTACACATTGGGCACTGAGATTAGCTTTCTTATGCTGTGTTAATCCTAATCCTGTCCCTGCAGTTTCTTGTCATCTTGGGGACATTACCTAAGTTCTCTAGGTTAATTTCTAAAGCGGAGTTAATAATACATAATGCATTGACTGCTGCGGGGATTACAGGGTAAATATGGAAGGCACACCGTTTAATGCTCAGGACCCAGTTAGCTTCCATAAACATCGGCTTCTATTATAATGGTGATGATTTGTATGGCGCTTCCAGAAGCCACTTATGGAAGGTACCAGATTCTCTGGGTCAGGCTAATTATGAACCTATCATGCTGTGTAGCATCTGGATACGGCTGTGAGCAAAATGGCTAGATACACAAATGTCGGCCCTAGTGCGGACTCCCTAAACACCATCTCACCTTTGCAAAACATTCATAAAACTTGTGTTTACTAAGGCACCCCAGTGGGTAGGAAGAGAGAAGGGAAAGGTTAAAGTAATGGTCCACAAGAAGTCTAAAGTAACAAATAGAAAAAAAAGGAGAGGAGAGGCTTTTTACAACCATGCAGAGAATACTTAGGGGGAGAGGAATTTACCTGGAGGCAGAACAGAGTGGATGCATGGACCGCATGCTGGGGCCCTGCCGATCAAATTCCTTACTGTGGACTGACCTTCTGCCACAGCCTAGAGACTAAATGAGCCTAATTAAGCCAGCCAGCAAACAGATATAACAACCCGGGGGAGCGGTACAGAGGGAGGCTTAGTGACCAGGGAAATGGCACTTGGCCTTGTCCAGCAGTGACTGTATGCTTTCCAGCACTGCAGGGTGACAGGGAAATACAAGCAAGGTGGAGACACAGTCCATGTTGGTAACACCTGCTGGGGACTGTGGCCCCAACCCACAGTTGGGCCTCTGGTCTGGTATGAGGGAGGTGTGGTCCATGTTAGTGAAGGTTCCTGGAAATCTTTCTTTCTTTCTTCCTTTCTTTCTTTCTTCCTTCCTTCCTTCCTTCCTTCCTTCCTTCCTTCCTTCCTTCCTTCCTTCCTTCCTTCCCTTCCTTCCTTCCTTCCTTCCTTCCTTCCTTCCTTCCTTCCTTTCTTTTTCTTTCCTTTTCTTCTTTCCTTCTTTCTTTCTTTCTTTCTTTCTTTCTTTCTTTCTTTCTTTCTTTCTTTCTTTCTTTCTTTCTTTCTCTCTCTTTCTTTCTTTCTTCTTTCCTTCCTTTCTTTTTTATTAGATATTTTCTTTATTTACATTTCAAACGTTAACCCTTTACCATGTTTCCCCTCCGAAAACCCCCTATCCCATCCCCCCCCCTGCTCACTAACCTCCCACTTCCTTACACTGGGGCATCGAGCCTTCACAGGTCCAAGGGCCTCTCCTCTCGTTGATGTATGACCAGGCCATCCTTTGCTACCCATGCGGCTGGAGCCAGGGGTCCCTCCATGTGTACTCTTTGGTTGATGTTACTCATGGAAATTTTGAATAGACTTCTTCTAATGGTCGCTGGCTTTCCTTTAAACCAACAATTTTACGATTCATGTGGTATAATGATACACTTGCAAGTAGGGAAGCTGGTACCAGTTTCCTGGGCTGCCGTAGTTGCTGACATTTCTGAGTGGATCTTAAGGCACTGAAACGCTGACCTTGCTAAAGAGGACCTGAGGAGCAATGCAGGCATCAGTCAAGCTCCTGAGGTTGGATGAATGCACAGAGGACTCCTGCTTCAGAGTTCAGATGAGCTGGTACTTGGGCCAAACTAAAGAACGACTAAACTATTAGGAGAAGAGTCTCCTGCCCACTACCCTGAATTAGAAGCAAGTGAGATCTCAGGTTCAGATGGGTGGTCCAAAGCCTGACTTTGGGCTTCTGCTCCCTCTGAACCTCTGTCTGAATAGCTCCTGAGCTCTTCTGTCTTGCATATTCTTAGTGTGTCCTATATCTCCCGCCCCCCACCACTCTTGTCTGCTCTGGTTTCTCAAGTGCTTTGCATCTGGGCTCCTCCCTTTGTTGCATTTGGCCATCAAAGAGAATCAGAGTGAGGGAGGGGGGAGGAAGGGAGAGAGAGAGGGAGAGAGAGAGAGAAAGACAGAGGGGGGAAAAGAAAGGTTAAATCAAGATTAAAAGATCTAAAAGATTTGTTGCAGTCTTGATGTTGGGCACTGCAGGCTTACTTAAGAGGTGTGATTTCTAGTTTTGCCTTATCCACTACATCTTTGGTTAAAGAGATTCACACAGTGCATCATATAGATTAGTTGCCCAAAAATGTGTCAAAAGCACTCATGATCCAGGAGAATACTGACAGGGGACTTCAGGATAGGCTTAATGCTTTAGAGGCTGCAGTTCTATTTATGGGAAAACAAATTCAAAATGGCTTTCAATGCAATGCCATCCGCTGTTCCATTGGGTCTGCATAACCTCCTTGGGATATAACTCCTCTGAACATGACTGTTCTAAAATTCAGTTTCGTTTAAAGGGGCTTTGGAACAATTTTAGTCTGGCTTTGGCTATGGATTCCCTACATCATGAGATGATGGATATTAGTGACTCTAGAGCAGGATCTACTTCTATTGAGGAAACATGCACCGTCTTTGCTTCTGCTGTGGATGATTATTCTTACTGGTTTTATTTCTCTTCCAGTCTGCATCAAGCAAGCAAGTCAACATTTGCACCCACAAATTAAAAACAAAAAAGGGGGAGATGCTGGGTCTAGCCTGGCCTTGGTAGGGGTGAAATGACATGGTTCCCGCCCCTGGGACAGAGCCAGCAGGTGTCAGTAGCTGACACCACAAGTGTCGGTAGCTATTGTGGGCATGGGGCTTGTTTGTATAATGGTGTACATATTTTCACATTCCTCCTTCTAGGAATGTCCCTTCCTGTTAATGTTAATGGCTCCATAATAAATAGAAACAGTAGGAGCCCAGATGCTGTGGCTGTATGATGTCTGTATCTTTAGCAAAATGGTGAACCCTGGGACCTTCAGGACAGCCCTTAAGGCTGTGGAAAAGATGAGTTTGAAAATATATAATTTTTCAACTATGTAAAAATATGAGTGCAATAGGAATTGTATAAGGAGGGTCACAGATCTAAAGGATCAGAGACAGCCACACTATGAGCCAGCTTGTCAGAAGCAGGCAGATACAAATGCAGGCAGAGTTCTGATTTCAAGGTCATCCTGGGACAGATGGAATGGTGGTTGGAATGGTGTGATTCCAGGGCAGGATCCCACCCAGCTATCTTACTGGCTGTGCTTGTGCTTGCTGCCTCTTCCTAAGAGTCACACGGGGCTAAGGTCATGGAATGCTGATTCGTGGAATGGACAAGAGGGAACCTGGAATGAAAAAACTGTATTGACATATAAATAAAAAACTGGGTGTTTGGTTTGCATGAGATCACCTAGCAAAAAGCACTTTCTTCTTTAGAAAATTTCTCTGGTGAGAGCTGAGCTGTCTCATCTCTGGAGAGCAAACACAGCCCTTCAAGATTTTTTTTTTTTTAAACAGGATTTCTAATTTTAGTTGGAAAACCCATGGAGAGTGAACACAGATCTTTTAGAATTTTTCATAGTTCTTTTAGAAACTTTTTCTAATAGGGTCTCTTATCTTGGTCGGAAATCCCAAGAATTACTTAGAGAGCAAACACAGCTCTTTTAGAATTTTTTTCTGGCTTTCTGATTCGATCAAAAACCCCAAGAATTATTTTCAGATTTTTTCCAACAGGATTTCTGACTTGATCGGAAAATCCAAGAATTTTTTATAGTAGCTTTTCTGACTTTGGTCATGGGTTCATGAGCCGTCCAGAGAGCTTTTAGAATTTTCACTGCCAAAGGGAGTTTATCAACTAGAGAGAGCTATCTCAAGCAGAAAGTTAGCTGTCTCAACCACAGAGTTTTTTAGGATAGCAAGAAAAAGTCTAGAGCAGGGTAGAAAACACACACACACACACACACACACACACACACACATACACACACAAGGGGGAAGAGGGAAAGAGGAGGGAGAGGGAGGGAGAAAGAAGAGAGAAAGAGAGAGGGGAGGGAGGGAGAGAGGGACAGAGAGACAGACAGACAGACAGACAGAGAGAAGCATGGTTCCCTGTAAACTACAGACAAGAACTATCTATCTACAGGGAGCTGCCTAGAGACCTGTCTTGAGTAGAACACAGGCTACCAACTTGGACACATGATCTGACTTCCAGTTTGTTTTCACTGCTCTTGGGAACCCAAAGGCTGGTCCTTGCCATAACCCAAAATAAACTTGTCTTCTTTAAAAGCGCATGATGTCTTGTTGCAGGGACTGAAAACTCTCTAACATACCTCCCGAACCCCCGAACTCCCCCTCAATTGTAGTTTACAGTTTTTTTTTTGGGACAGAATCCCTGAGAGAAGTCAGCTGGAAGAAGCCTCCCCAGGGTCCAGTGGTTCTTAGAGTGTGGATGGTGACCCCTTTGGGGTCAAATGGCCCTTTTACAGGGGTCACATAAGACCATCTGAAAACACAGATATTTATATTATAATTCATACTTCTATGGTAAGGGTTACGACGACGACGACGAAGACAACATGAGGAACTATATTAAAGGGCTGCAGCATTAGGAAGGTTGAGAACCACTGCTCTAGTCTTTCATGAGCTTAAGTCCCACAGTGGCCAGAACACATTATTGTCCAGCTTCCTGTGACTCTAACCTTCCATTGAAAGTAGCCCATTCTAGCTGTATAGAAGTTTTCTTGAAATTTATAGAATTTGGGCCTGAGTGCCTAGCTTAGTCTAGCTGTCTGATGTTTTTATTTGTGAGTTCATTTTAATAAATGATTTTACTTAATTAAAAAAAATAATCCATTTGGGCTGCTTCAGTAATTATTCACTCCCAAAGCTGATAGGGAATTCTCAACCCAGTTTCTGTGCCCACACCATGAGGTCTAGGACCTTTGCTTGTGACCCTTCTCTCTGCCCTTCACTGGGAGGGCTCCAGGCAATGTTGTGGTCTCACGTGTCCATTAAGCCACTATCTCCCCTCCCACCTGCATTCCCTGTCTTTTTGACTGAATCATCTGCAACATCAACATTGCCCATGTCTCCCTTACTTCATGGTTACTTCATCCGGAACCATGCTTGGAGGCCAACTTCTAGAAGTTTCTAGGTGAATAGCTCAGGCAGAGCAAGACTTTTAGTATAATTATAAAAAAAAATGACTTCTGAAATTGCCCTTGAGTTTGGAATGAAAGTTTCCAAAGTAAGCTGGAGAGTTAAAGGATCTTTGTCAACAATCTGAAGCATTTTCCTGAAAGGCAAATGTTTTATATTTTGTCTTGTTCTGGTATGGTATAATTTTATTTGTGTCTGAAATACCTCCCTGAAATGTGTAGAACTGAATAAAAATCTCTGATAAGCATGAGTTCATAAGCATGTGGATATGGGCCATTGTAGTGTGTGCTGGGTGTTTGTTCTTTATTGTGCCATGCTGCACACTTACCCAGTGAAGGGCAGAGGGCCAACAGTCTACAGGCTCAGCTGAGGAGTATCAACTCCCTAGACTGTCAGGATGTCAGCCAGCAACTCCAGCTCCTAGTGGAGGATTTCCCCAGCATAATCTTTGCTTTCTATTATTAGATCCAAGAGTTCCTTTTAACCCCTACCAGCTCACAAAAAGCTGTTGAGGAATGGTTATTGACTATAATAAAGAAGTACACTATAATAAAGACGTGAACGGAAAAACCACACCTTGGAGGAAACCTCAAGGAAAATAGGTGTATGTGTGTGTGTGTCTGTGTCTGTCTGTGTGTGTGTGTGTGTGTGTGTGTGTGTGTATGTGTAGGAAGAAGAATGGGTCAGGGTGAACCAGAGACCTTGGATAACATGAGGTTTCTCCTAAATGTCTCTGTAGCACATAAGACCACAAACAACCAAAACAACAGGTATGGAGGATGAGCATGTCAAGGCCGTAGACCTCTCCTGGATGGAGGGGAATCAAGGAGAACTAAGCACAGGTTGCGGATAGCGGCCTTGGTGCTGATACAGGGATGACAAGGCTTGCAAAGGCACTGTCCTCTAAACTCTTGGTTCAGGCCATTCCCAGCACCCCTCCCCTCTTCCGTGCTGAGCGGCTTCCCAGAGCCCTTCTCTTTTCTGCTTAGCACAAGTTACTTCGAATGTGCCCTGATAAATGAAATAGGGGAAGAAATAGAATTTTCATCTAGAGCTTTTCAAACAGCGTTACCTACAGTTTTTATAAAACAGGCCTAAATAAGCAGCCATCATATATTCATCAAATTCAAAATTCTTCCAAGCCTTAAATCAATCCTGTCACAACAGCTTGATTGCCGGTGGACGGATGGATTGAACGCAGTGTGTAGCTGCACAGGGGCTTGCCACTGCAAGTAGAAAACCTGATGTGAGCTCAGTGGCTTGGTTGGTATCCTTTTAGAGCTCACAGTATTTACTGTTTAGATTCTAAGTCTGTTGCTCTTGGTGAGTTGTGTTGAATTGCACAATTTTAAGAGCATTTTAGTTTCTACAAACGGAAGGTCAAAGTTAGAGTACTTCCATGACTCTGATATGCTATCAAGAGCCAGGTCACACCAAAGTTTACCACAGCTTAGTCTTTGGTTGATTGGAGCAGAAGGAGTAGTATCTGGGCTTAAGTTAATTGCCATAAATGAATGTATTGTATAATTAGCAAATTGACTCATTAAATCTACATGGCATATGGGACCCTGGCATTATTGATTGCTGGAACTTAAGTTGGAGTGAATTGAAAAGTCTGGGTTCATGTATGTGCGAAGTTGGCCATCAAGGGGAAGGCAGGTGTTGTGTTTATTTAAATATTTTTTGTTTTATTTTATTTGTATGGGTGTTTTGCCTGTATGTATGTGCTCCACATGTGTGTATGTATGTGCTCCACATGGCCCTTGAAGGCCAGAAGAGGGCATCATCTCATCCAGGCTCAGACAATTGTGAGCCACCATGTGGGTGCTCAGAATAGAACCTGAGACTCCTGGGAGAACAGCCAATGTTCTTAAAACACTGGACCATCTCACTATGCATATGTGCATAGTTTAGGGGAACAGTGGTGCATTTTCCCTAATCTATTTAATTTTTTCCACTGGTGGTAGTGGTTTAAATAAAACAGTTCCAATAGGCTTATATATTTGAGTGCTTAGTTACCAGAGGGTGGAACTCTTTGAAAGGATTACAAGGATAAGGAGGTATGGTCTTATTAGAGGAAGTGTGTCTCTGAGAATGGGCTTGGTTTCAAAAGCCAATTCCAGACCAAGTTTCTTTCTCTTTGCTTGCAGATCAAGAAGTAGCTCTCAGTTTGCTGCGAGCTTGCTGCTGTGCTCCCCATCATGAGGATAATGGACAAACTCTGAAACTGTAAGCCCGCTCCCCTCCCCCCAATTAAATGCGTTCTTTTATAAACGTTGCCTTGGTCACTGTGTCTCTTCATAGCAACAGAACAGTGATTAAGACATAAAGTCGTTACACTTGTGTGGTGCTTGGGCTTGCAAGCTTGTCTTGAATGAAATTGGCTTTTGTAACATGACAAGTTGGGCTATGCATCTGCACAGAACCTTGTGTCAGGTTCTCTGTGTCTGTAGGAGAGACGTCTGTGGTAGTCACGTCTTGGAGGAATTTGCAACCAGAGAGGAGATGGGCAGTGAACACCATCAACAACCACCCAGCCCTTTTGGGATAACATGTCTTTCAAATGACGACAAATGTGCCTTTCCAAGGGATTTTCAAGTTCTGCATGGGTTTGGGTGAATGAGGCTTCACTATGGGAGAATTCTTAGTGCATTTGTCCACTGTGGAGATGGTCCTAGGGTTAGCTTGAAAGCTGTTCACGGAAGCCAACTGAATTAACATGCTAACTCCAGAAGCATGCCCTGTTCAGATCTGCCAGATCACTGGCCTCACTTAGACATCAGAAGCAAATGAGTTCCAACGCAAACAGGCAAGGGAGGGATTTTCTCATTGAGAACTTGGTAGACAATTAAATGAGTTACTTTGGGAAACCAGGGAGGTTTTCTTTCTAATCAAAGTTCAGATCTCTATTAGCATGATAACTAGACATAAAAGGATGAGGTAGGGAAGAATAGTCTTTCTCTCTCCGTCCCCTTCTCCCTTTTCTTTATTTCTATGAGACAGGAGTTTTTGATCTATCCCAGGCTGGCATAGAACTATTTCTGCTTTAGTCTCTTGAGTGTGGGGATATAGGAATGAAGCACCATGCTCAGTTCTAGGCAGTAAATATTTTAAAAGCACAGCTTTGGCTGAGAGAGGTCATGAGCATCTGTATTCCTAGTACTCAGGAGGCAGAGGCAAGATATAATAGTGAGTTTGAGACTAGCCTTGCCTCTTATGAGACCTTGTTGGTGGGGGGCACATGCCTTTAATCCCAGCACCCAGGCAGGCAGATCTCTGAGTTCGAAGCTAGCCTGGTCTATAGAGTAAGTTCCAAGACACCCAGGGCTACATAATGAAACCTGGTCCCCAAAAACCAACCCACCCAACCATCAACCAACCAAAGAGGCACCCACCTTTTGTGTCACATGACTAGTTGTACCTACTTAGCTCTCGCTGTAGTGCATGTGGCCAAACTTAATGGGTCTGGTTGTTCTGACAGCCTTTATTATAGTACAGATGGTACACTAGGTTTGGCCCCTGGGCTATAGTGTGTTGACCACTGAACGATGTCCAGGTGCTGTTAAGCCTCTTGGTTTCAGGCTTATTGAAGGTGATCACTAAGACATAGAATCATCAGAAGCAATGGCGCATGTTGGGTCATCATTTTGTGTGAAGGAGGGTAGGACACTCCTTTTCTCTCCTGGACTGTTCCAGCTGAGTAACTGACTCGGAAGCTGTGGCCTGCATTGCAGACAAGTGTTCATTTTACTTTGCTGTCATGTAAGGACATTTCCCCCCTCTCCTTCTGCTTTTTAAATTCTGCTAAGACACTCATACAAAATAAAATTTCGGGAAAACATTTTTCTCTCAGAATGAGAAGTCTGATGGATGAAAAGCCTTGTGTGTGTGTGTGTGTGTGTGTGTGCGCGCTTTTTAACTCAAAGAATTAATTTGCTTCCCTCCTTAACACAGATGCAGCCTCCTTTCTTAGACAGGAGCCAGCAGGGACAGAACCAGATGCCGTCTGTGTTAACACCAGGCAATGCACTGTGATCAGTCAGGGTGCTGTGCGCATCACTGGCAGGCAGGAGCAGGACCACCAACTTATAAATCAACAAGGCTTTTGTAAATGTCCCATATACTATATAGCTCCTCCATTTATGGAACCCTTGATGTGTTTATTCTCTCTCTCTCTCTCTCTCCCTCTCTCTCTCTCTCTCTCTCTTTCTCTCTCTCCCTCTACCCCCTCCTCCCTTCTCCCTCCCTTCTTCCCTCCCTCCCTCCCTCTCTCTCTCCTAAGTTTACATTTGTATATTATTCTAGCACTGCTTTCTAAGGTAGGAATTCTAATTCTTCTTGAATTGAGACACTAAAAGGGAGCAGTCCTTATGTCAGTTGGACTCACGGAATAACACTGTCTTACCGACCTCCCCTACAGAAGCTTTAACATTTCATAAGAGCCGGAGGAAGAATAGCTTTCGGCGCACAGCACTCGTCTTTTAGAAATCTTTGCTTAGCTTGACATAACTTCATTTTTTGTAGATTCCTGTTTTTTTTTTTTATAAAGTATTAGATAGATTAACAGATAGGTAATTATTATAAACTTTCATGATGGCACTTGACAACAAATTTCCATTCTGGTGAGTGTGTGTATGTGTGTCTATAAGTAAATCTTTTAATTTTTGTCTTTTTTGTACAATGCGGGGAAATTTTTAGAATCACAAATTTCAGAGAAAGGAATGGCTAGAGAGACGGTGCTGGCCACAGGCCTGTAGTTCTACTTTATGTTGTTTTGTTTTTACTGACAGGGCACCTGGAACTTGTATAAAAATGCTTTCCCAGGTCTCATAGCTCTGGGAGCTTCAGAGGCTCATAGGGTTTTTACTCCAGTGTGGGATGAGCTTCCACAAGGACAGAAAGTTCCAGAAGCGGGGCCCTAACTGGGGGGAGGGGAGGGCCAGCCCGAGCCGGGCACCAGACTCCAGGGAGAGCAGAGGAGGAGAGAGGCCATGTGACACGTATGTATGAAGAGCCAGAACAAAATCTATTGCTCTGTATGCTAACCCAAAAAATTAATTAAAAATAGAGAGACCAGAGAGGCCAGCAAGATGGATTAGTGAGTACAAGGGGTGTGTCTCCAAGACTGACAACCTGAGTTCAGTCTCCGGGATCCATACGATAGAAGGAAAAACATGGATGCATGCAAGGAGTCTTCTGGTCTACATCTGTGTGCCATGGCATGCCTGCCCCTCCCAGCTAGAAAATTACAATTTATGAAGAAGAAAAAAAAAAAAAAAACAATGTTTCTTGGGGAGAAGCAGGTGGTTCAGGCAGAGGCTGTGACACAGTGCCAGCCAGAAGCGAGGCGCAGTCACGTGGCTTGTATACCGACCGGGTCTGCTGCCCTGCATTTCCTTTGTCTTACTGCTCACTAGCCTGACCACCGCAGAGAAGTCTTCAATCCTGCCTGTAGTCAGAAGGGAAGGCACAATAGAATGGCGCTCACATCACGTGTCAGCCGTCACGTGTCAGCCGTCTCTGAGGTGGGAGGATCACTCCCATCTACTTCATTTAACACAGTTAAAGGTGAAGGCTCAGGCTTTATACAGTAGATCAGATCTTGAAGCACACTAGCAAAACTGATTTAAACCAAATTCTCTTATTGACTTCTTCCTTTTTGTTTCATTTAAGTCTTTTAATGACTGTCTGTAAACAAAACTCCCTACAGGTTGTCACTCTTAGTAGCTTCACCTCTTAATGAGTTTGTGTTAGGAGTTTCTCTTTCTTCTTTCTTTCTTTCTTTCTTTCTTTCTTTCTTTCTTTCTTTCTTTCTTTCTTTCTTTCTTTCTTTCTTTCTTTCTTTCTTTCTTTCTTTCTTTCTTTCTTTCTTTCTTTCTTTCTTTCTTTCTTTCTTTCTTTCTTTCTTTCTTTCTTTCTTTCCTTCCTTCCTTCCTTCCTTCCTTCCTTCCTTCCTTTGAGACAGGGTTTCTCTGTGTAGCCCTGGCTGTCCTGGAACTTACTCTATAGACCAGGCTGGCCTCGAACTCAGAAATCCTCCTGCCTCTGTCTCCCAAGTGCTGGGATTAAAGAGGTGTGCTACCACTGCCAGGCTTGTGTTAGTAGTTTTTAACACAAACTTAGCAGATCAGTGGGGTTGGTAAATAGATTCCACAGTGAATTTTTTTCCTCCAGTGGAAATCTGTTCTCTTTTTTGCTATCAAGAAATACTTCATAGTTTGAGATAGGACCATACTATAGGACCATAGGCCCATTCTCATGGAGAAAAATCTTAGATTTGTTGTGGAGAGACACTGTACAAATCCTGGCTTTTCTTTCACTGGATTTGCTGCTTTGGGCCGTCTTGGGCTGACTCTGCAGCCTCTGTAAGCCTCCACTGTAGAAAGAGGGTGCTAATATCTGCCTCTGTGGCGTCCAGGAAACAAATAAGATCGGATCTCCATGCTTCCTAGTGGTAGAAGGAAATTTAACTTTTCCAGGCCTCCCTGTTTCCTTATCTTCAAAACGTGGAGTTAAGGCGGTATCTGCTACAGGAGGTGACTCTGAGGAGTGAGGCAGTGCCCAGCAAGCATGTCGATTTTACATCCTATCTCCCCCATCTGTTTTCTTTCTCCCCACATTTCCTCCTGTTATCTTCTGCTTCTCTTCTATTCTCTGGAAGATCAGAAGTGATCTGGAAAGGATGAACGAGTATGTTCTTCCAGTTTACCAGAAACAAGTGGCTGTAATACTGCAGTGTGATAATCCTGAGGACACAGCAAAACAAACACAACACCCACTGTCAAGTCTGCCACAGAAAAGACACATTCAGCTTAGTTCTGGTTTTGGTTTGGCCAGGGAAACCTCTGTATTCTTCAGGTTCTGCAGGACAGAGTGGGATTCAGGTGTTGGAGCATCCCCATGGGTTGGTAATTACTGGAGCTGAGTGGAAGGACACAGATGTTTCTGTCTTGCATATTTGTAAATTTGAGGTGGTATAGACGGCTCATTAAACAAATATACTAACAGTATGTTAAGCTGTGAGTGATAGGTTAGATGAAATGACATATAGTCATTTTATATTATATTATATGATATGATATTATATGTATGCACACATACATATAGTATGTATTGAAC
The DNA here is from genome assembly GCF_947179515.1 of Apodemus sylvaticus. Classification (NCBI taxonomy): domain Eukaryota; kingdom Metazoa; phylum Chordata; class Mammalia; order Rodentia; family Muridae; genus Apodemus; species Apodemus sylvaticus. The sequence continues at coordinate 55,861,392 of NC_067476.1, read as the reverse complement.
TACTAGAACAAGTACTTTAGAGGTAAATGTTATGAGGACAGACAAAGGTCAAACTGGCTTTTGATTTTGGTTTTCTATGGGTTGTACATTTCTGAAATGTGACTGAGGACACTTGGAAGGTGCTCTATCAGTTTCTCTTGTGTGGTTTCTGTCTAATTTACATAGCTAGCTCTTGGGAGGAGGACTCTCTAGGATGTCTGTTGAGCTATCAGAAAATAATGAATGGCTCTAAATGAAGAAGAGAAGGTGAGGCCACCAGAATGTGATTCACACCTACAGTCACCTCACACAATCATTTTCATGTATCTGTTTGCCCATCCATCCATCTATCCACCCATTCATCTATTCATCTACTTACCCATCTACCCATCTACTCATCATCCATCCATTCATCCATTCATCCACCCATCCATCCATCTATTCATCTACCCATCCACCCATCCATATATTTACCCATCTACCCATCTACTCATTATCTATCCATCCACCCATCCACCCATCCACCCATCTATTCGTCCACCCATCTACCACCCACCCATCTATCCACCCATCTACCACCCATTCATCTATCATATATCCAACTCTCTCTCTCTCTCTCTCTCTCTCTCTCTCTCTCTCTCTCTCTCTCTCTCTCTCCCTCCCTCTCTCATCTTGGAGTTGACTGATTTTAAGGAGGCTGCTGCAGGAATCATTGAGAATCTGCATGGAGGATCACTTAGTCAGGGTGCACTAAGTGTCCTTAATCCATATTAAGGACACACTGTGAAATGGATCTGGGCACAATTAGTCTCAGTAGACTATTAGAGCTGCAGTTTTGTGGAGGAATCACTCATTTGCAAACTAAGAATGTTCCCATTAAAGACATCTGACAGAACCAGTAAGAACTGTCCCCCCAAATTACTCTGGGGTTGAGCTGAAATATACATATTGAAATCCCTGAGAACATATTGAAGCAGAGAAGAGCAGCAATGGCCTGTGGTACCCATAATCTTCACTTAAAGAGGCCCATAGTGCACATTTACATAGCAGACCATGCCCTGAGTTCAGTGGCAATGAGGTGTGGACTGAATCTCATTGAGAGCTACCAGCACTCTCTCCCACTGTGTGATAGTAATAGCTCCAGGGGAATACTTACACACTCAGGATCTTGAAGTAACAAGCAGATGAAATGCATGCATTTTAGTCTTTACTTTCAAGAGCTAGTTCCTCCATTTATGTGTTCATTTCTATTGACATTAAATAAACGGAAGGATCTCTCTTTCCTTGGAAATCTAACTCAGAATGAGAATTTAAATCTACCCTAACAATGCTGTTCAAACTTGAGTCATGTTATAATATACTATATATCATATGTTGTCAAATATTGCTTTAGTTTGCAGACATAATTAATATAAGCTACCCATTAATAGTATGATATATGATCCAGGAACCTTTAATATAACAAAGCCAACGAATATTTATCTCTAATGTGCTATAATCTTTTCTCACATCACAAAGCATTAACAAAGGGTATATTCCTTAATGTTACACTCCCATGGGTTTATGTGAACTTTTTTTCTGGTTTAATTAGCTTATTCATTTTAATTAAAGCATAGTGCAACATTTACATGGTGTTTAATCTGAAAGTTAATCCTGTTTTCTTAAAAGATTAAGTGTAGTAATAAATATAAAATAATGGTGGCTGCTTCTCACAGGACTGGTACTTGGGAAACATGAAGAACTTCTGGAAATAGAAACAAATTGTCTCCAGTATTCTCTCCTGAAAACAGCACTACAGAATAGATTTTTAACATTTTCCTAGAGACAAGCATGTTAGCTGCCAACATTCTTCTACAGCTCAGCTCTGTCTATCTAACCTTTGCTATGATCACATCAGTGTCTACATGGATCGCCTGTGTAGGAAGCCTCTTCTCTTTGTTTGACCTCCACAGAGATGGTGGTTTTCTTGTTCATCCTGACTTAGCCTCTTACTTCTGTGCTTACACTCCAGACGAGTGTGAGAGTTACTCAGGAGTGCCGTTCACTCTTCAGCTACAGATTGGTTTTTTTCTTGTCTTGGCTGCTGCAGCACTTTGTTAGGACCTCTGTCTATTAACCTCTCTATCTCCTTTTGTAGCCGCTCCCCCTCCCTGTGTACTTACCTGCCAGGGCGGGTGCATCTTGCAAATGCACTCAGTTCCCTTGCTCTCTACATTCCAACACACAACTCCTATGTTGGCTGAGATCAACCCTTCTTTTACCTTGTCTGTCTCTACCCTGGGTCTCAGTCTTTCCCCTTATTATTCCATTGTGCTACGCCATCTTCTACGGAAAGAGTTCTCTCCAACTCTACCTTCCTACAATTGCCTCTCTCATGGCCAGTGGTCTGAGGAAGCATGTGCTCATGTGCATTTCACTTGCTCTCACCTCTCTTGTGTTTTTGACTGGTTCTGGCTAGGTTTCTCCCCATCTCTCTATAAGTTTCATCTTGCTAAGGTTGCCAAGGTTGTCTGTTTTTGTATGGTAGCAGATGTAACAACACTTTTCACTCTGCATCCTGTACTGTTTTGCAATGACATTGCATAAGAGCTGTTGTAGCTCCTACTTCTCTGACCTTTGTTTTTGGCTTTATTTTGGGGTCTTCTCCTTTGCACTCTAAATGTAAGTAGGATACCTCAGAGCAAGTTCTGGGCTCTCTTATCAGTCCATTTTTTGAGAAAATATAGGTTTGTACAATGTTCTCAAACTGTAAACAACACAAAACCATCAACAGAAAAATGGGGAGACAAAGACCTGTGCTATCTATACAATGAAATGTTAATCAGCAATCATAAAGAATAAGCTACAGAAACATAACACCCTGGATGAATGAATATCACATGCTTTATGTTAAGTGATAGAAGACATGTACAAAGAATACATGTGTATTGTATGAACTCTTATTTAAATTCTAGAAAATGAAAACTAACTCGGAGAAAAGCTGATCAGTATTGCTTGAAACTGGGGCAGAGGGAAGGACAGATTGTAGAGGAACATAGGAAACCTTTGAAGGGCAGAGATGTTCTGTATCTTTGTCTTGAGGATGGCTTCATAGGTGTGCTATCAGTCAAGACTCAAAATTGAACACACTTAACTGATATAATTTATTGGAAATTATACCTTAGTAAAGCTGATTAAAATCTGCATGCTGACAATTTCCCCATTTGCGATTTTAAGGAAGACCTCTTAGGAGTTTCAGACTGTGGATCCAACTCTTCACTTGATAAAGCCATTTTGATATTTCAAAGGAATGTCCTTTGTTAAGTCTAAAATTATCTCAAGACTTACTTCCCAGAGGGCTTCCTCTCATTCAGTAAATTTCTGTCTGAAAGGGAATAAGAGATATGACTAGGGAACTCAGGATATAGTGCTTTTTAAAGTTAGACTTTAAAACTTGTTATTAAGTGTGAATGTCTATGTGTGCACATGTGTATATGCAAGTGCATGTGGGTACCTATGGAGGTCAGAAGAGGACACTGGGTTCCATAGAAATGGAGTTACAGGTGGTTGTGAGCCTACCCATTGTGGATGCTAGAAATTGATTAGTAGTCCTCTGGAAAAGCACCAAGTACTTTTAACTTCTGAGCTATCTCTCCAGCCCAGGACACAGTGCCAAATAAAGCAGAGATTTGTTTTTGTATCATATGACAGTTTAGAGATGGATGGACAGGGTCTGGTGAGGTGACTTCGTTGCTCCAACTCTTGGGATGCTAACTTCTAAGAAAACTTCAGTTCTTTTTACATCTCACCCAGAATGGACAGTGGAAGATTAACAGAAGTGACTGCACCTTCTTTTCAGGCCAAAACCTTGATGTTACAGGGCCATATTTCACATTATGGTAGACTGGGGACTATTGTCTTTTGCAGCTGTGTATTCAGCCGAAAGTTTATTCTATAAGCTACAACTTTATTTCCATGGTAGAAAGGAAAGTTGATACCAAGAGCTAATACTTTATCTAGTGTTCTCAGTGCCTTGGGCAGATGTGTTCATGCAGGAATTACGGTATTTTGGGACTATGATATTTTACAGCGTTCACTGAATTTTGCATAGGTTGGAGGGGGTCATTTGCATAAAGCATGTCCTTCCAGCACAACTCAAGGCTGACTTAGGACAGCATGCATTGCCATGTCCACTGGGCAGGAGAAGGCATCCACCAAAATGGTGGGGAGCATGGACACCAAAGCCTTTAGAATGGATAATCTCTTCTGGGTGGGCACTTCTAGCCTCTCTTTGCTTCCTTCGCACACATCATGGATACAGCCTGCTTTCTGCCACTTGTGGAAAAAGCCACTTTTTTGTGCTTGGTATTCCTTAGGGAAGACAACTGTTTGAGTGGGACATGGAGTCATTAGCCTTCTCTCTTTGGTTAAAGGATTACAAGGCAATCAAGCACGGAGAAGACACACAAGTTACTGCAAAAACTACCATGTTCTCAGAGTGATTCCCAGATCAGACCCTGTTCCTGTAGGACATGCTAAGTGGGTATCACTCTGGATTTGTACTCTCAGCTGTAATTTTGGGAGGCAGAGCTAGTTTATCAAATCTCCTGAAACATGAGGAGTTTCTTCACCTTCTTAGGAAGGAACATCTGGGTCTGGACAACTAGCCTTGGCAGAATTATGGCTGTCATTTTATTTCTAGAAAGCAATTTTGTAGATCTGAGGACTTCCACATCAGATCTCCACACTTAGCACTCACACAATCTTGATAAAAATAGTTTGTCTGATGAATTCTATCCCCTGTGATGTTTTAGAGTCACAGGTCAGAGCACCTCATAACAGCGTTGTGCTGGAATGGTAGCCTTTCCCTCTTAAAGATGAGCAAAATGAGATGTAATAAAAGCCATTTTCAATTGTCTGACTTCAAGGAAGCCTCAGTTATTCTCTCAGAAGAAAGGAATAGAACAATTTATGTCTCTTATTCTGATGCCACTGGAAACTGGGGTACAGAAACTTGGGTCAGCCAATGCCAGCTTTCTGTCTTTTGGACTGCTTGTTCTTGGAAGCTGTGAGCTACAAAAGGAAATACACCTCCTCAGGAGATCAAGCTGGCCAGAGTGAAGCCATCTGCTCTGTTGGCAGGGACTGATATAGGCTGACTTCATAAATAATGGAGATGGGGAAGACATGCCATTGCTGATAGGGACATTAAGACAGACTCCTAAGCTATCAGCATCTTAAAGTCTTCAGGACAGCTATAGTAAAAACCATACATCTTGATGTACAATGCAATGGAGTCTTGGTAGCAAGACAGCACCAGTTATGGAAGGATGCCCCTTCTGGTCAGCATCCCCACTAGGTGCCATTTTAAAGATTGACGGTAGAGCAATAGATAGGAGAGTGCAGTGGCAAGTTAGGAAGGCACATGAATCACTGCACATACGTTTTTTTTTTTTAAACTACAGTGGTCATGAGCATCAAGATGAAAGTAGGGTGATAGCTGGCACAGGACACTATGGAGGGATTTTAGTGTGTGAGGGGCTAGGCTTGTAGGGAGGGCTCTCCTGAGAAGTGACATCTCTAGTAAGCCCTATAGGTTTTTATAACAGACCACATAGACAGCTCGGGAACAATGTGTCTTCCCTGCTTTACTTTTTTTTTATTGTTATTTTTTTTATTCGATATAATTTATTTACATTTCAAATGATTTCCCCTTTTCTAGCCCCCCCCACTCCCCGAAAGTCCCGTAAGCCCCCTTCTCTTCCCCTGTCCTCCCTCCCACCCCTTCCCAGTTCCCCGTTCTGGTTTTGCCAAATACTGTTTCACTGAGTCTTTCCAGAACCAGGGACCACTCCTGCTTTCTTCTTGTATCTCGTTTGATGTGTGGATTATGTTTTGGGTATTCCAGTTTTCTAGGTTAATAACCACTTATTAGTGAGTGCATACCATGATTCACCTTTTGAGTCTGGGTTACCTCACTTAGTATGATGTTCTCTAGCTCCATCCATTTGCCTAAGAATTTCATGAATTCATTGTTTCTAATGGCTGAATAGTACTCCATTGTGTAGATATACCACATTTTTTGCATCCACTCTTCTGTTGAGGGATACCTGGGTTCTTTCCAGCATCTGGCAATTATAAATAGGGCTGCTATGAACATAGTAGAGCATGTATCCTTATTACATGGTGGGGAATCCTCTGGGTATATGCCCAGGAGTGGTATAGCAGGATCTTCTGGAAGTGAGGTGCCCAGTTTTCGGAGGAACCGCCAGACATATTTCCAGAGTGGTTGTACCAATTTGCAACCCCACCAGCAGTGGAGGAGTGTTCCTCTTTCTCCGCACCCTCTCCAACACCTGCTGTCTCCTGAATTTTTAATCTTAGCCATTCTGACTGGTGTAAGATGAAATCTTAGGGTTGTTTTGATTTGCATTTCCCTAATAACTAATGAAGTTGAGCATTTTTTAAGATGCTTCTTCGCCATCCGAAGTTCTTCAGGTGAGAATTCTTTGTTTAACTCTGTACCCCATTTTTAATAGGGTTGTTCGGTTTTCTGGAGTCTAACTTCTTGAGTTCTTTATATATATTGGATATTAGCCCTCTATCTGATGTAGGATTGGTGAAGATCTTTTCCCAATTTGTTGGTTGCCGATCTGTCCTCTTGATGGTGTCCTTTGCCTTACAGAAACTCTGTAACCTTATGAGGTCCCATTTGTCAATTCTTGCTCTTAGAGCATACGCTATTGGTGTTCTGTTCAGAAACTTTCTCCCTGTACCGATGTCCTCAAGGGTCTTCCCCAGTTTCTTTTCTATTACCTTCAGAGTGTCTGGCTTTATGTGGAGGTCCTTGATCCATTTGGATTTGAGCTTAGTACAAGGAGACAAGGATGGATCAATTCGCATTCTTCTGTATGCTGACCTCCAGTTGAACCAGCACCATTTGTTGAAAAGGCTATCTTTTTTCCATTGGATGTTTTCAGCCTCTTTGTCGAGGATCAAGTGGCCATAGGTGTGTGGGTTCATTTCTGGATCTTCAATCCTGTTCCATTGATCCTCCTGCCTGTCACTGTACCAATACCATGCAGTTTTTAACACTATTGCTCTGTAGTATTGCTTGAGGTCAGGGATACTGATTCCCCCAGACTTTCTTTTGTTGCTGAGAATAGTTTTAGCTATCCTGGGTTTTTTGTTGTTCCAGATGAATTTGATAATTGCTCTTTCTAACTCTGTGAAGAATTGAGTTGGGATTTTGATGGGTATTGCATTGAATCTGTATAGTGCTTTAGTACTTTTGATGCTTAGGTGTCCTTCCTCCTTTATGTAGCCATGTGCTTCAAGAGAAGTAGAAACCAAGTCCTGATTGGTCTGGGTTCATCGTAATGGACTTAGTTCTTTGGTATTGACTGTTTCAGGATTGTGTTAAATTATTTAGGGCATGCATTACAGATCTGCTCCAAATGAAAGAGAACTATGCTAGAAAACTATTGGGGGAAAATTTCCTCAGTTTTTATAATGGAAAGGTGATCTATTTTGCATCTGAATGTTGTTATGGTTTGTGACAGTGTGTGCAGTTCATTTGACAAATGTGACACATTAAAGACAGAGGAAAAGGTTGGAGAGGGCTAGGGTGATGGCTCTGAAGATCCTGTGTACACACAGGGACCCGAGATTGAGTCTACAGAACTTGTGTAAAAAAGTGGGGCCATACTGTAAGTTTCTGTCACAGCAGTGCTAGGGGCAGGTGTTGTGGGGAGGACATGGGAGACCCTAGGACTTGTTGGCATCCAGTCTAGAAGAATCAGTAAGCTCTATTTTCAATTGTCCCTGTCCCAAAAAAAGGTCTGCAGGCTGGTGAAATGGTTTAACTGGCCAAGGTGCTGGCTCCCAAGCCTGAGGACTTGAGTTGGAGCCTATAGCATGAATAAGATGAACCACTACTGACTCCATTCTTTGATTTCATTGCCTTCCAGAACCAGTCTCATTTCTCCTTTGTTAGTGTCTCCGGGGTGTTTGTTCTGGGCTCACTGTCCATTGGCACTGTCTGAGGATCACCTAACCTCCTTAACAAATGGATTGCATCTTCAGCATACAACTATTTTGGGTGATCCGGAGAGTAGCCATAACAGTGTTTGACACAATAAATCCGAAGATCTTCCAACTCTTTGATCTAGAGCTCTATGGGAAAGTTTGAGAATTCCAAAAGATTGGAATCTAAAGTGCAAAGGCTGGTGCAGAAGAGAGCCCATGTGAGCCCAGCAACAGAGAGGCACAGGGGAAGAGTGAGTCCAAATATGGCTGTGAGGGTTCTCATAAGCTGACTTCATTCTGGGAGGGTTGCTTGCTCGGGATAGCTTCCTGCAAGAGCCAGACCCACCTTCCCAATGTAGCATGGTGTTTAGGAGCTCAGGCTTTGGAGACAGGGATCCTGTAGCACGCTATCCAACTTCTCCAAACTATAGCTTTCTCATTTGTAAGGTAGAAAGGAAAACAGTGCTTAACATATAGGAATGCTGTGAAGACTCCGCTAGTGCCTCATGACGTTATGTTCAGCACCGTGATCACATGAAAAAAACTGACTTAAAATCATGATCGCTTTCACCGCCGCCCTTGCTATTTGTGAGTTCAGTCTTGATCTGCCTATGAATGCCACACAGAGGATGCCATCAGAAGACTCTGTCCTTGTTGGGGATAACTCAAGACCACAAGACAACACTAACTGAAAGTTGCCCCAGGCACCAACACTAACTGAAAGTTGCCCCAGGCACCTTCCCTGGGCTAGAGAGCTTAAGGAAAAAACGGACACACACACACACACACACACACACACACACACCCAAATGAAACCAGAGAAACCCCAAACACTATGGTTTAAATATTTGATATTACCATGGACATTTATTTCATATAGCCAGATCTAATTTGAGAATATGGCTGTGTGATTCTTAGTCTGAGCTCTCAAGAATCATGATCACAAACACCTTTTTAAAAAAGTTGCCTTGCAAAGGGAGGACTGGTCTGTGAGATGGTTTGGTCTGTAGCCTTTGATTGGTTAAGTAGCCTGGTCTGTAGATTTGACACAGGTGCCTCATATTCAGAGAGAACAGCTTTGTTTTGGGAATGTGTGTGTAGAACCTTCTGGGATATCTCCGGTGTAAGCACAGCCCCAAGAAAGCCCGCCTTGCAAAGCTGGTTATTTATTTTACTTCTGCCGGATTATTGAAAGTTTGCCTGCTGAACACTCCCCGGAATGAAAATGACTTATTTTCAGGCTTCCCTTGCTTTTGATCCTGCTGCAGGATGCTGTGTTTTTCCTAATGATGCAGAATCTCTCGTTAAGTTCAGGAAACAGGATATAAGGATAAGTCAATTGACTCAATTTATGGACATAATAAAACGGTCCCTATTACCTTCAGCAGTCCAGGCAAGACAAGGTAAAACACAGTGCTGTAAAGTTATTATGACAAAATAGTTTAGTATTTACCTGACCAAATAAAGTGAAAATACTGCATTTATTTTTGAAGCGGCATTTCAGACATTATGACCCAAAATTAATAGCGGTAGACGATCGTTTATCCTGTCGCACAGGGATATTGCAGAGTTCACTCAAAGCCAGGAATATCTGCTATTAAATCATGGCAAACTAAAAAAAATTTTTTTTGAAGTATTTCCTTGTGTCTGCTCTATGTCTACCATTGGCCCCACCAAGCCAGTGTTAACAGCTAAGGCATTTCTTTTTCCATCTTGTAATATAATTAAAAACAAATTTAGAAGCAGAATAGATGTTTTGTATGTTAGAGCCCTGTTAGTTTGGGAAAGGAATGGGCAATTCGTGCAGCTGTTTCTGTTGATTATAAACCCAGAAGGAGGAAAAAAGGAAGGAAAAAAAGGAAAAGTAAAAAGGAAGAAATAGAATTGCCCAAATATGTTTACTTTTGTTCCCCAGAGAAAAGTAACTCTTTGGGAACGGACACCGGAAAATTAGGTGTAAATCAAATATTTTAAAGTAGCTCCCCATCAAAAGAGATGCTCATAAGATAAAGGCGCGAGGCCAGCTTCCAGGGGTCTAAGCACCTTGTGGTCATGGACAGTATTGGCAGCTCACTAAAACCATTGCAGTTCAAGCTGAAGTTTGGTTTGTTTCTGGATTTGGCCATTTTCTGTACTCTAGGATCGAGAGTTTAAAGTGTAGGGTTTTACGGTTTTGAATTAAGATGGGACTGTAACTTCATGTTAGAAAAGCAAGACTGTGGGAATGCAGATGATTTCCGCACACGTGTGAGGTGACTACCTAAGCATGTATTTGCATCCATTGCTGCAGGGGTGTGGCGTGCTCAGTAAGTCCCTTCAAGGCTTTGCTCTTGTCATCTGTATGAGATCACTTCCAAGCCGGGCGGTGGTGGTGCACACCGTTAATCCCGGCACTTGGGAGGCAGAGGCGGTAGGATCTCTTGTGAGTTCGAGGCCAGCTTGGTCTACAAAGAGAGTCACCGCCAACAGCACGGTCTAAAATTGCACCCAGTCAGGCTCACCTTCCCCAGTCCACTTTACCCGACACTACCTTCTCTTCCACATGGTCATTTCATTGGATGCTGAAAAAGCATTTGACAAAATTCAGCATCCTTTCATGCTTAAAGTCTTGGAGAGAACAGGAATTCAAGGCCCATACCTAAACATAGTAAAAGCAATATACAGCAAACCGGTAGCCAGCATCAAACTAAATGGAGAGAAACTTGAAGCAATCCCACTGAAATCAGGGACTAGACAAGGCTGCCCCCTTTCTCCTTATCTTTTCAATATTGCACTTGAGGTACTAGCTTGGGCAATTCGACAACATAAGGAGGTCAAAGGGATACAAATTGGAAAGGAAGAAGTCAAACTATCATTATTTGCAGACAACATGATAGTCTACCTAAGTGACCCAAAAAACTCCACTAGAGAGCTCCTACAGCTGATAAACAACTTCAGCAAAGTGGCAGGTTATAAAATCAACTCAAGCAAATCAGTGGCCTTCCTATACTCAAAGGATAAGCAGGCTGAGAAAGAAATTAGGGAAATGACCCCCTTCACAATAGCCACAAACAGTATAAAGTATCTTGGGGTGACTCTTACCAAACATGTGAAAGATCTGTATGACAAGAACATGTGAAAGATCTGTATGACAAGAACAAATGGAAGAAGACCTCAAAAAATGGGAAAACCTCCCATGCTCATGGATCGGTAGAATCAATATAGTTAAAATGGCCATTTTGCCAAAAGCACTATACAGATTCAATGCAATACCCATCAAAATCCCAACTCAATTCTTCACAGAGTTAGAAAGAGCAATTATCAAATTCATCTGGAATAGCAAAAAACCCAGGATAGCTAAAACTATTCTCAGCAACAAAAGAAAATCTGGGGGAATCAGTATCCCTGACCTCAAGCAATACTACAGAGCAATAGTGTTAAAAACTGCATGGTATTGGTACAGTGACAGGCAGGAGGATCAATGGAACAGGATTGAAGATCCAGAAATGAACCCACACACCTATGGCCACTTGATCCTCAACAAAGAGGCTGAAAACATCCAATGGAAAAAAGATAGCCTTTTCAACAAATGGTGCTGGTTCAACTGGAGGTCAGCATGCAGAAGAATGCGAATTGATCCATCCTTGTCTCCTTGTACTAAGCTCAAATCCAAATGGATCAAGGACCTCCACATAAAGCCAGACACTCTGAAGCTAATAGAAAAGAAACTGGGGAAGACCCTTGAGGACATCGGTACAGGGAGAAAGTTTCTGAACAGAACACCTTCTCTTCTAATACACTAGACAACTTGCCTTTTATGCTTGGCGTTGAACAGCTCCTCCCCCCCCACATGTGAAACCAGTCTCCTCAGTCTGTCAGCTAAACACCCAGAACCATGCCTAGCACATAGTAGGACCTCAACACAGTTTATTTAAAAAAAAATTAAGTCTCGTCTCTCTTCTACATAAAGTACCATATTAGCTTTCAAGGACTTCATAATAAAGCTTGAGTTTGTTAGATGGTAGAAAGGACCCAGCTTCAGCCTGCCTGCTCAGATGCATTTCCCCATTTCTCTCTCAAATGCTTTACCTCTACTAAATCACGGCTGTCTTGCTTGCTCTGTCTATGCTATTGCTTTGCCTGGAATTCTTTTTGGCCTTTTTCTCCTGGCTAACCCGAATTCAGTTATCAGGACTCAGTTTAACTTAGGGTTTCTTTCCCCTCCCAGGAAAGTTGGTGTGGTCTTCCAAGTCTGTGCGCTTCTCATCCCACCACGCTTCATTAACTAGGGAACCTGATTCTGTGTCTCCATTGCTCTCCTGGCTCCCTTTTCCCTGAGGCTATGAGCTCAGTGGGAACAAGAGCCAGGCCTGCCTTGAGCACAGCTCTCTGTGCAGAATGTGGTGCCGCCTCCTCTTAGGCGTTTCCTGAGCTATGCGTTCAACCAGTGACACACAGAGAAGGTCAATTATGATCCGAAGCCAGCGGCGTCTATTTTGGTAAGATCTGGGAAAGGCTAACCCATCATCCTTCCCTCAAGTATTGTTATCATCTGGGATACATCACTTTTGCCTCTGGTATCCCTTCTCACTGAGTTGTCACAGGCTGTTAATTTAGTGTCACAGTCACCAAGCAGTAGAGAAGCTGGATGCCCAGGAGCAGGGCGTTCAAACCCCACACTTGTTATTTACTGACTCATTAGCTTCCCTTTGCCTGTTTCCTCACTCATACAATAGGGAAAATGTGCAGATAATAACATCTAGCTCAGGACACTCTGCAAAGCCTCAAACAGTGGTGTACAGGAAGCACAGGGAGTTTAAGACACAGCTGCTCTCAGGTAACTGTGTAAGCCAGCCTGTGGCAGTTGTCAGAGATTGCAGGGAAGGTATGCAGGCCCTAGGGTCCCTCCCACCACAGCAGGTGCATCTGTTGCACAGGCCCCGTTGTCTGTCCTGCCACCAGCATCTTCCCACACTGCAGAGTCCAGCACGCTCCTCTCTCTGCTCGCTGCATCTCTGTCTCCTTCTGCTGTGGCAGCTGGAACTGTTAAGTTCTTTGTCTCTTCTGTAGCCACTCAAGCACCTCTGTTCTGAGATGCCTTCAAAACTAGACTCTGTGCCTGCCTTTAGGTACCAGGCCAGTGACCATGGCCACCCTCAGCTTTTGTAGATGTTCCATGCTCCTTGAATATGGCACCTTTCCTAAGCTGCAACTGTGGGTTTACTTCTTTTGGACAGGCTCTCATGTAGCTAAGGCTAGCCCCAATCTCTCTATTAAGCTAAGGATTACCGACTTCTTGCTTCTGCCTCCCAAGTGTTGGGATTACGGGTGTGGACCATTGACACTATTATTTTTGGTGGTGGGGATGGATGGAGAACTAGGCAAGCACTTTACAAACAACAAGATATCTTCCCCAGTCTTGTGTTTTTTAAATTGCAAAATTTCTTTATTCTTGTTAGAAGGGGAAACTAATAGCAATAAAGAACATGACAAGGTTTGCATGCGTGCGTGTGCACCTGCGTGTGTGCACATTGTTTGTGTGTGTGTGTGTGTGTGTGTGTGCGCGCGCGCGCGCGCGCGTGAACTTGAGTGTGCACATGTGTGTGTGTATGTATGGCACTTGGCAATTCTCTTCTCTTGCTTTATTTTTGAGACTATGCAGCACGCATAGCCAATCTGACGTGAGCAGGACAAGCGGAGGGCTCACCTCAGAGAAGCATCCCTTTGCTTTCCTCTTAAAGGAGTCCTTGCCTGAGTGTTGGAAGCAGCCACTTTGGCGGGACCCAGCTGCTACAACATTGTTAATGCCAGCAAATAAAAGTGTCAGCGGCCCGGGCTGGGGGCAGCTAGCAGCCCGAGTTCAGTGTTAGTCTGTCCAGATCTACCGTGTAGGGGGCTGTTTCAAATCCAGCCCACATGAGTAGTGACTCAAAGTTATTTCCTACTGATGGCTTGCCCTGACCCCAGGAAAGGGTGTTTGGAGGTCTCCCTGCAGCTGCAGCCCACCAGGAAGGAGGGTTGCCTATGCTTAAACCGCCTTCTTTCTCCAACAGATGGCCCCATCCCAGCTAATGAGTGGTGTTCTGAGCAGTTGGTGGAAGTGTCACACCACTGCCTGTCCTGATAATAGAATTTTTGTATTACTTCTCATGAGACTCATAATCACGTGGAAAAAAATGTAAGGAGGCTCGTTTTCTTTTCACCACTGGATGTATTTATTTACAAAGAGGGACTTTAAATGGCCGAGCACATGCTCTCCTGGGCAGTAAAACTCCACCCTGTGATTCACCAAGTCTCTAGCCTGCTTCCGGCATCACCAAGGCTGTGTAATGTCACTGCACTCACAGGGATTTTGGCCTTTTCTGCTTGTGCCACTGGACAGATGATTTCCATGTCTGCTGACAAGAAATAGTGTTTTCTGCCCAAGGTTCCCATTTACATTTCAATTAGAGGGAAGGCTGTGGTTTTGGTACTTAGGGTTGATTGTGTAGAGGGAAAGGATCGCTTTCTCTGCATGTGAATATTTAATATACAGCATCTGAAGCCTGGCCTATCATCTGTTGGACCCCAGCTGCTCAGCCAGAAAGGCTTTAGTAAGTGTAAGGTCTCAGGAGGGAGGAGAACAGAGCCACATGTTGTTAGTTGTTTCTTGGAATGACATGCTGTCATCATAGGCAGGCATTCCAAATGATGCTTTTGAGGAATTCTTAAGACATGCAGAAATGCCTCGGACACCAGTAAGTAGGAAGCAAAATACACTCAGCGTAATCTGAACTCCAGGACAACAGGGATCAAGTGACGCATCAAGGTGCACATTGTGGCTGGCGATCAAGCTTCGTCTCACGTATGGACCTATTAGGAACACTGGCCTTTGATTTCTCTGGAGAGTGAACATATGTGACACAGAAAAAAAATCCTCTATACAATTAATGTTTATTTAAAAAAGTAAAGTGAAACATCTATCTCCATTGGTGACAATTTAAAAAGGTTTGATCTTTTACAGTGTTACAAAACTCCTTAGCATTCCATGATGTCATTCTCTGAGTAAGTGAATGGTCCCCCTACCTTAGCTCATTTGTGGATTTGCTGTGTATTTTGCTCACCTCGGAAGTTACGATGCACTTTCGTGACAGATGCCAGCTTTTCCAGTGCAAGTCAGTGCACTGGATGCTTTGATGTCTGAGAACTTTTATCTTTTCATCTGTAAGAAGTGCAATGAAGTTTCACACATAAAATCCTACATATAAAAATATATGTATAGCTGGGTGTGGTGGCGCATACCTGTAATCCCAGCACTTGGGAGGCAGAGGCAGGCGGATTTCTGAGTTTGAGGCCAGCCTGGTCTACAGAGAGTTCCAGTACAGCCAGGACTACACAGAGAAACCCTGTCTCAAAAAAATATGTATAATACGTATGTCTATACAGAGCACATATGGCTATGTGCAAAATATTGCCAGTATTATTTAAAAAAACATTCTTTAGAAATAATTAAATGGCTAGCTTTTGTTTTTGATATTTGGGTATTTTAGGGACAAATGGTAAGCCCCTTTATTAAGTGATCTCTCTCTTCTCCTCCTATCATCATAGAGCAGTGGGCATGTGAGTTTTGGATGAACACTTCACTAGATTAACTTGGAGGTTTGGACCTGTTCAGTGTATTTGTGTGCAGCACTCACAGATGCAATTATGTTCTAAAATAAGGATTCTGGCAATGCATCCTGTGGAGTTCCTGTTCTATACTTCAGGGATGCTTAGCGCTCTAACCTTCCCAAGTCTGTTCTCAAGGCCCACATTCACACTAGCAGACCACAGTGGTCTGCAGTAAAGGGACTCTTCAGTCGACAGTATTTCTAAACCAGTATTTCTCAGTCTAATCCAGGCAGGATACAGAGGCACCCTTCTCAGAGCACCGTCAGAGCCTACGTTCTGGAAGAAACAAACTGCTCTCTCTTGCTGTGTTTAATGTGAATCAGGAGAAAGATAAGCAATATAAGCAGTAAGAAATATAAGCAAAATATTGTATAACAATAACTTAGGGTTCATGCTTAAATCAGAACTTTCTGCTGTAAGCTTTCTAGCAAATTGTAGGACTCCCCCAGATACCTACGTGGCTGTAGCAACCACTGCTTGAATTCAGCTCAGGGAAACCATGGAAGCCAAGGTGCAGGGTATAGGGTACAGGTCCCTCAGCTTCCTTTCATAGTCTGTTTATTCCCCGATTTCAAGATGGTGCCTGTGGCAGCTACAAGACAGCTTGATTCACTTCGGCACCACCCCTGCCTCCTGCTCTAGGAACACCATCTATTTTCCCCCTCTACCTTCTTTTCTTTCTCCTTTTGTGTCAGATCCCAAAGCAGCTGTGTGGGTCCCAGAAACTTTCCCCTTAGTGGCCTTTGCTTTCCCAATGTGGTTTGAAGGTCATTGGATTTTTATTCTAGCAGGCTATGTGTACACTGTTTAAAGGATTTTTTATTTTATTTATTTTAAAGAATTCCCTTAGGAGGACATGTCTGAGAGCGCTACATCATTGAGTGTGTCCGCAAAACCTTCTAAGCCTATGTTGTGGGATATGTATCTTTTCAAGGATGGTGGTTCTGTTTATGCAGTGTCTAATGTATTGCAGTTCTCCATCACCGTCTCTCTGTACCTGGGACGTCAGTCCCTGCACTTCCTGAAGTGCACGCAGATCCATAAACAAAGAGAAGTGGTTGGAATGTCATGGTTGTTTTACAAAAGGTACCCATGACAAGGCTAATTGATTCAGGGGACTTCATTTTCAATAAAGGAACAGAGATTAGTTTACTGTCGATCTTAATTATTCCATCCATCAACCATTTGTTGCCCCGGGCAACTGGCATCATTTTTGCTGCTTGCTAATTTTAGCTCACTTTACTTAGTGGAGCTTGTGTCTTTTGTTTCAATTTTGTGGATTTGGCTGAAAAAAAAAAAGAAAAAAAAAGGTGGTGACATACATACGGTGCTTTTATAAACCTGCCTCCCGAATCCACCAGCAGAAGACATTTTATTTTATTCTTTCTCTCCCTCCCTTCCTTCCTGGACTGACTATAGACTGGAAATTTTAAGTTGTTGTATATGTTCAGGTAAGCCAGACATGAGCCTGTACATGAACATCGTCTGGCCTAAGCTGTAATGAATGAAGAGAAAAATACAATCCCCATTGTCTGAGGGCATTTGGTTACAATCTCAAAGACATACTGAAGCTCTGGCTCTTGGAATTCTAATGTGTCCTTTTTCTAGATTATTTTAAAGGGTCTTCTTGGTTTTGTTTTGCTGCACTACAAATGCTTTTTTGTTTCTCTCTTGTTTTTGTGCTCTTGTGGTCTTTGTCTTCTTGTCTGCCTTTGTATTGCACCCCCACCCCTTGGTCCTTGGACTATACAGTTTGCATGGAGGGATCTTCTAATTCTGTAGGAAAGCAAACAATTAGAAATGTACCCGGGTGAAAAGCAGTACAGTGCACCCAGGTAATCAGCAGCTATATGACTCAAAATATAGGAGTGTATCTGGGAGCTTGATCAAAGAATAAAACATACTATCGCTTTAAAATATATAATATTTTGACCAATTCTTTAAGACTTTCATATATAAATGAAATGCATTTTGATTACATTCATTCCAACTCCTCCCCTTATCCAACCCCTTCTCAATTCATATCTTCTTAAAAACATTCATTTTTAAAATTAATAGAGTTCAATTTGTGTTTCCCATATACTCAGTGGTATGGGGCCATTACTGGAGCATGATCAACCTATCTTAAAGAAAACTGATTCTTGCTACCCTAGAAATCAACAACTGTCCACAGCTCCCCAACTAGGGATGGGGCTTGTTGAGTTTTTCCTCCTGGCCTCAAGCTCCAGAAATAACGACTCAGACTCACAATGTATTTACAAACACCCTGGCCACAAGCTTTGGTTTGTTCTCTGACTAGCTTATAACTTCATATCCCATTTATTCTAATCTAAGTTCTGCCACGTGGCTTGCTACCTCTGCTCAGCACCCTAGAGTCTGTCCTCCATGTTTCCAGGCAAATCTCTCCTAGCTCTAACCCAGACTCCTTTCTGCCTACCGGGTGTCCCACCTTCTATTGTACCCTATCCTATAAGTCATAGGTTTTTGATTAACATGTGATACAACCACAGAGTAAACAAGAGATTCTCTCTACAGGAGTTTGTGAGTTCCTCTCCCCTCCATGCTGGCAGGGTGATTGATTTGATCCTTTTCAGGTCCTGTGATGGCAGCCTCTGTCCTGAGCTCCTGAGCGCTGTGGTCTAGTTATGTCTATGTGACCAAGTCTGCTCAGTCAGTCAACAGGCTCTCCAGCGCACGAGTGAGGATTCAAAAGAAAGGGACTAAATTAGACAAAACTGCAGCAAGACCCCAGTCAATTCTGAGACTGAAGGGCGCCTTTAATAATTTCCAATCCACTTCCATACCAATTTAATTACATGCAGGAATTAAGATCAGTAGTAGTACAATGAGGAACAAGCAAGACAGTAAACACAAAATTGTCAAGGCATTAAGCAGAGTTCTGTGACAGTTGTTTCCAAGGGCTTGTCAGAATGACCAAAATATCTGAGCCCACTTCCTTGTCCAAGTCCAAAATCTTGCCTGAAGCCTACTTCTTTCCTTCCACTCTAAGATTAAAATTCCTACTTAAAAAATTAAAAAACCTACTTCCCTATTATGCCCCATGACAGATTCCTGCTTGAAGCCCTGTGCTTGGCCAATGTCAAGTTCCTGCCAGGCAGCAGGTACCCCAGTAAGGCTCTCTACAATTTATGAACATTGTTTACTATTCACTGTGGTCCCAACTGGTTCTTCTAGTATTTCTTCCCCACCTTGTTCTGCAATCATCCCTGAGTCATGGGAAAGTGGTGTGATCTAGATATCCTGATTTTGGTTGAACACTCCACAGAAAATTATTCACTGCACTTTGATCAAATGTGAGTTTCCACTGCACGCAGACACCTCTCCAATGAGTTCTGAGAGCCACCCTGATCTACACACAGAGAGAAATGAATTTAGAAAGCAGTTTGATAGTGCGGCCATTTAGCAGAAAATAGTAGGTGGCTCACTCCTGCGGCCTGTGAACTCTCCAGCCATAGGTACTGGGTCAGATTTACAGTACCTAGCATGTGTTTCCTCCTATGGAATGGGCCTTAAATCTAACCAGAAAGTTCCTGGTTACCTCCATAACATTCCTGCTACTGTTATACCTATGGGCATATCTTACCAGGTTGGTCATTACTATAGCTCATAAGATTTATAGCAGGCTAAGACTGTTGCAGACTCGTTTTTCTCTAGCAGCCCTTACTATGAAAAAGAGCTAAAAGGGAGTCAATTTCTTGATCAGTTCCAACTCAGTTTCTCTGTTTCCTGTGACCAAATCATGATTAAAAGAACAGTATATTCTAGAGGTAGAGTCTGATGATTCTGCTTTTGTATCAGATGTTTCTTCTGCTCTAAGCATGTTTGTCTAAGGGAGTGGGATGACATACTCAGAAGCTCATTGGCTGTGATAGAGAAAGGGCACATTCAAAGCAAGAGTCTTCATATCAGGCATCACTGAAGTGTCTACACCAACCATCACCATCACCACCACCGTCATCATCATCAACATAATCACCACCACCACCATAATCCTCCTCCTTACTTTCTTGATGTATCACTTTTAGAACTTTATGGCTTATAAAACTACAGTTTGGGTGTTCTGGTATCAGTCTTCTGGGATCTGCAATTGGTGTTCACATTACCAGTTATTTCAACATCTTCATTTCAATTTGCTATTGTTACCATCCCATAAACCCATCTAAAACATAAGTGTCTCAAATGTTATAGTAATCTGTTTCCTTGCCGTAACCCTCTCCACTCACCCTAAGCCTTAGATTTGGAATGGCCAGTATTCTGCAATTCCTACCTTTAATTCTCTCTCTGCACTCTTCAAGTCTTTCCACTTCCAAGATAATGGAGTTTCCAAATAGTTAATATTTGACTCTATGCTTCTAGCTAAGTATAGAGGTTGCTGAAAACATGGGGTGTAAATGCTGACTAAGGAGAAGGGTAGAATGAAAGACCTGTGACAAACCAGGACAAATCGAGTTTCCGAAAGAATTTAGTAAGGTGAAATCATGAAATACCTCCTGGGTAAATTATGGTGCTTATAATTCTCTCAGAATAGACATATCTGAGTTGTTCTATAGTTTAGAAGTCAGGGAATTAAAATGAAGAGCTGCTTCACTTGGGAATAAAAATAGAAAAGAGGAAATTAAGAAATAGGGGTTTTCAAATTTGAAGAGTTATATTTTCCCATCATTTCACCAGAGCTTATGGAAATTGAAGTCATGTCGTATAATATTTTATGTCCTGTGTAGTTCCCTAAATTTGTCAAAGACATGGTGACAATATCTTCATTATCATGACACCTACCAACAATGACCATAAACTTGTGTTCTCAGCATATCTCATAATAGCTGTGTGCAATGGGCTTTGTCCAGCATGGTGTTCATGGATACATCATGTTTATGGATGATGTCACCACGGCAAGTATTTATCTCAAAATTATAAAGTCAGGTAAGTGGCGGTGCCAGCATATGTGGAGACTGAGGTTGGTACTTTCATTTTAAAAGATGACATTGTGTGTCTATAACACACATTAAATGTTCATTTTGACAGCTGCCCACACTGGAGAGTATTAATTTTCTGTGCAGGAAGGGACTATTTGTTACAAATTTAGACTAGTGTGAGTGAAAGTTAAATTTTCTTAATTAAGTTATAACAAAATACAGTGGTATAATCAGTATAGCTGTCTGTGGAAGTGGGAGGGAGAATATTTGGAGGGAGGGAGGCAGCAGGAAGAGGGGAGAGGAAGGGTGAGAGAAGGAATGGGGAGCAAAAATTACAATGATAAATGTGTATGAAAATATCACAATGAAACTCATTATTTTTGTAGATTGAAAAAATAGATGGCCACTTTTCCTTTCACAGTTTAGCCTCAAGGAAGGCAGAATTCCAGAATCATCCAGGAATACACATTCCTTCACTTGAACATTCTGCCAGTATAAGGGCATAGCTCATCTCTGCTTGGCTGAAACTGACATTATATCTCCATTCCAGCCCGTGGGAAGTGGGAGACTTAGCATTCTTAAAATCAAAGAGCTAGAATCTTCACATATCATTCTTGTTTGTATTCTATTTAATGAGGACTTAGTAACATGTCTATGTCTAGCTGCAAGGGAGGCTGAGAGATGACTTGTGCCAGGCTCTGAGAACTAATGGGCAAACAGCTGCAATTCTAGCTTCATGGCTCTTACCACTATCAGAGGGGATGGTCCAGCACTAATTTATCATAACTTGTGCAAGAGTCTAGTTTCAAAGAGAAGAAAGAGATCCCTGGGGACCAGGAACAACTTCTGCCCAATTTCCAAAATAGTAACATAAATAATAATTTATTTTTTATGAATTTGGAATTGTTAAAGTTAGTTGACAATGGGCATGGGTGATTCTTCCTCTTATTATTTGTAATAAAACTATTTTGTCTTAGATGTAATAGAGACAGTAAGAACAATACCCAGTCTTAAAGTAAGGTTTATAGTCTGAATTATTTAAAAACTGGAAGAAATTGTAGGCCATTGTTTTACTGTAAAAATAATGATAAACACTGTTGAGAGAAACTTTGCTATATAATTTAAGGATATTTATGGTAATAAACTACATAGGGCATCTGACTAGATATTTGAAACAGCTTATGGACCGGTTATTAACACTGCTATCTTTTCTTTATTTGTTTTGTAAGATAAGATTGAGGGGTATATAGACAGAATGAAAGGGATTTAATATTAGGATTTGTCCTCACACAAAGTAGGTGTTCGGATTTAAAACAAACAGCACACAGGCACAAATACTCTTGTCTGGAAGCCTCTCGACTTGATTAGTGTCCTTGGGTAAATTAAGAATCCTCAAGCCCACTGTGGGGGCCAATGTAGAACAACGCAGTCATCTGAGCAGCCGATGGCTCAGGGACAATGATGTCATTAAGCTTAATATGTGCATTTAGATTCAATTTTCATTTCCAAAGAATATTTGCTCTAGAAATTTCTACGCAGAGGATTTGATGTGAATCACCACGATCCCAGGCATCACGTGAAGCAAAATGATTTTTAATGGGCGTGGCCAGTCTTCAGGTTGCTGCTGTTTGTCATTATTCAGCAGGTCTTGGCTCCTGGAGTCAGAGCTTGTCTCTTTTGCTTGCATAGTTTTGCAGTCTTGCTGGCCTGAAGCGATCGTTAGCTTTAGTTTATGGACCAGGAAGGAGCTTCTCCAGGGATGGGCACTCAAATCACAGAACATGAAGCTGTAAATGTCTCACACAGTACAGTCCAATGACCTTGACAGATGAAGGAACTGAGGCCCTGGGACTCTGGGCCTTCACCAGGGCTCGGCTCATTCAGGGCAGTTGTACTGGAACTCTGGACTCCAGTCTAGTGTTCTTTCTCATTACCATTCAGCTTTATTTAACTAGAGATGTTAAGCAATTTGAGAATTTACTCAGAGTTCTTTTTGAAGTCCTGTCTTTTTGAATAAAAACCACTTTTAGTTAAAAAAAATAGTTTAATCCCCTAGTGAATTTGGCATTTCTTGGCACAGTAGGGTGGATCCCAAGGACTAGGAAGGTGTCACTGAGTGTGCTTATTTAGACTTAGATATTATATTTAGTGTATTTAGATCCAGTCATTTTAGTTAGATACATGGGTATCCAGGGCGTTAATTTCTTAACTGTAATGGTTTAAAAGTCACAGTTTGGGTAACTTCTTTAGCATGATATATTTTGAAATATAGAAAAAGTCATGAAAACCTCGAGGTCTGAGAGCTACTGAGAATGATGGACGTAAGGTGGAGATGAATGGTGAGGCTTGAAGTGATTTGAGTCTTTTTCACAGAATGAAGCTTCTACTGTGTTGTTGGTATTGGTTCCAATGCCTGTGCAATGAATAAAGTCTAGCAGAAGGTGGGCATGAGTTACCACGAAGGCATGTACTCCACTGATGAGTTATACATCCTCTGGTCAGTCACATCTGTTTCACATACTATTCTGGTCAGTTACATATTATTCTTGTAGTATGGGGTAAGGTCACTTGGGTCACAGCAAGGTGGTATACAGAATGAAACAAGAAGCTGTTTGCGAGCATCTGTCAAAGCAAGCAGCATCATTCAGACAGGGGACATGTGGCTTGTTGTTTAGTGTAGTAGGTTTGTTCCTATGTCATTTCAGTCAGAGGTGGCTTCCAATTCAGCATGGCCCATGCCCTAGTAAGTGAAGGTATCGCAAATTCATTGTGTATGCTATTCTTGTGTCTCATTAAAATTTTGTGTGTTTAAATCATAAGCTGAAAGGTTAGGAGTTGATATCTTCAGGAAGAAATTAGATCATGAAGTAGAGCCACCTGGTGTAGGGTTAATTCTCTTACAAAAGAAGCCATAAAAAGTTGCCGTGTCCCTTTCACCATGTCTGAACACAGTGAGAAGGTGCTATCTATGAACCAGAGGTTTCTCACTAGGCTCATAAACAGCCAGTGCCTTCATCTGGGACTTCTAATTTCTATTGTTTATAAGTTACCCGCTGTCTGGAACTAGGATAAAGTGATCTGGATAGACTAAGACAGCAGTCTGGCCCGTTCATCGTTTATGTCGTGATCTAAGGACCCTGGTATCTAGTAACAAACTACTAAATTGAGTTGACAAACTATCTTTGTCACTGATGGATACCTTCTTTAGATACCCCCACTGGGTTACAACTCTTTCTCAGCAGCTCCAGATCCAGTTGATAAACAGGAAATAAGCAGGGAAGAGCCACCTCTCCCCATAAGCACAGCTTAAACTATCCAAGAGCATAGGACCTTTTCTGCTGAGGTCTGTCATCTTCCTAGGTGCATAGAGATGTAGTAAGGTGCTCAGGAGGGCAAAAGTGAGTCCCAGGCAGACACTGGGACCAATCTTCTCTTTAATCCTGCATGGAACTGATAGCCTGAAACCCCATCCTGTCTTGATTCTGTCTTTTCTCCTCCTCTCCTCTTCTCTGTTTTCCCCTTTTTGGGAAAGTACTGGCTGGTTTTGTGTGTCAACTTAACACAAGCTGGAGTTTTCACAGAGAAAGGAGCCTCTCCTGAGGAAATGCCTCCATGAGATCCAGCTGTAAGGCATTTTCTCAATTAGCAATCAAGGGTAGGAGGGCCCACTGTGGGTGGTGCCATCCTTGGGCACGTAGTCCTGGGTTCTGTAAGAAAGCAAGCTGAGCAAACCATGGGAAGCAAGCCAGTAAGCAGCATCCCTTCATGGCCTCTGCATCAGCTCCTGCCTCCAGGTTCCTATCCTGAGTGAGTTCCAATCCTGACTTCTTTTGGTGATGAACAGGAATGTGGAATGTAAGCTGAATAAACCCTTCCCCTCCTCAACTCGCTTCTTGGTTTCGATGTTTTGTGCCGGAATAGAACCCCAAAGACAGGGAAATAAAACTCACAAATACAAACCTCAGGGACATTTGTCTCAGACTTAGAATGCTGTCTCTGACAGCCACAGTGTTCACCTTCGTCAGGGTGCTTATGCTGATGGGGAAATATGGGGTGCTTATGAAAGATGGGGAGATATTCCTAGTAGAAGCCTGGTAGGGAGCTGCCTTAGCCATCCAAAGCCCTAGATGCTCCAGTACTAGAGGGATTCATTGCACCAGGCACTGAAGCGTAAAAGGGCCAAGGGTCCAGGCAGCATCAGGATGGACTTGGAAGCCTATGCGAGTGGTACGCAAATGCTGCTGCTGGGCCACAGCAGTGCTTACAGCAGGATTGATAAGGGCCATGTTTGCACTGGGCCATTCTGTTCTTTCATTAACCTTCCGCTTGGAGTTCCACAGTGCTCCTGGGCCTTTGCTGGTGGGATTCAGAGGGGTGAGGTTCTGACGCTGTATGCTCTAGAGCAGCCCAAGTTGGGCAGAAGGGTTAGTGTTGGACTTACACAGAATTGATGACCAGATTGCTTTTGTTTTTACAGCAGTAGAAGAGATTACTGGCTTTGATGTCAGAAGGCGCTTGTGTTATCAGGGTCCAGTATGAGGGGCACTCTCAGAGGTCTTGTGGGAGCCAGGCCATAGTCATGCACTGTTCCTACTACTGGGCTACATGCTTCGAGGACAAATTGAATGCTGATAGGCTTTGACTTGGTCTGTCCCCAGCCACCTCTGTCCCTTTGTTTTTCCTGAGAAGAAAATAGCTTTCATTATACCGTCTCAGTCCTGAAATAAAAAGAAACTACAACCAGGTCCATGATTCTTACAGATGCAATGTATGACCCGAAGCAGTCCCACACTGGGAAGCAACATTCTTGGCCCCTCAAGATAAACAGCTTTGGCACTGAGATGACCTTCTGGTTTGCATGAGGACATCCTTATAGTCCTACAAGCAGCCTGAGGTCACAGAAGGGACAATCTGTATTAATTACTTTTATTATCAATGTGATCAGACATGTAATATAAAATAGTGTGGAGGAAGGGAGGTTTATTCTGGCTTATGGTTCATGAAATTCAGTCTCTCATGGCTGGGCAGGCACAGCAGGTGGGGACATAAGACAGTTGCTTTAATCACATTGGCTGTCCAGAGAGCCTTGACTAGAAGGAGGGAGGGAAGGCTATAACACAAGGTTCAACCCCAGAGTCCTACTTTTCCCAGTCTGTCATTTCCTCATTAAAGTTCTTCAGAAAGATAATGATAGAAACAGCATGGCCTATCAGTTACTTCTCAGTTGCTGTGATAAGACACCAGAGCCAAGGCAGCTTATAGAATGGTTTATTTGGACTTTCGGTTCGAGATCGTACAATGGTAGGATTCGGGCAGTAGGTGGCTGGGACAGCAAGCTGAGGGGTTACATCTGAACCACAAGCAGGAAACAAAGAGAGCAGATTTAACATGCTGGGAGTCTTTAACTCCCAAAGCCTGCTTTCGGGGACATATTTTGTTCAGTGGGACCACATTTCCCAAGATGCTTCAAACTGCACCATCGGCTGGAGTCAGAGATTGAGACTGTGAGGTTTGTTTTCACCCAATGAACTGGGGAAGTGAAAGGTTCCAAAGGCAGCTTTTTAGAATTTCATAGTTCTTTCTGAATACGACCCTGGTCTCTTCTCCCTTCCTTCCTTCCTCCCTCCCTCTCTCCCTCCCTTTCTCCCTCCCTCCCTCCCTCCCTCCCTCCCTCCCTCCCTCCCTCCCTTCCTCCTTTCTTTCTTTCTTTCTTTCTTGCTTTCTTTCTTTCTTTCTTTCTTTCTTTCTTTCTTTCTTTCTTTCTTTCTTTCTTTCTTTCTTTCTTTCTTCCTTC
Organism: Apodemus sylvaticus; assembly: GCF_947179515.1. Lineage (NCBI taxonomy): Eukaryota > Metazoa > Chordata > Mammalia > Rodentia > Muridae > Apodemus > Apodemus sylvaticus. The sequence continues at coordinate 55,835,049 of NC_067476.1, read as the reverse complement.
CTTCCTTCCTTCCTTCCTTCCTTCCTTCCTTTCTCCTTTCTTCCTTCCTTCCTTCCTTCCTTCCTTCCTTCCTTCCTTCCTTCCTTCCTTCCTTCCTTCCTTCCTTCCGATTCCTTGACTGGTTTTAAGCCCAGACACCATGCACCCCCTTTTCACCATGTCCAGTCCAGTTAACTCCGAAGCACTGCCTCGCGGATGCTACAGAGGTGGTTTGTGGGGAGCCACTAGATTTGCCTGCTATCCTGAGAACTCCTCTTCTTTCAGAGAGCAGCAGGAAGGGCAAGAAGTGAGCCTTACAGCCACACAGGAACGTCCCTCCCTTTGGAGCAAGGATATATGGTGGCAGAGTGGCCTGGCCTGGGGAATTCAGCTAATGTTCTGACTGGATTCACTGGCAGCTGTGGGGGACCCTGAGTAGGATGTTCTGGTATTGATAGATGATCGCTAAGACAACTTCAATTTTAGGACTGTGTGAGGGAGATACAGTGAAGGAAGGAGAAATCAGCTTTCTTTTCCTAACTGTAAGTACTGCAAGTAACATTTAGCAAGATCATCATTTGAACTGTGTCTGTCCCTATGGTGATTGTCTTTTGCTCTGGTCTTTCCCCTGCATGTCCTGTTAGTTTTACCCTTCTTCCTTTTGCTTCTCAGTCCCCTTAAAAAACAAAAACAAAACAAAACAAAAAACTGGTAGGATTTTTTTTTTCTCTTACCAGTACAAAGTTGCTGGGGAAAACATATCAAGAGTTCAATCTACTTGTGTGTTTATTTAATGTGCATTTAGTCTGCATGTATGTCTGTGTGAGGCTATCTGCCTGGGATAGAAGTTACAGAGAGTTGTGAGCTGCCATGTGGGTGCTGGGAGGAGGTCAACCGAGGTCCCCAGGAAGAGCAGCCAGTGCTCTTAACCACAGAGCCACCTCCCTTCTCTCAGGAGTTAGTTTTATCTGGGGTGTTTTTACAGATCTGGATGTTGGTAGGAACATGGAGAATGTGTAGCAGGGCTTATGGTGAAATATGTTTGGCAAATATCTGAAACCTAGAGGTTCAGAGGAGGGATTTGGTTAGGTAATGACTGTTGTCGAGAAGAAACGTAATCCATGAGACAGTCCCACCCCTCAGCTTAAAACTGATCCTTCTGCTCTGGTTTAAAAAGATTCCCTCACAAATTGCACTTAAAAATAATTGGGAAAAAATTTTAAAAAGCAAATCTAATTTTTCAATAAAAAAATCAACTTTTAAAATTCCTCCCTGGTGGTCCACTATTATTAAATATTCTTCTGGATTTCTTTTTTAATCTTGCTTTATTGGAAGGAGAAAAACAATTATCTGTAAACGTAATTTTTAATGCATGGTAATAAAAATAAATGGCACAGTTCTGCTACAGTTCACCTAAATCTTCTTCCCTGGTGGTCTCATGGTATTAAATAATCGGTACCACATGTATTCATCATTTGCTGACAGCAGAAGAACAACTTTGGCATTTTATTGTCTGAAGAAGCAGGCTCGGTGTGGTGCTGTTCAGGCTTCTGGGGACTTCTTCACTGATGGGCTGTGAAGAAGCCTTCCTTTTCCTGCTGGTGGGGCTGAGATTTTTTTTTTTTCTGTTAATTTACATGGCAATTAGTTTACAACCAGAGTCGGGCACTCCTTCCAAGGTTGATTTGAGTTCCTCTTTGCAGGTTGCCCTGAGAATGATTTAGCTTTCCGCTTTGTTTTTCTGTAGTAATTGGGGCAAAGAGAATGTGTTATATATTGTTAACTCTCTGTTGGGTGGGAGACATGCAACTGGGCAATGTAAGTAAAAAAAAAAAAAATCATTACTGAATTAGGGTTTCTCTCTCTCTCTCCCTCCTCCCTCTCCCTCCTCCCTTTCCATCTCCCTCCTCTTCCCTCTCCCTCTCCCTCCTCCTCCCTCTCCCCTCTCATGCCCATCCCCCCTCTCCCTTCCCCTTCTCTCTTTCCCTCAGCTGTGTAGTAAGGGCACCCACTTGCTTCCTTGGACCCATCCCTTGAGCTGAGTATTCCACGGGTAAATAGAAAGCTGTGAGCATAAATGCTGGTTCCTTATGTGTAATGGAAACAACAAACACTTTCCTTTGTGAAATCCTAAAAGCCTATATAAGCTTTTGGGCGGAGGTTGAAGTCAGCGCTCCACTGACACACTTCACAATGGCGATGTTCATGAGGAGCAGGAGGCTGCATTGACTGTCGGGGCCACACCGGTATGACACACTGTCAACGCTGCAATTAAAAAAAGTAATAATAATAAACACAAATGAACACGATCCTTCCAGATGGCTCTTGATGGGCCTTCTGAGAAAGTCAACATGACTTCCGTTTCCGAAGAACTGGAAAGCTCTCTGCATTAGCTAAAGTCAGGGCACGGCGTGCCTAGCCAGAGCAGAACAAGTTACCATCGCTAAGGACAAACATGTTGCCCCCTGTGTCCTCCTTATCCATGCCTTCTGTAATTGAGAGGGATGATTTTGATGGTGTAGAGGTACATATGTGGTCAATGCTGTTAGCATTCTGTCTAAGCTCCACCCCACAGTTACCTGGCAACAGCCAGGTAGGTCTGGCCCACTATAAAAGGGATTGCTAGCCCCCTCCTCCCTTTCTTACTCTTGCTTCCTGCTTGCTTCTGTCTTGCCCTCTTGGGCTTTTCCCTTCCCCCTTCCTTTCCCCCTCTCTCCATATGCTTGTGGCCACAGAAGGCCTCTACTTCTCTACTCTCTCCCTCTCCCTGCCTCTCCTACTCTCTTAACTTCCCTCTCCATGCCATGAATAAACTCTAATCTATGCTATACCATCATGTGGCTGGTCCCTCAGGGGGAAGGGATGCCTTGGCATGTGCCCGCTGAGACAACTGCTTCTCTCATACCTCACCACACCCCCATAGAACATAGCTTATATCTCTTTACCTTTTTATAAACACATCAAACGCTTGAGTCTGACTTGTGGCTTGTCTTGACTCAGCAGCAGAGCAGAGAGAGGCACTTGAGGAAACCATCTCCTGTTGCTGCTTTCCAAGGTGGCTCCTTGGCATAGCAATAAACTCCTATCTTGCAAGTCCTTCAATTACCCCTTATTAGCTGCCTGGCAGTGGGCATCTGGATGAAACTATCTGATGCTATGTTTTTTTTAAAATATTTATTTATTTATTTATTTATTTATTTATTATATGTAAGTACACAGATCTCTTTATGGATGGTTGTGAGCCACCATGTGGATGCTGGGATTTGAACTCATGACCTTTGGAAGAGCAGTCAGTGCTCTTACCCACTGAGCCATCTCTCCAGCCCCAACGCTATGTTTCTTTACTTAGAAGACAGGTGATAAAAGTGAGTACAGTACCTAAGTGAGCTCTTAATGTTGTGACTGGCACAGACCAAGTGTGAGCATGTACTTGTGTAAGGTTCGCATGTACTTAGTGTACAACTAAAGAGGACTTAGAAAATGAATGAAAAATAAGCTTTTGGGATAACTGATGTTCTTGAACCTTAGGAAATCATCTCTGGATTGGCCCCATCTTGAATCATTCTGTACAAAACAAGAGTTTATATATGTATAATTTTTTTGAGATAAGGTCTTATTATGTAGCCCAGGCTGGCCTTAAGTTCATGATCTTTCTGTCCCAGCCTCCTGAGCCCTGAGTTCTGGGATTATAGGCTGGTGCTATAGCACTCAGCCTGAGCTAGCCACTTTTAATTCATGACTTTGTCTGTTTTCAATCAAGAGCAGCCCTGCCTGTGGCCCTTTCCCTTTAAAGTTCTTCAATTGCCGTCAGCAGTTTTATGTATCACCACTAAGCAGTGGAACAGAATGTGAGCACTTCACCTGGCCTCAAAGGTTTAGACTTTGCTGTTCCCAAGAGTCAACAAATAAGGAGTGCCTATCACGTCATTAGGGGATTCAACATTCATTCCATTGCTTCAAGTATTTGTAGAACTTAAGACATGAAAAAACCAAGGAAGCAAAAGAGAATCTTCCCTGTTGTGGGAGCTGTGGAGCTCTCTTTGACAGAGCTTGGAGGACTTGAGCCATGGGCGCTTTCTTCCATGAAGAATTTCTCCTGCACTGAAGACTGAAACAAGAGTCCTGAACCCCGATAATTGGAAAAGTGTGCACTGGCGTGGAGCTGAACCACTGCCAGGCTGTGTGGCAGGAGCCAGGCTCTGCTGAGCTCAGAAGCATTCTGCAGTTTATGGCGAATCAGTGTCTCCGCTGGAGTCCTTTTTAATAGGCTTATTTAGGTGGCATTTTTTTTTCTCTTAGGGAGAAAAGCTTTTTCTGAGAGCTTTGCAAAGTGGCACTGAAACCTAGAGGGAACAGGTTTTGGTTTTGTGGTGCGTTGCTTTCAACTGAGAGTTTGGTTTCTCCTTTAACTTCTCCCCTCCACAATGCTTTGAGCAGTGTCCCTGGACTTGGGGGAAACTCCCTCATAGTGTAGCTATTACTGATTTATGTTCCAGTGATAAGAATGTGTTTTACTGTGGTCATAATATTTGTTCAGTTTAACTACTATGTACTGTAAAGTATCATAAAAGCTTCTCCTCTGATCAAACATTATGAGACAAAGGATCATGAACTGCCCCCAATCTATGCACTCTAAGTCTTAGGAGATCTGTGGGCATGCCACCATGAAGAGAGGACAGACAGTGCCCTCCCACTCCAACATAGGTTGTCTGAACCTTCCCAATGCCACGCTTGTCATCAGCTGAGCCCCTGGGTTGAAGGTTTAAAAACTGTCTCCATTTCTCCAGGCTTCACCTCAATGTAGCACCAATCTTCCTCCTTTGGAAATTAGGAAATTCACTTAAATTTGCTGTCAACATGTAAGCCTGGCTTGGGTTCATGTATATCTTATGATTATACCTTTTCCTATCTTATCATCTATTTTGATCATTTATTACGGAAACCTTTTTAAGGCATTGCTGTCCCCCCCATCTCCCTTATTTATTTATTTATTTATTTATTTATTTATTTATTTATTTATTGATTTATTGATTGATTGATTGATATAGCATCTCACAGAGCTCTGGCCTGGAACTTACTATGGAAACTAGGCTGACTTTAAACTCACAAAGATCTGCCTGCCTCTATCTCCATCCAGTGCTGGGATTAAAGGCCTGTGCTACCACACCCACAATCCAATGTATCTTGATTATTTCCATTCCTAATTCCTCCTTCCATTCTCCCCACAGCTCCCAGCATGGCCTCTTCCTACCTTTATGCCCTTTCCATTCTTTTTGTAACCTGGGTCTGGTTAGGGTTACCCCTGAATGCATGAGTAGGGTCATTCACAGGAGCATGGTGGCCTGTCAATAGCCACACCTTAGTATGGTGTATCAATAAGCTGCCAATAGCTCCTGTGCTAGGGCAGGGCTTCACGAGCACTTCTTCCATCTCTGCTGGGGTATTGAGTGGTTTGATCTTGTTCAGGTAACCAGAGCTTCTGGGAGTTGGTGACAGTCGCCCTGCAGTCCAACAGACAGCGTGTCATAGGACCCTCCCACTCTCTGGCTTTTATATTCTTTCTGCTCTCTCTTGTTGTTCTTTGAACCCTGGAGAGGTTGATATGATTGATCAATTTAAGGCTGAGTGAGCACTCAATAGTTACTTATTCTCTTTCTCTGTATTGACTGATATCCACACTATCTCTGACCCAGGTTGAGAGAAACACTAATATATGGCTACAAACCCAAATATCTAGAAGTCAATTTGACAGCATGCCCAATTAGCAAATCAAAGTTTGCAGGTTTTCTCTTAAGGTCTACGACCTCTGAAACCATGGGCTTTTGACCAGGTTTATTAGGTACCAGGAATGAGGTCTCTCCTAAGAGACAGGCTGCAAAGCCAAGTTGAAGCGGTTGTTTACTCCTCTAATACTCATGCCATCACTACATCGGTGGGCACATCTTGTCTGGCAAGTTGGTGTGCTATGCAGGGTCCACTGATGGGTGAGTCCTTTGATGTCTTTTCTCCCTCAATAGTCTATAGAGCACCTTCCAGCACTATGAAAGTTAACTAGTGGGGAGGAATTTTCCAAGTCAGGTCCAGCTTGATTTTTCTGTCCTGCAACCCAAGAGGCCACCTTTTCTAAGTAATTCCTCAGGCCCCACTTGCACATACTATGGAGCCAAGGAAATACGAAGTGGGGCAAATTCTCGCTGCAAGGTTCAGAGGTGGAGTTCTCTGCATCCTCTGTCATGCCACTTCTGGAAGAGCTTGTGACCATTCTTGTTTTGTGGTTTCCATTGTTGGCAGGAAGAACTCTCTACATCCTCAGCGATTCAGCTCCTGCTTGTACCTTTAGGTCACCCTCTATGGGCTCCCCACCACAGTCTCTTCTGTGCCTACGGAGCTGGATTGTGAGGGGACACACTGGATGGGGTAACAGAACCAGCTCATCAGGATTGCACACACAGTTCTCGATCCGATAAGCCACTGGCACAAACAAGGCACGAGTCTTACCTCCTTTCTGTGATGTAATCACGTCGTCTGCACAGCCTTATGGGCGTTCTCAGTTTCCTCTTCCACTGGGGACCATACTGAGCAAATCGGCCTGTGCGCCAGGGACTCTACTTAGGAGAGGGATGGGCAGGGTAGAAGTGACTTGAGTGTTTCTGTGAAAGCTGTGATTTTCTCTGCAAAGTGTTGTGACCCATGTGGCAGGTAGTGGAGGTTAATGTCACCATTCATGCCTATGTGGAGGAGAAGAAAGGACGCATATGAAGATGGGACACAGTCAAAGCTGGGTAACCATCTATATCCATTCTTTGAGAATATGTGGGCATTTATAGGAAAAATAAAACAGTTTATAAATACAACCCTTTTAGATGTTAAATGCAGTTTTATTAAATCCCAATGATTCATATTTCAGCACTGAATCATTGAACCTCTAGTACCTTAGTTTGTAGTTATTAGGCTAAATAGTCATGGTGGTATCACAGAAAGGTACAGGGAAACTGAGGCAGGGAGGCACCATAGTTAACAAGTGGACTCCAAAGACCTGCTGTGTGGCTTTGGGCAAGTCACTTAGCTTCTCTGTGCCTAAATTTTCCTACCTGTAAAATGGGGTAATAGTAAATATATTTATCTCATAGAGTTAGTATGAGGAATTGATGTGTAAATTCATGTAAGGTGCTTGTATTGGCGCCCGACACTTCTGTTTACTGAGTGCTTCTTATGACATTTTGACCACTTACATTAAAAAAATTATTTCTTTTATTTTTTGAGATTGTAATATAATTACACTATTTCCTTTTCCCTTTTCCTCCCTCCAAACCTTTCCATTTACCATCCCCTGTTTCCTTTCACATTCATGGCCTTCCCATCCCCCATTCATTGATGTCACATGCACATATGTGTATGTGTATATACATGAATTATCCTAAATATAACCTACTCAATCTACATGTTACTTGTGTGCATATATTTTCAAGGCTGACCTTTGCATATTGATAAATAATTGGTATGTTCTTCTATGGGTGTCCTAGTAACTGTTCTATTGCTATGAGGAGATACCACTACCAAGGTAACTTGTAAAATAAAGTATTTAACTGGAGGTTTGGGGACTCCCAGTTTCAGAGGGTTAGCATATTATCTTGACAGGGAGTATAGCAACAGACGACATGGTGCTGGAGCAGTAGCTGAAGGCTCACATCTGACTCACAAGTTTTAGGCAGAGAGAGAGAGAGAGAGAGAGAGGAGAGAGAGAGAGACTGGACCTAATGTGGGCTTTTGTAACCTTAAAGTTCACTCCTGTGACATAACTTCTCCAACAAGGCCACACCCCCTAATCCTTGCCAAACAGTTTCACTAACTGGGGATCAAGCACCCAGACATATGAGCCTGTGGGGACTGCTCTCATTCAAATCATCACACAGGGCAAGACTATTTCCTCTCCTCCAGTTCTCAGCCTCCCTTGGTTGCCTGTACTTCTCCGGGTACAGCCGAGCCTCTGGGCTTTCCCTGTCAAGTTTGCCATGTCTTTTGCTGTTGTCCCCACTCAGCTCACATGTTGGTCCTGTCGGTGAGATGTTCTCGTTGAAGTCTCGATATTCCTCGGAGACACAATCTGAAAGCAAAACCCCTGTTCCTCTGGCTCCTAAAACCTTCCCCCAACTTTCCCCACAATGGCCTTGGAACCTTGGACCCCAGGGTTATATTGTAGATGCATACACTGGGACTGGGCTGACTCTACAACTCTGCATTTTGAATGGTCGTGGATTTCTGTAATGGCCTCTGTATGTTGCAAAGAAAAGTTTCCCTGAAGAGGGGTGATATTGTAACCAACAGCTCTCTACTCTGACTACAGATCTGCTCAAAAAGAGGACAATCACTCCTGGTGCTTACATTTTTTTGAAATAGCAACTGCCATTTTTGTTTGTTTGTTTGTTTGTTTTTTAGTGCTTCGAAAGAAATACTGTCTGTACCACTTTCTTTGAACTATAAATGGCTTTTCTTTGAACTAGATTTTGAGTTCCTTTGGTCATCTTTGCGTCTCCACAAAGATGACCAAAGGTCATCTTTGATTATTTGGCAAAAAATATCCAAAATTATGTCTTGTAAGAAGTAAAGAGCAAATCACAGTGCGCGTCTACTGTCCTGCCTCCCCTTCTGCACGGGAGAGCAGGAATAGAGGCGGGACCTGACCATGGTGCGAGCACCCTCCGGGGAGCTTCTGACCAGAGGCGGGACCTGACCATGGTGTGAGCACCCTCCGGGGAGCTTCTGACCAGAGGTGGGACCTGGCCATGGTGTGAATACCCTCTGGGAAGCTTCTGACCAGAGGCGGGACCTGACCATGGTGCGAGCACCCTCTGGGGAGCTTCTGACCAGAGGCGGGACCTGACCATGGTGTGAGCACCCTCCGGGGAGCTTCTGACCAGAGGCAGGACCTGACCATGGTGTGAGCACCCTCCGGGGAGCTTCTGACCAGAGGCGGGACCTGACCATGGTGTGAACACCCTCTGGGGAGCTTCTGACCAGAGGCAGGACCTGACCATGGTGTGAACACCCTCTGGGAAGCTTCTGACCAGAGGTGGGACCTGACCACGGTGTGAGCACCCTCTGGGGAGCTTCTGACCACAGCAATTAAGAATTCACAAAGATGATTGATCTTACACAGCTCTTCTAGTAAAATAACTTTGATAGGCTCATCGCACTGGGATTTCCCTAAAGGGCCCTCGAAGCCCTCTTCTGGCTCTGGGGCAGGTGGTTCTAATATACTGTAGATGTTAGTCATATTTATAATAAATCTCCAAAGGAAGAATTCCTGATCTTCCTTGCTGCTAATATAGAGTAATTTAGTGGCCAATATCTCTTTAGTGAGAACTTCATTGGGTGGTTTCCAAGGCATTAAGGATGGAGGAGGAGCATAATGAAAGTGAGTGGCAGGCTGGAGTTCTCACTTGGGTTGCTGTTCCCCCCCCCCCCCCCCCCCGTAGAGTTTCTTTGAAACTAAAGCCTGGCGGCAGGCAGCAGCTCTATGTGCCTTCAGTGGAATTGTATCTAAGGAGATGTCTGACCAGCTGATGCTTGTACATCGAGTACTTATTGAGCACCTTCTGCATCCTAAGTATCATGCTACAGTCTGGATGTATTACATGCTGTTCTCTTTGTTCCTTTCTATTGTTTCTTGTAGTGACATGGTAAAGCCTGAACTTGGAGACAGTCTCTCTCTCTCTCTCTCTCTCTCTCTCTGTGTGTGTGTGTGTGTGTGTGTGTAGAATGAACTATAACCTTGGGTGTCCTTTTGTAGGTGGCATCCCCAACACGCCTTCCAGATAGGCTTTCTAATTGACCTGGAATGTCATATGTATACCAGGCTGTCTGGCCAGTAGCTCCCTAGATCTACCTGTCTCTGTTTCCTCAGTACTGAGATGACAATGTGTGCCTCTATGTGCTGCGTTTAGTTTTAAAGATTCATTTTGTTATTATTTATGTGTATGTGTGCATGCCTATGAATGTGTTTATGCACGCAGCTGCAGGTGCCTCCAGAGGCCAGAAGGAGGCATCAGATCTCTCTGTAGCTGGAGTTACGGGTGGTTGTGAGCCACTGGTTATCAGTGCTGGGAGCTAAACTCCCATCTTCTTAAAGAGCAGTGATCACTCTTAACCATTAAGCTATTTTTCTGAAGTCCTGTGACAAGGATTTTTAGAACGTGAATTCTGGGGATAGCACTGGGTTCTTGTGCTTGCACTTTACCAGCTGAAGTCTATCAGTATTTTAGAGGAGATCTTGGATGAATAATTATTTCTGAGGGAGTGGCCATAGATGTACTGCAGGGTTGGGATATGGGAATAACCTTTACATATTGTTGATGGGAATGCAGATTAGTCAGGTCTTGATGAAAATCAAGTATGGGGAATTCCTCAAAATATTAAAGAGAACCTCCCTATGATCTGGTCAGATCACCTGTGGTTATAGATCCCTTAAGAATCAAAGCCAGTGTCCTAGAGAGGCACCTGTACATTACGTTTATTATGACAATATTCATAAGAGCCAATTATAAATTAGCTTAGTTAATGTCAACAGAGGGGTAGGCAAAAAACACATGGTAGCTGTACACAATGGAGATTTCTCAAGAAATAAGAAATAACTGTATATTATATAACAAATCATACTAAAATAACACATTTCATAAAGTTATTTATAAAAGAATAATAAGCCGGGCGGTAGTGGTGCATGCTTGTAATCCCAGCACTTTGGGAGGCAGAGGCAGGCAGATTACTGAGTTCGAGGCCAGCCTGGTCTACAGAATGAGTTCCAGGACAGCCAGGGCTATACAGAGAAACCCTGTCTCGAAAAAACCAAATAAAAAAAAACCAAAACAACAACAAAAAAACAAAACAAAAAAACAAGAAAGAATGATAAATGGGACGGGGGTGATAAAGGAGGGAAGCTTACTCACATGAGGCTTGGAAAATAGGCAGGGCCAGACCACACCCTAACTTCTCATCCATGTGTGCTGGCTTTGAGCTCTGTTGGTTAGTTCTGTTGGTTAGTTTATGGAAAAGCTGGATGGCAGAAGCAAGTGAGGAGCTGCTCTCAGTATGTTCTGAGCACTAGTGGTGGGTTCCAGGTCCTGGGATCAGCCAGCAATGTATCTGGGATCTGCTCATTCCCTTTGTGGGTGTAGAATAACCCCCAGATTAGCTAGCTTTCTGCTCATCAGCCAAAGGGACTTACAGAATTTTAGTAGGCAACAGTTATTGTTCGCGGCTCCATCAGAGTCACGTGAAGTCTGTCCTCTTTAATAACTCCTTTATCCTTAGGTGGTGGTTTTACTTCTCACACCCAGCCCTCGCTAGTATACTACCAGAAGGATTCAGTCGGTAGCGATGACCACTGAAGGGCTCTTTGCAGAAGGTAGCACACTCAGCGCTTTCCCTCATCCTGTCTGCAGTGTGGAGAAAGGTTTCCCAGGGGCCCGTTAGGTCAAGAGCAGATGAGAGGAGATTTATAGGCAAGAAGGCTGATGCCAAGCATAACCAGGCTTCTGTTTTCTTCCTGGTCCAGGAGTTAGATTAATTCTCTAGCATCACAGCAATTGGGAGAGGCAGCACAGTGGAGTCCTGGCCATCAGTAGGAGTGCTGATGTCATGTTTACAGCGTTGCTCCCGGCAAGCCTCCATGTTTTCTCATCTGCAAGATCCAGGCAGCGCATGCAGCGGAGGACTCCAAAGCCCTCCCTAGGAAATGGCACAGGATAGCACGGCCAAGCTTTCTGAGCATCTGTTTGCAGTGGGAGTCTGTTCACCAACTCTCCTTGAACTCTGCTGCATGGAGAAATAAATTGTTACTCTGTCTAACAATGCAGACTTCAGGCTTTAAGCCGTAGCACACATTATTTAATGCGGATAATATAGAATGTGGACCACGGGTAATACAAGCAGGTACTGGCAAGGGGAACCAAGAGAGGTATTTGAAAGTAGAATCCGTAGTTCTTATTGATTGATGCAAAGGGCTAGCAACGGGGAAGAATGGATTAATGAATTAAGAATGAGGACAAATTTTTGGTTTAATAACAGTGAAGACTAGGACCGTTTCCAAGGATAACGAATGTTGACAGAAAAGCAGATTTTGCAAGAGAAGGAAGAATTCAGTCTTGTAAGTGGAGAGTCAGAAAACTCAAAGTGGAGATGTTTCTGTTTTTCACTGTATGATTCCTTCTGGGAAATATTAGCTCCGCCCAGTACCTTGCTGAACATCGCAGTCAGTCTGACATTCAGTGTTATTTCCCTTCTACTTCTTAAAGCCTCTCCAGGATGATGTCATAGTCTCATCGTACCAATTTCTAGTTTATAGAACAGAGCTACCCGCAGAGATGGAAGAAGACTCCGTGAGGCCTGGGTTAGGCTGTTTCCCTCATTTTTGTCCTTACACTACACCCTTTCTAATTCGACCCTTGGCTGTTTTATTTGTGCATGTAATATGAGCACACCATCCCATTACCTCCCACCCCTCCGTCCCCCACAGACCCTCTTCTTCCCACTGGTTCCCTCATACTCTTGTGTTTTATTTTTGTGTGTGTAGCTCTTGTGCAGAAAGCTGCAGGAGCCCTGTGTTCATGGTTACATCAGCCAGGCCATGTGCACAAGACTGCGTCCCACAGATCTCTTCTCCTATTCACCCGTTAGTTCTCAAAAATTTTCTGTTCCTCTTTTCTGTGATGGGGAGGGGGGTAGTACAGATGTCCTGTTTAGAACCGAGCACTCAATAGTCAGTTACTCTCAGCCTTTGACCGACTGGATCTTTATATTAGCTGCCGCCCTCTGCAAAACGAGGCTTCTCTGGCCTGAGAGGATGGCTGTGCTGGTGTAGGCTTACCCGGCTTTCTGGACAGAAGATAAGAGACAGCAAGGTCGAATATCCCTAGGCTTCTGTCTGTTTGGGTCTCATTGATTGTTATTGCCAAGAGGGTCTTAGGCTATCTCTAGAGGAAGGGTGATTGTTAACTTGTGTGGTCTGACTAATTCCTCATGTCTTTGAGATTATTGATAATTAAAGTGGACAATAATGATTTCCCATTTATTCTAGCTTTGGATGTTGGCTCGTGGAAGTCCACTTGTGTCCTTTGTCAAATTGGTAATAATTGATTTTAGTTTTTATAAGTGGCCTATCAAGTCTGGATGTAAACCAGAAACCCAGATACGGAGACCTAAGACCCCATGGTTGATTTCTGGAGCTCTAATCCTCCTTTCCTCTGCCTACCTCACCTTCTCTTCTCTGGACCGCAGTCCAGGTGGCCCCAGCAGACACATGCCTTTACACCCCAGTTTGTTCCTCCAGTGCTGGGTGATGGAAAGATGTTGAGTATAAAGCCCGGCTGGTAGGGGCTCCTTCCCGTGTTACAGAAGCCTATGTCGTAGGGAAGACAGAGAGAAAAGAATTAAGCAGCTTAAAACATGAGCAGTGAGTGTTGTAAAATCGCATATAAGGGACAACTAACCTAATGCAAGCCGTTGTCAAGGATGGTGGAGTACAGACAGACAGACTGGACAAGAGAGAGAGGAGGGCAAGCGGGCTTGTTCTGGAAATGCAGGAGTAAAGGGGACAATTTTATTTTGCTTTTAGACTGGGTAATCTTCCTGTGGCTTGTCCCTTGCCCAGCCCACAGGCAGTGCGCCTCATAGACACTCCACTCTGACCACAGAGGACTCAATCGCCAGAGAAGGGGTTAGGCTGAGACTGTAAATCTTAAGCTTCTCCTATATTTGAGGTTTATTTCTTCTGATGTTTTCAGTCTGTAAACACCATTTGTGTACTGAAATTGTCCATCTGTATCTCACAACAGGTGCAATTATGTTGTATCAGTTAATGCTAAACATGGCACGCTTTACAAACATGAGAAAGGATAAGGAAAAAAAACTTGAGCAAAATTTGTCTTGAGGTATATGTGTGTGTGTGTGTGTGTGTGTGTGTGTGTGTGTGTGCATGTGTGCATGTGTGTGCACATGTACACCTAGTTCCCTACTTCTTTTAAAATATTTGTGCCCTAGTTCTAATTAATCAGATAGGGTACCACAGAGGTATTATAATTGAGTGTGTATTATTTTCATACCTTTGCAAAGCATCAAATATGACATATGGAAGAAAAGATTACAAACCCAGGCAAACATACCCGTAATTTTAAGCAGAAACTCAAGGGCAAGGATGATGGAAACTGGTAGTTGACAAAACATGGCTCCAAGGGTGCGCAGCAGCTGTACCTGCCAAGAACATGACAGAGATGTTTGTGTCAAAGTAGAGTAAGGAGGGCAGTGACCTGGAAAAGACCTTGTATGAAATATCAGTAAGATTTCCAGGGAAATCCCAGCTGAGTCAAGTTTACAAAACACAAATTTAAGAAGCTATTCTAAAAAATGTAAAATGTGAGGTTTTATTCTGCCTCCCCCACCCCCCACCCCCTGCGACCCCATGGAATTATTTCCTATTTTTTTGGCTTTTCAAGGGAAGTCATTTCCATACATGCTATAGGGAGAACACGCTTGCAGAGCATACTCGGGGTGGTGAGAGAGAATGAAATCCGAACTGTCAGCAGTTTCCAAGAGGAAGCCCCACCCCCACTCCTCAAGCTCTGTTATTACCTTATTCAATTTGCACTTTATTCTGAAGCAGATGTATAGAAATAAGCAAATTATTAATTCAAGCTTGTCTTCAATTTTGTGCTTGGCCTGCAAACCTCCACCATCTCTTCTTAGTTCCCTAGGCGGACTGCTGAGGGCCTGGTGATAGGCAGAGGCGGGCATATTCATTATTCAATACGAGCTGCAAGCAATTTGATCTTTCACGAAAGTACGTGGCAGAGCTGGGCTTGGGGGAGGTGTCACTCAAGGGAATGTCATCTCAACTGCTCCCGTTGTCACGCTGAGCACTGATATTAACCATGTGTGCGCGTGCTTCCAACACGAGGCTCGTTCTGCTGAGAGTCCTGGTTTCAGCCAGCTGTTTCTGTCTCTGGGACACATTCTATTCTTTGTGTAGGTGAGCACTTCTTGAGCCAGGCCATATGCTCAGCACCACAGGGACTTCATGTGTTCCGTCTGGAGCCCTGGGAATAATGAGATCCCAAATAGCAAAGGTCAGAGTCTCCCTGGATGGTAGCCATGTGGGGTGGAGGTAGGGTGTGCATGGGCCCAGCTCTTGAGGGCTCTGCAAATTTTGAATGAAAAGGTCTTTGAGGTTCTTTTGTCTTAATGTCTTCACTTTTCCTGAGTAGAAGCTTAGGCTAGAGAGGTGAGTTGATTTGTCCAGGGTCACACAGCTGGTTTGATGCAGCCTGGAGACTATATTGCAAATATCCACATCTTGCAACTGGGTACCCTTCCTGCTACGATAGCATACACCTAAAATGGACCTACCTGGGATCTAGGGACTGCTCAGTTCAGAAACTGAAATGACAGTGGTTTGTAAACTAGAATATTTTTCAAGGGATCTGTCTAAGACATATTTGCTCTTAATATTTCTTCTCTCTTATCAGCACAAAGTCTGAGAAACGCTTTCCCAGCATGAAAGAACATATCTCATGTCTGCAGTGTGTGAAGTCTTGTGAAGTGTGTAAACTGCTGCCTCCCTACCCCAAAACCACCCAAACGGGAGCAGAGAGATTCTTTATTGCCTTTCTAAAAGAGAAGTATTTACTTTGTATGTGTGAGTACACTGAAGCTATCTTCAGATACACCAGAAGAGCATATTGGATCCCATTACAGGTGGTTGTGAGCCACGTGGTTGCTGGGAATTGAACTCAGGACCTCCAGAAGGTCAGACGGTGCTCTTAACCACTGAGCCATTTCCCCAGCCTCTCTATACTGTCTTTTGAGAAAGTATCTTACTATACAGGACTGGTTAGCCTGGAAATTGCTGCATAGAACAGTCTGTCCTCAGACTTTCAGCCATCCTACACCCTCTGCCTCCCAAGAATTAGGATTAGAGACATGTGGCTAGCTAGGAGTGAAGATGTTCAAAAAGGAAACACTTGTACCCCCCCCCTTCAGCTATTAGGATATAAACACAATGGACTCCAAGAAATTGGAATTTCTTCAGGAGTCTCATTCTGGGACAAGAGAAAGTTGGGAACTTAGTGCCAGCCTGTGGAGGAACTTGTCTCCGAGGAAGAGCTTTCCAGCACCACCTTGTAGGAGACACTAGACCTGAGACGATGGTGGGTCATGGCTGGAAGGATCTGACCAGGGCTGCTTAGGTATGCACCTTACCTTCTAGTTAAATCCAACCTCATATTAGACACAGCAGGATGCTGACATTGGCCTTTTTATTTGTTCCTTTTCCCAATGTGACCATACTGAACAAATATCTTTCCTCTGGGTTTTATTATCACTTGCCTCTTGAATTGGTGTATCAGGGACAGGTGGGTGAGCCTCCCTTGTAGGGGTTGCCAGGGCCCATGCTTTGGCCCAAATAACTGGTAACAACCCCATCAACCTGTGCTTCTCTTGTGTTTTGTAAGACTCTATTCTCATGGCCTATTCTTACTAGGTAATAGCTGCAGCACTTTTGGCTGAGAACAATCCACGTGAACAATGAACAGGCTTGGGTGGATCTAGCAGATAAACATGAAACTCTGGGGTACACTCACCACCAAAACTCTGTGATGTCCTGGTCACCAAAACTCTGGGATATGTTAGACACCACCATTCTAAATAGTGTCCTTCAGCAGCTGGGGCTGTCTGGGCTGCTGCTGTGACTCATTTTCTTGCTATAGACAGAAGTACTTAATCAGAAGACAAGGATATAGACAACTCCCAGGAGGGAATGGTAGGTTTACAGGGCTGCAGGGGGAGCTTAGCCTACTGCCCTGGTAGGGCAGACAAGGAAATTAAGGATGTGAAGACTGTGGTCCTCTTGATGAAGCAGGTAGCACATCAGCTCCTCTATCAGAGCTGTCTACAGACCTCTAGAATTCTGTTTTATGCTGGATTTCTACTAATAACCTACACTGTGACTCAACCTAGATTTCAGTAATTTGGGGTTTTTTGTTTGTTTGTTTAACTTTTGGGGCAGCATTTTCATTCTCCATCATAGGTGTGCCTTGAATCTACAGTAGTTTTCACACCCCTGTCTCCTGGGCACAGGTTTTAAAAGGATGAGCTACTGTGCCCCAGTGATTTTGTAGTCTTTAACAAAATCAATCACTCAGGGGAATGAAATCTATAACAAACAGTTTTGCAGTAGAACATTCCTGTGTGTAGAATATAGCTCCTCTTAAGAATTTTTTTTTTTTTTTGGTTGCTGGCAAGATGGCACAATTGTTAAGAACAGTAGCTGCTCTTACAAAGGACCTGGGTTCAATTTGTAGCATCCACATGGCAGCTCACAACTGTCTATAATACCAGGAGATCCTCATGGAGACATAAATAAAAATAAATAAATAATTTAAAAAGATAACAGGCAGGCAGTGGTGGTGTAAACTCTTAATCCCAGCATTTGGGAGGCAGAGGCAGGTGGATCTCTGTGAGTTCAAGGCCATCCTGGTGTACAGGGTGAGTCCTAAGACAGCCAGAGCTACACAGTAAAACCATCTCGAAAAATAAATAGAAAACCAAGATAATAAATAAAATAAAGTAAAAGTTTTTGAATAATATACGTACCATGGGAAATAATGTAGCCTTTAAGATTCTTGCTTTGAGGGAGACACTGTTTTTGGAGGTGTGTAAGGCCTCGTGTGTTCATGAAAAAAATCTTCTCATTTTTTTGCTTTTTTCCCATCAAAACCACAGACCGCACACAGGTTGTATTTTTAGCAGCTTGTTTACTTATAAATTCTAATCTTGAGAGTTGCCAAGTATCTTTCTGACAGGGTAGTAACTTTATGCTGATTTCTGTGCCCTGGGATAACCCTCAGCAGCAGATATGTACTAATGCTAGAGAATTCCTTTCTCCGAATCTTCCCAGGAACGCTAAGCTTGCTACCTTTGTTACCTTTGAAAGTATGTGTTACAATATCCGTGTTTACAGGAGCCTGCATGGAGATTAGATTTTAGAAGAATTTGTATATTTTTTGGGGGGGGGGCAAGATATAGGGCTTTAAAACTCTTTTAAGAAAAAACATTCCACACGCCCTGTTAGAACTCCTTTGCCAGGCTGTGGGGCAGCCTCTGCAGGAAAATTCCTGCTGGCGTCCATATCAGGACTAAAGGAAAAATGTAGCCATCGGTCTGAACAATGGAAGATTACCTTTTCTATCTTCTAGAGAGATTTCAAGGTATTGATCCAGTTCTGCTGGAAAGCTCTTTGGTTTGTTTACCAATAAATTTTAAACAGAAGGCATCATGATGATTCAGAGGCTGGTGAATTACAAGGAGCCAGCCATTTGGACAAGCATCAGGTGTAGGAAGGGGGGGGGGGTCCAAGTTTACGACAGTGGAGCCAGCTCTTTACGACACTGGGCTGCTCTACGCCTCTGTGTATTCAACGTCAGCCCTTGCTTTAAATGGAATACTCTGTGGGTAGATATAGATCGCCTTTCCTGTCTGTCTGCCTGTTCTTCGATGTTGCTTCTGCTGCACAGGAGGTTTGCTGGGAGGTGCCAGTTCAGTGTGCTCATGCACATTGCCAAGAGTAAAAGAGAGTGGCTTGTCAATTTTCCCAGCTTTCGCTCTCTTGAAAATATAAATATTGCGATTCTTACTTTCCATCTGCATATAACTATATATTTTATATTTTGTGTATAGTTATCATTTTACTACTAAGTCCAGTCAAGAATGATGAAGTAAAAGTGACTGGTGCAAAACTGGAACGGGAGATAAATTCAAAGCTAGCCTGGGCTACATAGTGAGTTTTAAGCCATCCTGGGCTACAGAGTGAGACTACAACTCTAACAACAATAATGACAGCAACAACAGAGCAAAGGGAAGGAGAAGAGAGGAAGGTGGGGAGGAGAGGAAACTAGGGGGAGGACCATAAGCTTGCTGTCAGCAGTAAGGGCATCTGAACCTGCTTGGCAGGTTATGGCTTTAAAACAGTTAATTCAGACAAAGTGGTGTCAGACTGTGGTTTTAGTATTTTAGCAATAATGATGATGTTGGTTTGTTTGATCCTGTATTGTTTGTCATATGCCAAGGGTAATATTGTCTTGGAAATTATGTAATGAAGATAAGCAAAGAATCTGCTGTTGTACTTACAGTTATGAAAAAATTGCTTTGGGTGGTGTCTTAGGGTTTCACTGATGTGAACAGACAGCATGACCATGGCAACTCTTATAAGGACAACATTTAACTGGGGCTGGCTTACAAGTTCAGAGATTCAGTCCATTATCATCAAGGCGGGAACATGGTAGCATCCAGGCAGGTATGATACACGAAGGAGCTGAGAGTTCTACACCTTCATCTGAAGGTTGCTAGCAGAATACTGACTTCCAGGCAGCTAGGATGAGGGTCTTAAAGCCCACACCCACAGTGATACACCTACTCCAACAGGGCCACACCTTCTAATAGTGCTACTCCCTGGGCCAACTGATACAAACCATGACAGGTGGGGGGTCACAAAAATCCTTTCAATTACCCCAGTGTATAACTTTATCTTCTCATAAAGTTTAAATCTCTCTTCATTGTTCAAGTGTATACATCTTGAAAAAAAATCAGATGTAGGTAAATGAGGTTTTTTTTTTTATCCCACATCAATGAATAGTCATTTGCTTTCAAAGTGGTGGAGTCTCCATTCCCTAGAGCAGTGGGATCACAGTAATTGAAAATGAAGTATGATTTGGTTTGCTAGAATATAAATTTTCAGGATGCATCTTTCAGCAAAAAAAGGGACAGATTGTTATTAATAACACTTGAGTAATAATGAGTAGTGTTTAGGATGAGACTCTAAGGTTGGAAGAGTCCTTGAGGGTATAAGTTATAACCACTCAATACTTGAATCCCCTCTTCAACCCCTCAAGGGTCATCCAAGCTGTGCTTAACCACCTTTGGCTATCTGGAAACTCACTGGCATTATTTCTTCAGCAAATAACAGTTGTCATGGTTCAGATGATCAGAGCCTTAATTTATCATCATAATGTGTCTAATTGCATTATAATTATCTATTATTGAGATAGAAATTTACTATGATATAAAAAAAAACCCTTAAATCAATCACACTTGAACCACAGCATCCTCATTTGCATTTGACATCTTTAATCGGAGGGGACTGGCTGAATAGAGACCAAGGTGTTGAAAGAGACCTTGAGACATCCAGGGGCCTAATGATTCACTTTCAGTCGGTTAGGTGCTATGACGGCCCTTTTGTAGATGTTAAGAGAGGCTCCCTGAAAGGGAGAGCTGTGGAGTTGGAGTAAGAACCTACTTTCAGGGGACTGGGGAGATGACTCAGTCAGTCAAGTTCTTGTCACACAAGCCTGAGGATCTGAACTCAGATCCTCAGACCCCATGTAAAGAGATGAGAAAAACGTTGAGCATGATAGCTTATCTAAGACCTCAGTACAAGTGTGCAGAAAAAAAGCAGATCCCGGGAGTTTACTGACTAGCCTTCCTAGACAAGGAGGTGGTTTAGGAGCCAGTCAGGTTTAGTGTTCACTCTTGTTTCTGGGGAAGGAAAGGAAAGGCCATTATGCATACCTATAAATCCTGCCTTTTATAATAATGAAGAAATTAAAAAGAGCCAATGCCATTTTCTTTCTTGATACAATTAGCTGATCAAACATCTTAATTTGGAGAGATCAGCTGATTGAGTTGGAGATAGCATGCTGTTTAGTGCAATCTGTGGCCATGGCTAATACCACTGATTTATTTCTCTGTCATGAACATGTTATTTCGGATTCTACCTTTTCTAGGAAATTAACCCCTCCAGTTCCCATTCCAGGCATCAACAACGTACTGGTGTTTGGGAAGGATCTTACATGGGAGACTGTGGGGATGACTCTCTTCACTTCCTTTCCCTTCCCTTGGCCATTCCTGGTTGGTGGTGATAAATCACTGGGGCAGATTCTTGCTGTTCTTCAGGGAACCCAAACTCTGTAGCACAGACTCTAGAGTTGGTATATGTAACAGGCTCCTAGATAATTCTGAAATTCTTTTAGGTTCAGGGATTAGTAACAAAAGACTGTCTCCAGGAGCTTGAAATTCCAACAATCATCTTCTCTCCAGTCTCTAAGAATCCTGGAAAGGAAAAGCCATGGTCCAGTGGTTGGGTAGTGGTAAGCAGGAGTATGGTGGTAGGTGGGATTAGGGGTATGGTGGGAGATGGTGATGGGTTGGCCTGATGAATGAGAGCGCAGCCAGCAAGAGGGAGGGTGGAAGAATCAAAGGGAAACTGCGCGTTTGACAATGGAGCTTGAAGCCAGCTCTGCGTGAGTGGACCCAGCCTGGAAGCCTGCCATCTCACTTCCTCAGAGATGAAGATGATGGCAGCGAGCGTGGGTGAGGATTGTTGGGTTTCAAGAATTTAT
Source organism: Apodemus sylvaticus (assembly GCF_947179515.1). Classification (NCBI taxonomy): domain Eukaryota; kingdom Metazoa; phylum Chordata; class Mammalia; order Rodentia; family Muridae; genus Apodemus; species Apodemus sylvaticus. Next base: position 55,813,630 of record NC_067476.1, on the reverse strand, counting down.
ACGGTATGATGGTTTTTATCCTCTCCCCAATCCAAGAAACAAAACAAAATCCAACTGCTTTGTAAACTAACCATCAGGTCTGAGTGCTGAGTCTTTACTGACATTTATTAGATGTGAAAATAGAGTGACTTCACTTGAGGGGAGGCTGCGTTGGTAATCTAATGGTGGAAAGGTGAATGGTCCAGTTGGGGAGAATTATGCGAATGGACGCACAGCAGTCCTAAAGGGAACAGGATTCCAGAGTTGTGCACTATATTGTTTGTGTACTCTCTGTCAGACCCCGTCTTCTTGAGGCTAAAGCTATAGGATGAAGGAACAGCCAGCGCTGCTCCTTCCCTGGCTCATGACCCACAGTCAAGAAACCCAGTAAAAATCCAGTTAATGGAAAACACTGTCCATGAAAATGATTATGGATACTCTTTCTTTAGAATTAGGAAGAAAGAAAAAAAAAGGCTCCATTTTTTTTTAAAGGTATTTCAACAGTTCTTCAGTTACATTAGATGTCTCCCAAGCTTAGGGCATTAGCTTCTCCTTGAATTGTGCCTTGCTCCTTTTTCTTAAGATTATGACATGTTAAATGGTGATTTACTCATTTCTGTAATTAGATGTAGAGATTAGAATCCCCTTTATCTTACTCGGCAGTTTCCCTTTATGGGAAATTACGAAAGAATAATAGGTAAAAAGTTCAGAATGGGAGAAAGAATAAACAGAATGCTGAATGGATAATAAAATATTTAGTGCTTTTCAATTAACTGTTCTCACGATTAGTACACTAGTATATTATATCATAAAAATCATGTCTATTAATTTTTTGCAGCCATTATCTTGACTGTGATTTACTCCCTTCAAATCATTAACAATGCCATTAAAAAGGTGGATGGAGATGAATGTCCTGGAGAGAGTTCAGGGATGTAATAGGATTATTGTTCAGGGTCACATGGAGATTGAAGACCAGGGAATGGAGGGGAAGGGAAGAGAAGGGAGAGAGAAGTGCTGAGAGAAGGGAGAAGATGGAGGAGGAGGATGCGCACAGCCCATGGTGCAGTCCAGTCCATGAGAACGTGGGGGAAGGGGCCAGCTGAAAGCGGAAGAAGATGCTGTGTATAAAAAACTCAGTGACTTGAGGGTATGGGCTTTTCTGGAGGTAGAATTTCATTGCTCAGGGAGGGGAAGAGAAATCTATGTAAGGAGGAGAGTCCTTAGGGTCCCCCCTGGGCCAATGAGGCATTTCTATTCCAGGTAATGCTCATGACTCAAGGACAGCACTTCTATCCAGCCAAAGAAAGAACTCTGACTCTTCATAAATAACTCACATAAACGAAGGAGTGTTAACCAGGAGAGAATGGGGCACTCTGGTGTTGTAGCTGTGCTGTGTGCTGACAACCTGCAGACCCTATTTCCTCACTTTGTTTTCCTTTGGTTAATCAGGTAACCAGTCTTCAAGCTGATGCACCAGTAACATCCCATATGTATTTAGCCTATGCATGGCAAACAAAGTTTATTACTATAGAGAACAATGCTTTGGCTATTGTTCTTTAGTTTTCTCTTCTTCTCGTCAGTGTTGGGACAACTTATAAGGCCTCAGTGAGATCAAAGCCAATTTGAATTCCAGGTTTGAGGTCTTGATTTCCTGTCTTAGCTGCTGTGGGTGCATTTGGAGATAATCAAGGAGAGACGTCCTCCTATTTAAATACTGTACAATTTGATGGCAGAAGCCAGAGGGAGATATCTCTGGTTTGAAACTTTTTTTTTTTAAAGATTTATTTATTTATTATGTGAGTGCATTGTAGATGTTTACAGACACACCAGAAGAGGGTATCGGATCCCATTACAGATGGTTGTGATTCACCGTGTGGTTGCTGGGAATTGAACTCAGGACCTCTGGAAGAGCAGTCAGTACTCTTAACTGCTGAGCCATTTCTCCAGCCCCGTTTTAAACTTTAAATAAGACTTTCTCCCGTGAAAGCTGGTCCCAGGATACATCTTCATAAAGCACATCATTTGTCCTACTTTTGTAGGCCGGAAATAGAAAAGTGAAACTGACTAATCGATCAGACTGAATTTCTAGCAGCCTAGTTTGCTTGTGAGAATCATTTTTGGCTTGGACATTTTAACCAGGAAACATAATATTTTTCTATCCTATTAATACCAGCTGTGGGTAGTTGGTAACCTTTGATGTTCATTGCCAGATGTTAGCTGAAACCTTGGAAAAAATCTTTAAAAGAAGTTGTAGTGCCAACATTTTATAAACCAGAGAGCATGTGCTTTCTTATTATTTTTTTCTAGACCTGAATTCCTGATAATAATTCCAATTATGAAACCTTATTATATGGAGACACATATTTGTTTATGCAGATATTAAGTATATATGAAAACATTATACATAGTATCTAGTATCCATATATCCATTTAATTACTATGAACTTAGCCATCTAAGTGGATGAATGAGTGATGTCCTGACCACACACATTGCTACCACTTTCTTGATCAGTTTTTTTTTTTTTTTTTTGGATTTTTTTCTTTTGTTTTTTTTTTTTCGAGACAGGGTTTCTCTGGTCATCTGCAAATAGTGTGTGGGTGGGTGTGTCACAGCAGTCCGTCTGTCTTCCCACTGGCAGGAGCCTTTTCCATGGGGCTTTCACAGGGGCCTGGGCACCTTTGGGAGTCTGAGGTGGAGCTGAAGCCTGGGCCTTAGCTGGAGCTTTGGCCTCTGCCTTGGTTTGAACCTTGGGCTTTGGTTGGCAGAGCCTATGCCCCTTGACCATGTAGCTTCAAATCAGCTTCCCAAGCTTGGGGTGAGTGATGACAGCCAGGCGGCTGAGTTTGCGGCTGGGGCCCTTTGGCATCTTGGCCTTGATGGCCTCTGCGCGCGCACTCACTGCCTTTGCATTGTTGGCCTGCGTCTTCTTCAGGCCTTTCTTGTGCTTCTTGGCAAAGCACATGTTCCTTAGGAACTTGGGGTCAGTCCCCAAAGAGATTCGTACCTTTGTGACCCGGGTTTCTTGATGCCATTTCTGTGCCATTTCCATGACTGGTGCCATTTGTGTGAGGTGTTGTTCTTGGACTTGGCCATGTCTGTGTGGTAACTCGCTGTTCCTGCAGCACCTGGGACTGGAAGAGTTTTGATCATTTTGGATCCTTCCAGTGGAATCAAATCATGTCCATTGCTTGGCTTTAGAATCAATAATGAATGACTTTGTAGTGTCATGTTTTGATCATTGATGTAACTCAGCTTAAATGATGGAGGCCCAAAGGCCCATCTTGCTTTTCTTATATATCTATTTTTGTTGTTTGTTTATTTTGAGATGAGTTTCCTTAGTAGCTCTGGCTGTCCTGGAACTCACTCTGTAGACCAGGTTGGCCTTGAACTCAGAGATTCGCCTGCTTCTGCCTCCTGAGTACTGGGAATAAAGGTGTGTGCCATCACTGTCAGGCTATATACCTGTTCTTTTGAAACCATTTTAAAAATTAAAATATAACTACGTCACTTCCCCTTTCTTTTTCCTCCCTCCAATCCCTCTCTATATACCTATTCTTAAAATGGTAAAGAGATCTTTCGAGAAATGGGAAGTCTTAGTGGAAACTGAGCAGGCAGGCTGCCATTAGACAAATTGTAAGATATGTTCACATGTAAGAACAAATGCTTCAGGAAATCAGACCCCTACCATTTCCAGAGAGAGGTGGCCTACAACAGAATTGCTCATCCCAATAAGTCCTTTATTTCTGGAGCCACTGGGTATTTGTGAGGCATCACCCACCCCAGGGGCTGCCGACCAAGGGGCTCCCACCTCAGCTGTGAGTTTGAACTTTCAGTGTAAGAATTGCTGCTCCCTAACACTGAAGATTCGGACCTAGTCTTTTTGGGCTGGCTTTTGAGAAGTAAATTCTCTTGTTTTTACTTTTTTTTTTTTTTTTTTTTTTTTAAATTTGATGTCTGGCTCTGCAGCTGAACCTGGCCTCGAACATGTGTTCTTCGTGCATCAGCGTCCTGTGTGCTGGGATTCCAGCCCAAGCCATCACACACTGCTGCCTTTGCATTTTAAAAAGATTTTTGAGTATTTATTTTGGTATTTAGAGAGAGTTAAGGATAATTGTCTCATGTAGTTTGAAGGCAAGCTTATAACAGCACCGAATTTGCACCAGGTAGGAGGCTACAATGAGGGGGGCCGTCGACAGTACTCAGACAAACATGGAGGGGACCTTTCTTCCCAGTTTTGGTGTCCTACTTAACCATCTAATAATCTACCAGTGTCCAGTTGTCTTAGTCTGGAGATGGTCAGAGTGATCTCTAGTGTATGGTAACTTGTCAGAGCTCCCAGTGACAGGATCCTGGTTGTCATCCCATCCCAGGAAGGACCATCTGGGATGACAAGCCCTCTTAAGCTCCTTGATCTTTCTTTTTCTGCAACTCAGAACTGCCAAGCTCAGGGTCCACACTCCGTGCCAGGGACAATGATTCCCTCAGTGTACTGGCTAGTTCTTACTCAGCTTGATACACACGAGAGCAATCTGGGAAGAGAAAACTTCAATTGGGAAAATGCACCCACCACACTCGAGTGTGGGCAAGCCCGTGATTGGTGTGGGAGGGTCCAGCCCATTGTGGTCCTGAGTTCTATAAGAAGGCAGACTGAGCAAGCCATGGGGAGCAAGCAAGTAAGCAGCACTCCTCCATGGCCTCTGCATCAGCTCCTGCCTTCAGATTCCTGTCCTGTTTGAGTTTCTGTCCTGATTGCCTTCAAAGATGAACAGTGATAAGGATGGAGGCCAAATAAACCCTTCCTCCTCAGGCTGCTTTTGGTCATGGTGTTTCATCAGTGCAGGAGAAATCCAG